>NW_008795365.1:1389560-1403597 GCF_000699145.1 Aptenodytes forsteri | reverse complement strand
GTGCGGTGGGCACCCGCAACCGCGGCGCACGCCTGGGCCGCCACCCCCTCGCGTGCCTCCTCCCCGCAAACCCCTGCAACGCGGGCGTGGACCTCCAGGTTGTTTTCTCCTGGGTGTCAGCACGGCCCCGGCATGCTGCGTGCCTGCAGTCCGTCGGTGAAATCCCCGGGGCGACGGGGGCAGGCATCTCCACACAGCCCTGGTACAGCTCTGTGTCAACACCCGTGGACGCCGGTGCTGCAGCCCACACGGGCATCGCTGGTTGTCTGTGGAGTGCTTTGCCTTCCTCTGGGATACTTATGCCCACCTGCTGTATGGTCATTTAAAAAGGCAGGTTTGGTGCTTGCCCCGTTCCTGCCCCACCATGCCACGTGCCCTGCCAGGTGTGGTGCCACCGGCCTGTACAGAAATGTAACGCACCTGCCTAAGAGTTCGCAGTCAAGAAAAATGCTCTGCAAGGGCAGTTACACATACTCTGTAACAGGTATTACACTGTCAGCTCTATCTTCCTCTCAAAATAGCCACTGTTTACTAGACAGGCTACTCCAGGAGCTGTGCAGAGGATGGGTGTGAGAGGCACACAGTCCACAGGCCCCCTTCACCCGAGCTGCACCTGTGCGGGAGACATCGGGGGCAGGCCTGGGTGCAGAGCAAAGCGGGATGCGTCCCTGTGTAGGGACAAGCAGACCCTGCAGAACACCGTGACCTGATGAGCTGTCCGGACATCACCTCTGTCTGCTGAGACGTGCCACAATTTGGTGCCATCCCAGCCCCCTGGTCCAGTTCAGATGACCGTGCTGGCGTGCCTTTCAGCTCTAGCACACTGCTGCCAGGTGATCAGGAGAGCAAACACTACCTTCGCTTCCCAAAGCCTGCTGAATTTCTCCAGCCACCCTGTTACAGTGCCTGTCCCGCTCCACCATGTTTGTATGGCTACTGACAGTCTGGCCATGGCAACAGCCGGCTGCCCCAGAGAATTCCCATAAAGACACTCAGTCGAGATGTCACTTTGGTGTCCACATGCTGGCTTACTGTGTCTGCAAACACAGGACCAGCACCTCTTGCAAGGCAGCGTCTAGCCGCGTCTGCTATTATTTACATTATCCCTATGGTGACTGGTTTCACCAGGCTTGATTGGTTTTATTTCATGATTTAGTTTTATTATGTAAACAACATTATTATTATGTCCCTCCGAAGGTATGCTTGGCATGTTTTTAATGACAACACCGCGGTTCAGGAAGTTAGAGCAAGCTGCTGTGAGTGGACATGGATTATAGCGTTGATAAACTGACTCTGACCTCACTGCCGAGAAGCACGGACCCTCCGGTGTTCAGGAAGAACAGCCACTTCTGTGAAATGTTTTGCCCGTGCACCGCTGACGGTGTCAGGGGATAGCATGCCTGCGGCATCCCCAAGCATGTGCAAAAACCTGGTGTGCTAAGAGAAGGGCTCTTCCAGCAGAAGGCAAACCAGAGACCCAGCGCCGGACCAGACAGGCCACAGAGGCAGTTTCTACCATCGGGTCCTTTATGGACAAACGTGACAGTGGCAGCCTGCTGCAGATCAGTGCTATGGCGATATGGCCTGGATCTTCCAACACCTCACTCTTACTAAGTATAATTCTGAATGTATTTCTCCATAAGTGAAATATTATGGGGGAAAATGGAGTCAAAACTCAGCTCTCCTTCCTCAGAATATGCGAGGGTGGGAAACAGTTCCCCAGCAGGGAAGAAACCTAAACCATACAGGGTGAGCTGGGCATAGAGTGGATCCCAATGGGTAATGAGGCGTCCTTTCCACTCTCTCCTCTTTCAGTATGTTTCTACTATTGAGTTTTTGCTTGCCAGCGTTCCTCCAGCAAAGCTTTCAGAAGAAATCATGGTTTCCCTTATTTCAAGCGCAAGACATGCATTTACTCTGTTGGCCCTGCAATGGGACTACCTGTGTAGAGGAAAGCATAAAAATTTATTTTCTCTGCGCAGAGAAAATAAGAAGTGGTTTGTCTGGTCTCCGCAGCTTTGCCACCCGTGGTGGCTCTGGCGCGTGGAGCAGACATCCAGGCTGCTTCCCCCGGCATGCAGATCCCACACGCGGGTCTGTAGCCCAGGGTGGGATGGACACCAACTGCCCTACAACCACCACAGAGCAGTTGGGTCTAGCTGAAGAAGTACGTGCCTTGTTATAGACCTTCCTGGTAAGCCTGGTCTAACAAATACAGGGCTGAGAATGACTAGATTCTACGCTTTTGCCACAGAAAAGGCCCTTCTGTAGTCAACAAGACAGAGACAATGCTTCAGTACCTGCATAAAGATCATTAAGCAGATCTTTACGTCCCATCCAGGAGAGGAGTAAGAGTCTCCATTTCTCCTACATCTTTGCTCCATCCTTAACCTAAACAGTGAAGGGGAAAAGAATTCACCTAGAAAAGATTGGAGGAAAAAATATTTGTTTAGCGAAAGGTGTGATGGAAGAAAGTAATGATAATGGCAAAGGAGGAAAAGGTGAAGTACTTGAAACATATTAATGAGCAGAGGCAAGGCAAGTGCAAGAAGATGAGTCACTGCATTTCGGGAATAAGAAAGAGAGCAAGCAATGAACAACCGGTGGCAGTGGGGCAAGGGAATGAGCAATCTTCTGGGCAGGGCCACCAGGAGAGAGAGAATTAAAAACAAGGACCAGGCACTGGCGGGATCAGGCGGGAACCCAGCCCCAGCTTTGCTCCTTCTCTCTCCCAGCTGGGTGCTCCTGCTGCTGCCATGCACCTTTTCACCCACGGAGCACTCAGAAATGCAAGGAGGGCCAGCAAAACAGCTGTATCGCAGCAAAGCGTTTCAAGCCTCTCCAGCTCAGAGGAAAGAGGCAAGGGATTCCCAGAAGAGCTGCGGGGAAGGGGGCTTAGAGAGCAAGCAGAGCATGGGAGCATGGTTGTCCCGCTTCTCGGTTGCAGCCCCTTGCAGTCATGGGAGCCCAGTGTGCCTCTTGATCGCAGCTGGTTAGACTGGTCGGATGGGAATTTTCTAAGTCAACACCCTGTTACTCAGGTTCCTTTGGAGCAAGTAACTACACTGGCTGGAATGTAACATCACTTCTCCAAGTGTTGTGATCCTGCGTGGTTTCACAATGTGTGGCAGAAACCTCCATCTTCTCTGCGCACAAAGGTATTAGCATGTCAGCCGCCGACTTTTGTGATATGCAAATACCATCACCTCTCTTGTATGGAAGTTCAGTATCTTGATGTGTGAGGCTTCAGGGTTTTTTGTTGCTCTGTCTTGCCTTTGCCTTTTCCTTGTATTCCCACATGAATTTAGTGGCTCAAAGCTGCCAGCAAACAACCCAAACTTCAGCGACCTGGCCCAACATTTTCTGCAGCACGGGAAAGCCCCTAGCAAGCACATCCCTGCACTTCCCCCAGGTGCCCAAAGTTAAGATGCACCACCTGCCGCGGCCACGCTCCCCCCTGCCCTGCACTCCAGTTACCCAGGGCAGGCAGATCTGCCTTGCCTGCTTAGCCAGGAGCTGCCTCTCTGCTGTGTGCCTCGACCTACGTACAGAAGGGGGAGTTCTCCACAGGCAGACGCAAAACTAAAGCCCTGACATTAAAACAGTTATATAAGCCCTGCGTTAAAGCACTTACATAAGCCGCATACAGCCTCCCGACAGAAAGGCAGCCGGCTAGGGGCTGCTGTTGTCTCCGCTGACCAACAGAAAGCCCCTTGTGCAGGAGAGAAGCAGAGCAGGGCTGCTTCGTTGCTGCTGCAGCAGAAGCAAATGGAAGGAACTGGTCCCCTGTCCGCTCGGAGGCTGAAGAACAGAAGGTACCCGGCTCAAGACGCATGCTGGAAAGAATGGCACATCTGCAGACGTAACACTGAGGAGCCCTATTGCTGGCAGTCTCGGAAACAGAATTTGTTTGCAGCTTTTGTGTTTTTTAAATGGATTCCTACCAATGCACAGAACAAGTGAGACAAGCGGAAAATGTCGATACCTACTGGTCAGCATAGACAGCCATGTCAAATGATGTCAACAACTGCTCGGTATCCCCTCAGATAATATTAATTATGAATGATATTGTAATGTGCTGCATTTAATCAATTTATAATCTTTTCGCTTCCCTAGATCATTATAAAGAGGATAACACCAAGCCAGAAAGAAGCAGAGAGAACAGCAATACAACAGCCTCAGATCACGCTGAGTGTTTGTTCTCCAAAGCAAAAGGCGAGCTATTAATACCCTGTGCTCCCCTGACAAAACCGAGAGCTGCAAAACACTGCCTGGCACTGCCTTGAGACGGCGCGTGGGAGCAGGGCTCTGGAGCCCAGGTGCTCGGGATATGCTTGAAGCTGAGATTCCAGGTCAGAAGCTCGTTATTACACAACCTGTGCACTCTGAGATGAATCCTCCTCCAGCTCTAAGCGCTAGACTCAGATGCTGAGAGAAAGGAAAGCTGCACTGGAATATAGGAGTGTATGAGTCAATCAAGAGGCTGCTTTTCCCCCTCTAAATGAATACAGCATGAGCTTTAATACTGTCTTGCTGGGTTTAACATGGGTCGAAAGCCAATGATGCTTTACCAAGGCATCCTGAATAGAGCATACGTATCTATATTTTAGTAATTTAAATCTACTGACAGCACTGAATTATTCTTTTGTGTTTAGTTAACATATCATGTAATCTGTTTACATTTGCTAGTCTGGCATAAAAACATCATAGTCCATGGTATTTGTGGTCAAGAATTATTTGCTTGTTACTTGCACATTTGAACTTTATAAAGTAGGCCACTTGTATGCCAGAAAAAACAAAACAACAAAACAAACTGACCTCATTATTTCCAAATTAAGCACCAAAGTCTGAGAAACATAATCTAGTGACCACTGTGAAAGATCTGGCTGCAGAAACCTTTGCCCAGGCAGCTGTCACCTTCTGTTTGGTCCAAGCAGCTGAGTATTGCACAGCTACTGAGTTATTCTTGATCCTTCCTTCCCACCATAATCCCTGGGATGCTCTTGCTTTTTCCCAAAAAAGGGTTCATATGTGCTGAGTGTTCGGCAAGCTGCTGCTGTTTGCATATAAGATGTGAAATTAATTCTTGAACTTAATTGTTGCGACTGTCTGAACATGCCATGAATCTGCGACACACCCTTCCTGTGTGATTTCACATGCGCTGTATGTTATATTATCCATGCAGATCCTTTCCTTTAATACAAACCTCTGCTTGGAATACCATAATTTATTGGCTTGCAACTCTTCACTGCTGGCAGGGGTACCTTTTGCAAGGAGTGTGTGGGCATGGAAAAAGGTGGGGACAAGCCTGATGAGGAAACAGATCGGCTGATGCCGGGGGTAGAGACTATACCTTTGCAACTCCAGCTGGGTAAGGCTGAAGGGATAATCACCGGATCGTTTAAAGGGACTGGTGGCACCACTCTGTCAAAACGCAAATGACTGCCAGAGAGAAAAGAGGAGCTGGCTCCATTCTAGACAAGTCCCTCAAAATGTAGCACTGACAGAATCAGCTGTTCCCCACCGAATTCAGCCCAAAGTCTTTGGAGAAATTAGCTTACTCTCTGGGTGTTTTGGGCAGGACTGAAGAGCAAACCACTCTCCATAAAGTTTTGTAAGATGCTTTTAAAAAGGCCTCACTAGATACACATTAGTTCCTTCGGGTGACCTCACAGCTGGGGCTGCCGCGCAGCAGCTCACCAGCACCGTCAGAGTGGTACCAGCCTGGCACAGACTCAGGGGGTGCTGGGACACCTGGTCCCTTGCAGGACAAGGTTGGGAACCCTAACCCACAGCCTACAGCGGGCAGGGCAGGAGGGAGGCAGGGGAGACCTATTGCCTCCTGCACAGCCCCCACCACTCTGGCAAAACCTCCTTGAGAGGAGAAACTTGGCCAAGCAAACTCATTGTGCCCAGTGCACTTCCCAGCGGTTTCACTGGAGGTGGAGACCATTTATGTTAACATATATATGGTTGGCACCAACCTTAACACCGCGAGTGCCTGCATCTAGCAGCCAGCTGTCTTCATCTGCAAGAGATAATCCCTTCTGCATAATCTCAAGGGGACCGTGCTTGTGCCCAAACTTTTTCCCCCTCCAGTCTCAGGTCATTCTGGTTCTTTCTATGTGACTGAGCAGACCACAAATCTCTCTGACGGCTGGGCTCTCAGGGAAGGGGCTTTCCTACCGCACTATGAGCAATCCCCATTTTGTCCTGTTGCGACAGAAACATGCTCCGCCACATGCCAGATATGGGGCCGAGCCCCAGTCCCATCAGTGGGTATTTTGCCATCTTCTTATTCCGAGGCAAAAGCTGTTCTGCAGTTTCAGCAACATCTTCTCCCATTCTCAGGTCAGAGTAACGCTTCCACGTGAAGTATTTACTGTTTACTTGATTTGTGGTGCACAGAGCACAGCTTGCACTTGTCTCTGCTTTCTGTCACTGGCTTTGCTCCCCTCCTTTTTTTACTGCTTTCAAGAAGTTTTATGTCATTTCGTTTAATCGAACTCTAGTATTACCCACCCTATTACTTTCCAGTTCATAAGAAAAGTTCATCTAAGGCATGAGCAGGCATATCACCATTGATTTTTAGCAGTTTATGAAATATCACTCTGTTTTGCCAGCAATACCATCTTACTATCTTATCTCAAGGGACAGGCGGAGCATTATGGCACGCTCAGAGTGTATTTTATAAGTGGCGAGCAGTCAGCAGGATGCAATTAAGCCAAGTATTACAGTCACGATCTGGAAAGGTTGCCCTGTAAAGTCCTGGTTTGCTGTCATTTTGTTGTGGTAGTCTTTAGATTGAAGTACATCTTGTGCTTTACAAAGGTGCTCCTACATATTCACTTAGGTGAATTCTCTGAGAGTTATCTTCCAGTAGTATAGTCATAAAAATACACTAGAAATTACACAAGAAATTTGGCATCTTTACCATCTTTCTCCAAACCCTGTGGACTGGAACTGTGTTACACGAGACCCTGAGCTCTTTACTAGGGGAATACAGGTTGAGAGAAGTGTCTTCCCCTCACCTAAAAAGAGCCAAGAAAACGTGAGCTACAAAAGACAGAGACTCAAGGCCCCTTCTCTTTTTTAAGTTTTCAGGATTGTGGTTGAAAGCCCCTCAGCAAATCTTGTCTAGTGACTTCTCAATGTATGCCACAGCACTCCTGTTCCTGATCTCACTTCTCTCCGCCCTAAGCACACATGGGGGCAGCTGTTGGCAAGTTCTTCTTATGCCTCTTTTTCTTACCTGGAGGTGCTGGATTTATTGGAAAAGCACTTGATTCTGAACAGACAGCTTCTTCTAGAGACACGCTCTGTGTGCTAAATGGGACAAGGAAGCTGGAGTTAATCAGCCTATTACCTGTCCCCCAAAATCCTCAGCTGCTGCCTGCCTCATGCTGAGATCATGGTGAAGGAGGGATCTGCAACACCAGAAGGATCGGGTACTGGTTGCCCAAAAGAGGCACCAGTTCTGCTTCTTAGCATCTTTAGCTCACTCTGGGGCTCTGACCAAACTGGCCGGTCCTCAGTCAGGTACTGCTGGAAGAGCAAGAGCCGAAATGGGAATGGAGAGCAACCACAGCAAGTGGCTTTCTACTGCTTCTACTGTTGTGCCAGATGGCTGCCTGCTTACCTGAAGCCTGCAGTGCAAAGCCAAAACAAGAGAAAGAAGTCCAGAACCGTATCTTCAGGCTCACTCACTCTTCGATCCGTTTTTTTTTCATGCAATTGCAAACTAAAGAAATTCCCTGTTCGCCAATACAAGAAGATTCTTTTTCATCCAGCTACTGTACCAACACACTTAGAAAGTGCTTTCTGAACAGCATCCTTCATGCCACCATGACAGCTAACCAAAGCTAGTACTGGAAGAAATTATTTCAAGATAGCAAAGCATCAAGAACATGCCTGGAGGTAGAAGAGACAAAACCCCTGGGTATCTTACTGCAGCCAGGCATTCCCAAGCATTCCCTGCTGGCCTGTCCCCAGTACCACTAGAAGTTCATGCAAGCTGCAGAACATGACTCCTGTTGACACCACTGGTTATGACAGATGAGAAGGAAAGCGTGAATGTGAACAGGAGTGGGAGCGGGTAGAGATGACTGAGAAACCTGTAGAAAAACGACAGTTTCCTCTGTGGGGAAAGAAATGGCAGCATGCTTTATCCTAGGAGTCCTTGGCAATGCCACTGCAAACTGAGGTGGGAAGTTGGTTTCAAACTCTCACAGTAGGAAATTGCCCCTTCTAGCTGCAGGCTTTTTAGCGGTCTGCATCTCCTATCCTCTAAAGAGAGGAAAGCACAGGGGGAAAAACAAAACCCTGAACAACCCTCGTCTCCTAAGGATTCAGCTTATTAAGAAAAATCTGACCATCAGTCTTCCTGCTTCCCTCAGCAGCTCCCAGACTCCACAACATTCTCCCTGCCTTCCCCATCACACCTCTGGACAGCAGGTCCAGCTGTCCTGCGCTTCCCTACGGCCGCGGGGCCAGCCTGGCAGCCCCGACCGGCTGTGGGCCTGCCATCTCTGTCACGCGAGGCACTTCATCCTCTCCCCTGGAGAATGGGGTTGAGCCTGGCAGAAGCCACCATGTCCCCTGAGGCCTCTGAAGGTGCCGCTCAGCTCTCAATAGAGTAGCGCTCACAGCCCATGTAAGAAAACCCCACGCCGTTGTTGGGGCCAGTAAGGTGACCTGGAGTTTGCAGGGCTGGATGGTGCTGCACATCGACAGGAGGGAGGGAAGTAACTCCTTCCTGCTGCTCAACCTGCTGCCAGGCTGCTCCTCCAGCAAACAGTAAGGTGACCTGGAGTTTGCAGGGCTGGATGGTGCTGCACATCGACAGGAGGGAGGGAAGTAACTCCTTCCTGCTGCTCAACCTGCTGCCAGGCTGCTCTGCTCCAGCAAATCCCAAGGAAAGCAACGGTGCACACCTAAAGCAACGGTGCAGCCTACAGCCCTGGCCCCATCCAGGAAGAGACACTCTTGCCCCTTCCATTATGGCACAGCAGCCTCTGCTGGCACAGGGCAGGCAGAAGCATCATGTCCTTCACGATTATACAAATAAGTTTGTATCTTCCCTTATTATATTCTGATAAAGTTACAAAGCAAGCAGCCAGCCTCTGTGCAGGACATGACATGGTAGGGTTTTACAGTGGTGGGAAGGAGAGCACAGGGTCTGCTCGGCTGCTCTGCTGGGGCAGGGGGACTGGCCTAGGCAGCACGTAGTGACTGCCCTCGATATTTGCCCACGCACTGAGACTAACCGGCCACTTGTCCTCTTGTCACTGGTTTGTGCCAGGCCAGGACCAGCATGGCCAAGACAGCAGGGCTTTGCTAAGCCCACCCGGGTTCAGAGAAGTGAGGCAAGGGGCTCGGAGGAAAGGAAGGTCAGTGTGACCTAAGTGCATTATGGTGATTCACAAGCAAAGAGCTTAGGGGTGGCAGTTGAGATAAAGTTCATTTTGGGATAAAACCCCTGTAGACTAGTTGAGGTGTTTTTTCAGCAGGCTGTAAGAGAGAGGCTGAAAGCATCAAGCTTCCACCTTGTTCCTCGTGCCCTTCCCTGAGAAGGGCTTCTCTCTTCCAGGCTTACTCCTCGGGAGGCTTGGCCAGGAGAGTCGGGTGCTCAAGGCGGTTCTTGCCGCTGCGGGGCTGAAGGAGAGCTTGCCTCCGCCGGACCCCTGGCCTGGGTTGGTGGGACCAGGACCGGGGAGGATGGGGAAGACAGGGAGGACCTGCCTTGCCCTGTGGACACAGCGCTGTGGTTTCCAGCGCCGGAGGGCCGGCGGAGAGCCAGAACCGCCGGCCGGGGAGAGCGCTCCTCGCTAGGTGGAGCTGCCGGAGCGAGCACCGCGCTGGCGACCTGCTGCAGCCCTGGGAACCCGCCGGCTCCTGGGGAACCGCCTGGGGCTTCCCGAGACGCGCCGTGCCCCAGCCCTGCTCCCTGGGCGCTCCCTGCGCCTGCACACCGCTGATGGCCCTCGACGTGTTGTTACACTGAAACTGAAACGAAGCAAGCAAGATCTTTTCTTAAACAAAGTCGTGTTACGATGTATACCGCTCAGTAATTTTCTCTATAATTTAGTCTGAATCCGCTAATCAATGCGGACCTGTCAGCCTTCGATGTGATGGAAAATGCTGAAATATGATTTTCTAAAAATCATAAAAATATGCACATAATGATAGCTACTGCCGCCACTTTCTCCCTCCCATCCCCATTTAGATCATCAATTTAACGATTTCCAGTTCCCTGACACTGGACCACCCTGTGCCAACAATTTCTAAGCAAAGCTCTCTCTGATGATTTCCATGGGGGGCTGCTTAAAGATCGATAGCCAGCAATGGCCTACCGTACATATATTTGTCTCACAGAGTGAAAGAACCTATGTAAAAGCTCCAGCTATGCCAGTTAAATTTCCATACATTTTTGCTGTTAATGTGAAACCAAAGTTAAGCCAGACATTAGTTTTAGCCTTACAGCATACCTGGTTATCCACATCAAGAAAGCGCTCACGTGAATGCTAGGGTAGTGCCAGGACCCATACCCAACAACTGCAGCCGTGGGGACACTCACTCACATCACAGGCACATCTGTGCCAGCTGCAGCTCTCGGTAGCACCACACAGGAATAGACAAACATGGCAACGTTGAGAAATCTGTTGTTCATTAATTAGTTAGGATAAACAGAGACCTGGTAATCAGTAATGCCACACGGCTATTGCTAGCAGGGCTTCAGAGCCAGGATGCCAGCAGAGCGCTGGGTGCACCTGCAGTGGGCCCCTGCGACCACATTAAATAGATATATGTCGCTTCCACACCACAGCGTAACAACGGAGGTGGTGGGCAGTCTTTGCAGATGTAAGCTGGACAAACTTCAGGTAAAGCTGGTACTACCGAGAGGGGAGAGTGCAGTGAGGGCAGAGCCTGAGCAGGACACGGGCCTGGGGGTGGGAGAGGGGTTCAGAGCAGGACTGCACCAGGAATGGTCTCTGGTGAACCTGTGGATCCCCGACAGACGGATACTGCACTTGTAATCCTCTCCTCCTGGCTTTCCCCCAGCAGGGGTCAGGCTGGACCAACGATCACAAATCAAAAGTAAAAGTAATGACACTGCTCCAGCATCAAATATTTTCAATGCTCCAGAAAGGAGAAAAATATTTTGCCTTACTGAGAATATGGAAAATACTTGAACATCTCATTTAAGAAAAGCAAAAGAAATATTGAAATGGCAACAGAGGTGACTGTAAGCAGCAGCCTGCAACACCCTCCTTGTCCTTGCAGCTGTTTTAAAAAGGCAATGACTAGTTCCTGTTTTCACTCAGTCTCATTACAGTCTCAGCCTCCATTCCCAGTTATTCTGGATACACTTCAGTGTAAATGGAAACAGAAATTCGCCCAGAATGTGGGGACCACAGCGTTAGAGCAGCAAAGTGACATGAGCGTGTCCTTAGAAGTGACTGGAAGCCCCCGGGGAAGGCAGAGCTCACAGCATTCGCCACCGGCTGGAAAAGGGAAGCTGTTACCCACAGAAACCATTCCTGCGCGGTCAGACCAAATAAGTAACGCAAAGCGGTATCAGTCCTAGGTTGACGTCTCCAGTACCCCTCACAGCTAGAGCTGGCAGCATCTCATGGCCCTTGGCACTCCGAAGAGCAAACCAGGGGGTCCGCAGTGGGGCTGCCCGTGAAGTGATGCCTCTGCCTTTGGCTGTCACCAGAGGTCTGCAGGCAGACACTCTGGGACAAGAATGCTAAAAAGCAGGTGAGATGCATCCAAAGGCCTGGCTCCTGAAAAATTTTCTGGCCAGCTTTGCCTCGTTTTATCGCCTAGTGAGAGAGGACACAGAGGATGGCATTTCATGCGTGGAATTTTAATGATAACTTTATTATATTTTAGTGCATTATTGGCTTGCTATTTTGTAGTCTTACAAGAAATTTCCGTTTCCACATCTCCATTAAATGTCTGATTCATTTTCTTGGCTCGTGCTAATGCCTCAAAGCTACATCACTAAAGAATCAGTGCTCTGCATTAGATAAATATAAGACTGAGTCTGATTAACCTATTAACTATTTTTAATTAGCTTTTACTGTTCTTCAGATATTCCGTGTTTTTGAGGAAGCAGAAAGAGAGCACGCTGGTACTATAGAGCTCTATAGAGCTAGCATATGGACCGAGATTATTCATCATCATTGGCAGGAGCTCTGCTGTAGGGAATCTTGCAACAACATCACAATTTCCCTGCTAGAGTGAATGCCATAATGGACACATTTGCGGTGTGAATTATGGGCAAGATAGAAAAATTTTAAATCTTTTATAGCATTTTTATGCTCTGTCTTCCTTTTTGGTAATCAGATCTTGATTAAGAGTTAGAATTAGCACCCAGAAGAACATTAGGCTTTCCTGGCTCAGTTCCTTTCCACCATGTAGGGCAGGCAACAAATGATTCAGTGGCTTTACAGTGCTGCAACAACAAAAAGGTGTCTAAATACCTATCCATCACTTTAAGAAAGTAACCGACTGCTTGCTTGCAATGAAGAACATACGGTAATGGCAAAGCATTTTATTTGCTAAATAAAGCGACTATTTGATTTAGTTCAGACAGACCCCTCTCCCGGTCACGATGACTTCCCGGGGCAAAAGCTGGGCAAGGTGGGGTCCCTGGCATCTGTCCCCGCTGCTGGAGGGCTGAAAGAGCTCTGGGCAGGGCAGGGCCAACCCTCCCTTGGAGGCACCACCCCAGGCACAGCTGGACACCGCAGGTGGCACCGTGCAGCAAGCTGCAGTTCGGGTCCCTGTCTCATCAGCTTGAAGAATATCTGACCCTGCTATGCCAAACCACTTCGGACCTTTTAATTTTAGGTGTTCTCATGTTTTGTTTTTTTCCTTTCAAATATGCTGGGACCATTCCAGCCAACGTGAATTTCAGAGGCGCAGCTGCTCCAGCCCTTGTACTTCCTACGCCTCGAACGAGCAAACAAATAACTACAGCTTTTTCTGACAACGCTCTTTCTGTATACCTCTTAATTCATATCTCTTCTTCGCCTCCGCTCTGTGTGACCGGGGTGTCCACCCCACCTTCAGCCCCTCCCTGCCGTCGCCCCTGCGTCGCTGCCTCCCCCAGCCCTTGGTCCCTCGCTGCCCGGGACCCCTCCGCTCCCGCTGCCCCTGCCGCCCGCCCCGAGGCCCAGCGGGGTTTCCGCGGGAGCTGCTCTCCCCTCGCGGCTGTGCCTCCTTCGGCTGGCTGCTCGCCCCCGGCCCTCCGCTGCCCCGTCCCGCCCCCCGGCTTGCTCGGCGGCTACTCTTTCTTTTATTCTTTAACTTGGTAGTTTCTTTATCTGCAACAGGGCGGTGAAGCGCTTATGATGAGACCCAGTGAAATTGGTGAAAGGCAGCCAGGTATCAACGAGCAGCCCCCGGCTGCAGCGGACCCGCTCAGTACCCGCGTGTGCTCGAGGAGTAGTTTGGCTGCGGCGTTTTCAGGCTGCGGTTTGTTCACCCCGTTAGTGAAGTTTGTTCTTGGGGTGGGTTTTACTCCCAGCGCTGCCTAGGGCGCTCACGGTGCCCCCCACCCGCTGCTCAGCTGCTGAGCGGCACAGCACAGCCCCCGGCTGCCGCCTGAGTGACTTTGCCTGCCTACGGCTGCGCTTAGGAAAAACAAAAACTGAGTATGGAAAAGAAACTAAATATCAATATTTTCAAATATTTCTGGGTGACAGTTATTAAAGACACAGAAAGGAGGCAATGTTGACGGCTGCTTTTGAATCCGAACTATTTCTCAAGCACGGGTCAGCCCTATTGGCGCCATCTCACCTGCGATGCTATTTTTAGGAAAGGAGTTGCACGAGGCGGCCCCCAAGTAAACGCTCTTTTTCAAGATGCCATCCGTTCATTACAGAAGGAAGGAAGGAAGGAAGGAAGGAGAAGCGGTTTGTGCGGGAGGAGTTGTTTTGTTTTGCTTTCCCTAGAAAACAAACCCAGAGGCGCTGGGCGGTGAACTCCCGCTTTGGCCGGGAAGGGAGCGCGGGGCGAGCGGAG
>NW_008795365.1:1387791-1388348 GCF_000699145.1 Aptenodytes forsteri | reverse complement strand
GGGGGCTCACGGGGGAGGCGCCGGGGCAGGCCCGGCCGGGACTCGAGCGGCTCCTCTCCCCGGAGTCGTTCCCGGGGCACAGAGACAGAGGGAGGGAGAGAGAGAGGGGAAAAAGGGAGAAAGAAAGAAGGAAAGAAAGACAGAAAGAAACAGAAAAGAGAGGGAGCGGGGGATACAGAGAGAGAGGAAAAAAGAGAGGAGAAAAAAGAGGAAAAAAGAACGAAAAATAAAATGAGAGAGAGGGGAAAGGAAAAAGAGAAGGAGAGAGAAAAGGAAAAAGCAAAAGGAAAAGGAAATGAGAAAAAGAAAAAGGAAAAGAAAAAGGAAAAGGAAAAGGAAGGAAAAGGAAAAGGAAAAGGAAAAGAAAGCCTGAAAGGAAAGGAGAAAGGAAAAAGCAAAGGAAAAGGCAAAGCAATTGGAAAAAGGAAAGGAAAAAGGAGAGGAAAAAAGAGAGGAAAAAGGGAAAGGAAAAAGGGAAAGGAAAAAGGAAAGAAAAGAGGGAAAGAAAAAAGATAAAGGAAAAAGGGAAATGAAAAAGGAAAGGAAAAAGGAGAGGA
>NW_008795365.1:1385194-1385819 GCF_000699145.1 Aptenodytes forsteri | reverse complement strand
TTAGGGGCGCGCACAAACTTTCCCCGAGCAGGACTTTCCGTCACCGCCCGCTTGCACGGGCTGCCGCTTTTCTAGAAAACAATATCGTTTGCCCGCTCAGATTTCCGATCCTTGAAGGCGAAATAATCAGGGGGAGCCGGGAGGCTGGCGCCGCCGCGTTGTCCAGGCAGCAGTTTTGTTACAGACCCCCCCGCGGAGAGACCCCCCCCGTCCCCCAGGGCCGCTTGAGAGCGAAGCGCTTTCCCAAATCCGTAGATTAACGTGTCTGTCCGTGCCTTCCCTTTCTCTCGCCCCCCGCCAGATCAAGGCTCAATTTTGCTGGATAAGGACGGAAAGAGAAAACATACCAGACCCACTTTTTCTGGCCAGCAGATTTTCGCCCTGGAAAAGACTTTCGAGCAGACGAAATACCTGGCGGGCCCGGAGCGAGCCCGGCTGGCCTATTCGCTGGGGATGACGGAAAGCCAAGTCAAGGTGAGAGGAGCGGCTCACGCACGGAGCGGTGCGGGGCTGGGGCAGCGCAAAGCGCCCGGCTCGGACCGGGGAACAAAAGGGCCCCGCCGCGGAAACCGGGTCCGTCTCGGGCGGCCGGAGATGCTGCGGGGCCGGGGCGGCCCAGCCCGCG
>NW_008795365.1:1382124-1383332 GCF_000699145.1 Aptenodytes forsteri | reverse complement strand
CCTCGGGCCGAAACTGCAGCGGCCCCGCGTGCTATTTATTAGTATTTTTGAAACACTTTCTGTTGCGGTCGTCGTGCAGAGGGAGGGGGGAGAGGGCGAAGGGACAGAGTTTGCTTTCACTTACACCGTTTCCAATCAACCGCGTGTTGAAAAAGTAGCTGGTGGGAATTGTCACAACCACTTTCAGTCAAAATATAAAATTCATTTAGTTGCTGTAATTGAATTTAAAGTGTGTTTTCTTTTGTATCATACGGAATATTATAGAATGTAAATTGTTTTTTTTTTAAGCTAATAACGATGATATATCGTGATATAGCATCTTAACATTTATTAATTTATATTAAAAACAATTCGGTTTGTAAAGAGAAGAAAAGCCCTTTGCAAGACCAGTTAAATGTAATGCACTTTCTGTTTTAAAAAAAGATAAATCAATTAAACCAGTTTAAAGACGTCTGCTGCCTTCACTAAAGGGTACAGATAATCTGATCTCATCAGAGATTAAATAATGAAACCACGGTACAGCAGGAGAAAAAAAGAGATAATTTTCAGGATCTTTTGTTCAATCTCAGTAGTAGGGTTTTTTGGGTTTTTTTGTTTCGTTTGTTTTGTTTTGTTTTGTTTTTTTAACGATGGAAATTGTCCACTTTGTTGTGGGGGTTGAAGAAGGATACAAATAAAATAAGCGGCGGCTTGTTTGGGGACAGGGCTGACGGCTCCTGCCCTCGCCGGTCCCTCCGTGAGCGGGCAGGCAGAGTTTCCACCCGGCCCCCGGAGTGGTTCGTCTCAGCCTAAATTAGGCTGTATTAACTTTTTAAGCGGCGGGCGACGTAAGCTGTTATCGAGGGCAGAGTGTTACCATTATTATGGGAAATAAACTGCTTCCAGAGAAGAAAACGGCGAATAAAATAAGAGCCCGGCTAAGGGTCTAGAGTAAATAGTTAGACCCAATACCGAAACAACTGGTTTAAATTGAAACTCATTATCTAGACGCGATCATTTCCATATCTAAACAGACCAGAAACAATCGCGCTTTTTTCACGGCTGCAGCAGAGCAAACAGAAGCGCTGACATGAGAGAGAAAAGGGCCAGCTATTCTGGAGGAAAAATAAATAAATTAGTATTCTTCCGTAAATTTGTGAATCATTTTCTACACGGGGGGGGGGGGGGGGGGGGAGGGCCAGGGGGTTGTTACGCGTTGGAGCTTTTTA
>NW_008795365.1:1379914-1381896 GCF_000699145.1 Aptenodytes forsteri | reverse complement strand
ACCCACCCGCTCCCCCGCCGCCCGGTGTCAGCGCCTTCCCGGCTTCGGCGGGCAGGGCCCGGCCCCGGCCCGCGCCCTCCCGTGTGCCCCCGGGCTGCCGTGAGTACCGCCCGCCCCGGCGCACCCCGGCCCCTTTTCCAGTCGACTGCAGCACCGACGGAGTCTTTCCAGTTAATTTACTTCTGCACAGAGACCCAGCTGGCCACCAGTTGAAGTTGGCACCGTCGAAGTGGAATCGCAGGGAAAAAAGCCCAGCTCTGATCGCTTGGTTAGGCTGGTTTTGTCTGGGGCGCTGGAGAAAAGAGCAGGTTATTCACATGAGCTCACTGCCCCCCCTTTTCGGGGCAGGTTTTTGGAAGCCAAACCCGGCTCGGCGGAGAGGCGCAGCCTCCCTCTCCTCCAGGAGAGGACTTTTTAGGCGGAGATCCAATAACTAACCTCGGGATCGCTGCCATGGACATCGCGGCGAACAATTAGGAGACAAAATGTCAGCGGGCTTCACGGGGCGTGAAGCTCCCCCCGCGCGTGGGGCCCGACTGAGATCAGCCGCAGTTTCAGTTCAATCCTTCAAATACGCAGGAGTTTGTTGCGTGACGGTATAAACTCACGGATAACGACATCAAAAAAGTACTGCACAACCATATCTATAGAGACAGGCGGGCCAGCAGGGCCGCTTCCCGGCAACCTGCACTCGGGCGGGCCCGGGCCGCAATCTGGGGGTGTGCGGCCGCGCACACGCGTGGGGAGCGGCGGGCGCCGGCTGCGCGGCCGCGTAGCGAGGCGGGCGGTCCTTGGCTAAGCGGTGAGAGACAACCGCGGGCTGGTCCCGACAGCTCCCTTCGCAAACAGCCTTTGGTTTTCCTTTCTTTCTGTAATAGAGCCCTTGGGTTTAAACCCCGCTCCCTTCCGCGTGCGTGTGCGGGATTTCCCGGCTCGGGGGAAATAGAGGCGGCTGTTTCTGGGTTTCCCCTGCCTCGGTCCCTGCCATGTGCCTTCTCTGGGGCGCAGGAGACACCGCGGGAGAAATTCCTGGCTGTGCAATCCCAGGAAAGTGGGGAAAAAAGTGTGCCGAAAGCATCCTGCCTGCTTTTCCAGCTCCGCTGCTTTGCCGAGCTACTGCGCTCCGGGAACCCGCTGCGGCCCCTCTCCAGTCCCAACGAGCATCGCCGCGGGCGGAGGAAACTTTTTTTGAACGCGGGTTACAAGGGGAAGCCGGCGGCCGGCCGGCGGGCAGGAGCGGCCGCGGGGGAGGAAGGAAGGGCTCTCCCCCCCGCGGGGTAACGAAGTGGCCGCTCGCTCGGGGCATGTGCGTGGGGGATCCCAGTCAGCGGCCGCGGGGGAGGAAGGAAGGGCTCTCCCCCCCGCGGGGTAACGAAGTGGCCGCTCGCCTCGGGGCATGTGCGTGGGGTGGGGATCCCAGTCCGTACGCCGCTGTCACCCGGTCCCCGACAGGCCCTACACCAGCGCTGTCACAACCCCGAGGCCTTCGGGCTCTTTCATCCCGTCGGCAACTCCCACCCAGAGTCCCCAGCGCAGGCAGCAGGCGAGGCAATGCCTGCACCCCTGCCAGAGGGATGCCCAGACCGACAGCCACGTCGGGACAGCCCGACCATTTCGGCGAGTGCTGACCTCTTCCACCCTTCCCCTCACGCGTGCTCGCCTTTTATGAGCTCCTGAAATCCCGTTATCGTTCATCACTTCTCAGTGATATTAATTTGTAACGCTTCCCATATCAAGCACACGCCGTTTTCGCCCCCGCTCTCCCGCTGTTTGCCGCCGTGATGTCGTTTCGTGCAAGACTTTCGTTACGTCCGTGCCAGCCGCCCCGGGGCTTTGCTTTCGGCACCCCCTCCCTCGGGACACGGGTCACCCCTCACCCCAGAGAACCCGGGGTTTAAAATGCGGGTGGTGGGCTTTCCCCCCCGTCCCCGCCTCCCCCGAGCTCCCTTCCCGTATCGAGGCCGCGGGGAGAGAGAGGCAGG
>NW_008795365.1:1344582-1377681 GCF_000699145.1 Aptenodytes forsteri | reverse complement strand
GGGCGAGGGGCCGGGAGAGCGGCAGCGCTGCTGCTGCGGGCTCTGCGTCCACGCGTGCCACAGGCAGGGCAGCAGCCGGGCGTGCAGACGTTAAGAGCAAAAACGACTTCTGTACAGAACATCCCAGCGCCTTAATATCAATCAGAGGAGACATCTGAACATACTGTTTTCATCTAAATTCTTATATGTTGCCTCTGAAATTCTTTGCCCTGACAGTGTATTTTTTTAAGTAATTTCCATCAGTGACCTTGTGATCCAGGAATTCGACTGGGTATCCACTTCTTTTCACACCCGAGCAGGTACTTCCCGCACCCCAGTGGAACGTAAAGCTCAGCCCGAAACGTGGCACCGCTGCCCCAACGGGCACCTCCTGCCCCTGGGTGAGCAGCCGTGAGAGCAGCGACCGGCCTCTCGCCTTCCTCTGGAAACGGTAACACCAGGTACAGAGCCCACCGAGCGGCATTATTTTGCACACTGTGATATTTTGCACATAGCGGAACTTAAAACGAAAACGTGATATTTTGCACATAGCGGAACTTAAAATGAAAATCCGAAGAGGCTTACTGCTGAGGAAGTATAACGAGATGGTGAAAACACATGTTCAGAGCAGTTTTTCATCCTCCTCACACGGTTTCTCACAGATAGGCTGCCCTTTATATTTAAAGCTACATCTTCTATCCCCTTTAAAAACGTAGGCAGCACATCCACCAGCAATGTATGCACTAGGTGTTTTTAAGTAAATGGATTCGACCTTTTGCCCATTTTAACAGATGCTGCTCCTGACCACCCCAAAAAGCTTGTTTAAAGTTAACAACGTTAAGCATTGGAGGTCACAAGGCCAATTCAAGGTCATTTTAATTCTGGCTAAAGGTTAATTAGATCACTGCATTAAAGCAAGAATAGACTATACTCAACTTTACTCTAATGAGGATGGACAGGTTTTTTTATATACCTCTTAACTGCTCCCTTTATGATAAGGATATAGGGTATATATCAGGGAAGAAATCTTGCTGTCCGTTCCACAAATCGAGTTACAAGAGCTCCTCTGGCTTTACATCAGTAAGGCATAAATGCAGTGCTTGGTCCATTTTAATTCTTTTTTTGTTTGTGAGGTTGGGCATCTAGGTCTCCCGTTACTCTTTTCCCTGTCCCCCCCCCGAGAGGCCAGGGTTGCTCTGCTCTGCTTTGAGGAACAGTGGCCTCGGTGTCCAAACACGCACGGTGGAGGCGTGATTATCGGAAGCACCAGAACTCGTGGATGGCGAGGCACTTGCCCGGGAATGATATTCAGATGCCAACTCACAGAGCCAACAAGCCTCATTTGAAAAATATCACAATATTGTACTTACGAGCACTGAACCAAATAGGAAAGTAGTTTCTGATCTGGCAAGTGTTACTGAGCTTTCATAATACTTTGCACTCTGCACCGGGGCAAATCCAAATTTTTTTGAAGAGTTTATTTAAAAAAAAAATCCGGATAGAAGAGACCACGGAAACGAGAGACCCTGGTTCAAGCCTGATTATCCCTTCTGAGGAAAAGCAAGGATCTTTCACCTGCGTCTCCTTCCTCCCACACAAACACCCTGCTGCTGGGCTGCAGGTTGCTCTGGTGTGGACTTCTCTCTGGATGGAGCTGTTCAGCTTTGAGTCAGTAACTACATCAGAGCTGAGTTGAGAGGCCAGACATCCCTTCTTTTTAGGTAAATACCCTCACTGCTGGGCCTCTAGCTAAACACGACTCATCCCCCATCTCTTCCCGAATTGGATATGTAATTCCAATCTCCTTTGGAGAAACTTTCTAGGGGAGAACTTAATCCAAATTATGGTTTCTAGGGGAAAGATGTGGTTTGACAGATATTTTCCCAGCAAAAACCTGTTTTGTAAGGAAAATGCCTAATCAGTTCAACATCCATATTTAAAATCGTGCCATAACATCAGGCTAGAAATAAGGGTTTGTATTGATTATTAGATTATGGGTATTGGATGAATCACTGACAGGCAGGGATAATGGTCTGACTTACATTCCCAATACTACCAGTCCCCCAGAACAATTGCCCAAGACCGCCAGGGTTGGACATGCTCTAAATCTCCCACTCTGACTTGCCACAGGAGCGTGACTGGAGTCACCGGGACAGGCGAGCCACCCCAGGGCTGAGAGATACAGAGACACAGCAAGGTGTCGATGCGCCAGGCAAGTCACCGGAGGGGAAGCAGTGAAGAAGAGGGAGCTGGAGAGCTTATGTGCCAGACAGAACAACAGAAAATGTGAATTCCCGGTTTGCAGCACCCAGTCACTAACGTTATTTTCAGCTTAACAGCAGGGAGCGTGAATGGCACAATAATACCTAGTGACATACTCACAAAAGGAACAGCCTGAAAACAGCCCCTTCTTCACATACTTCTGGGTACCAAAGACATCTACTGAAATCAGGATCCGGTTGTTGGCTATTTATGATCAGTGAAAGGGCTACATTTATTGGATAATTTATTTATAATGAATAATTCAACCAGTTTTACATGGAAGAGTTTCATTTGCTTGGGCTGTTCACTTGGGAGTCAGTGAGGCTGCATCACCACACATTTTTCAGAGAGCCTTCACTTCCTAAATTTGGGTGTTCTGCTACTGAAGTTACAACACAATCACCAGGTTCAAAGCTATTTATCTTGGTCTCGATACAGTGATTTCAGACACTCACTGCTTTCAGACCACAGCATAAAACATGAATAGGAGAGAGAATTGGTCTTGCAGCATTTTGGGGTTTTGCCCTGTATTTTTAAATGTATTGCTTTATTAAAACAGTATGATTCTCAGTACAGGCTGCTGGCCTCCTGCTACCACTGCATGCGACATCACTGTTTCCTTGCGCTCTCCTCCCACAACCACCCACTGGATCTCACCCCGAGACTACCCGCACAGCCTGCAACTGTCTGTGTGCAGACCCTCTGCAGAGCAGGCTTAGCTCCTGACTGGACCAGCCACCTTCTTCCCCAATACTTCCATCAGGACTAATTCAAACAAGCACTTGCCCCACTTTCTACTTTCCCTATAGTGCAGATGATTCAGACACAAAGCACAGACTGCACCTTCGCTGGACTTTCCCTCCCCAGTTGCCTTAGCTTATCGAGAAGCTCACTTCAGTATTAATTTTTTTAGTGATACGATGTTCCTAGGCAGTGGCCCTCTGGAAGAGGAGCTCTATGGACCATCTTCTTTCTCACGTCCTGATACTTATAGAAGACTGTTGCTTGGTTTCTCTCTTGGTTTTAAGCATTTTCTTCACAGTACAAGGTTTTCCAAAATCTCACTAACTCCCATACTTAAAAAAAATTTATAAAATTAATACTTGTAATGGACAGTTGTGCAATAAATAAATGAATAAGCCGAGCCGTCATGAACCTGATTTTCCGCTAGGAGAAACTACCCTTGCTCTGTCAGGTCATCCGCTGGGGACCTTGGCAAGTGTCTTCTCTCTGGGACTGACAAGCTCCTGACCAGATACTCTCACAATATCTTTCTAATTCTGGCAGAACTGTGTCTTCCATTGGAAGAAAAATGCCAAGGTCTAATATATATTAAAAAAATATACGTGTATGTAAAATAAACCTTCACCTATCTAGGCATATCCCTCTACGCATCTTTATTTGAATAGCTGTTAATCGCTGACATTCCCCAAGGAGGCCACCAGAAAGAATGTCAGGGGCCTTGCTCATAACCCAGCCGAATACCTGACTATTTAAGGTACTCTGGAGCTGCATGAATCAGAAAGAAAACAGCTCCCCCTACCCATTTTATTAGAAGGCAATAAAATCTGGTGGTGTCTCATTAAATTTAACGAGCCTTCATAAAATAACCATTACGCTGTGGAGGTAATGAAAAGAATAACTATGATGGTTAGTAAATAAACCAGCAAGGGTGATACTATTAGATGTCCCAGACACCTACCAGGTATCAAACAGGTAAATGACTCTCAGAATGAATTATGCTACCTCACACCCCTTTGCACCCATTGATATCTTCTTCTATATCAGTTTTGAGGAATTTCTTTCCCCTCTTCCCATATGACATCAGCGTGTTCCATGCAATGCCATTTGTTTTTACAGTGCTAGGCTGTACGTGTAAAACCCCGAAGAAATCAGTGAATAGATAACCTTAAAAACTAGATGCAAATTTCCACGAGTGACCACGGGTTCTGTGCCTCCCCATTTCTGAAGTTTCTTTTAAACTAGCCATCACTTCTGAAAACGTCACTGCAGAAGTTTCTGGGACAAAATCCTCATTTGGTATAAATCAGCGCCATCCCATTCTGCACATTCTCTAATCACGGCGACAGCTGCAGGCACTAAGATTTAAAAAGGTGGCCCAAAGTCCAAGTTTTCCTCACCTGGCTCATGCATGCCACAGAAATAAAAGAGTTAAGTTAATTATGGGATCAACTCCACTGAGAGTGGTTGACTGCCCATAAAAAAGCAAGAAGAGGGGCTGAGTAGAGGCTAGCATAAAACTCCAGAAGGGTCTGTGGGAAATGCGATTTTTGCATTTCCCATTTCACCTGAATTGGCACAAGGAAAGATTTTATCACAGTGGGACTATTCATGGGAGCAAACGAGGAGGATCTGATCTGCGGGCTTATTTCTATACCCTTCCTTCTGATACTCCTCTTGCTCCTACCGAGGTCAACCGTAGGATTATTACTACTTCAGTTGCTAAACAGACATTACGTGTGGGTGCGATGTGTCAGAGCTATATTACAATACCTGCAGTGTTTATTTCTGGATTTAATTGTGGAACCTAAATACAAATACTGAAGCCTAATCTTTAAGGTTTTTTTTCATGAATGCATCATACAGGATCCGAAAGAGGCTGAGTAATAACAGGGCAGCAGTTGTACTCTTCCATGTAGACCATTTATGGAGAGATGACTATTTTCCTGAGACTCACAGCTTTCACCTCCTGAAAGGACTTAAAACGTGTGTGTGCTTCTCTTTTGGGACACACCATGTATAAAACTGGACTGTGAGATTAGTAATTTTTGTTTATCGCTGTAATTTGTTTCCTGAAACAAGCACGGCAGCCAACTTCCCAGATCTCTCCCAATCCAGAGATCCTGTACTGCTCTACGCACATCAGGGGCAGTAGAAGTCTAACCTAAAAACTTCTTGAGGAGGCAATGTCCAAAACACTCCACTGGATCTTACTCCCTACCCCTGCCTGGCTGCTTCTCTCCTGCCCCAGTTGAAGGGGATACAAACCTTCCCTTGGTTGCTGTTTTGCTGTTCCCTTATCCAAGAGAAAGATGAGCAGAGCTGGACCACCCCATGGTCCTGCTCTCTCTGCACTCCTGTGTGTGTGCTTCTCGCTCGCTTGCTCTAGGATGGGACTCAACACGGGGGTACAGCACCATGCACCTCTGGGCACAGACTTCTCCTCTGCGGGAGGAGACCCTTGTACCAATGTGGCGGCACGGAAAGTGGTCTTAACAGCGAGCCCTTTAGCTAACCCAGAAGCCATTCCTTATCTATTCACAGTCATTATTGTTATTTTATGGTAGAGGCAGTGCAATTTTTGTTGAATTATAAATATTGCAGATCTATTTTTCCCTCCCTCCCCAGCAGTTCCCAAAGACATGTAAACCCATAGTGTGATTGCTCCCTAATCTAGTTGAGGCGATGAAATGGTGCCAAAACTCTCATTGCAATTTCATTAGCATATTCATGGGTCGCACTTTTGCAGTGTTGCAGAAACAACACAAATTGGTTTGTGAATTGTGAACTCCCCCTTCTTCGCCGCCGTCGTCGTCTTTTTCTTCAGAATCACAAATTGTGGATTAGCAAGGCAAGTGTGCTTGGGTGACTTTGGGACCCAACCACTGAAGTTTGTTAATGTACCTCTCTGGGTTTCACCGTAGTTTTTCTCCTTGCCTGGCATTTGTGTGCGTGTGCTCCATTAACAGTGGAGTGAGAAGCAGGGCAGCCACAGGGCTACTAGCTCTGCCATCCTGGCCAACCTGCTTCACCATCACAGCTCCGTTTCCTCACCAATAACAAAAAGGATTAAATGCAACGGGCATAGGCAGTTCCAATTTTTGGATGAAAGTTACTAAAGAACACAAATTGTTCTGACCCAGTTTAAAAGCAAATGTGCCGTGTGTAAGAGTGCAGCAGGATGGGCAGAATCCTCCCACAGCAAGGTCTCCCTCCCTCCCCTGCCAGCTACTACAAACCTCCGAAGCCGCTGTCAAAAATGGTGTCAGCTTACTGGGAGAAATCCCCCCCTTCAAGGTTGAAAGGCAGGTGGGTACAGGTCCGCTGCAAGGATGGCAGCTGCAAGGATGGCAGCTGCTGTGGAAAAGGCGGCAGCCTTTACAGGGCCGTTGCTGGGCTCCTTGGAGGGATTACTTGGCAGAGCTGCCATGTAGCCTCAGCAGGTGTAGATGTCTGTACTGGCCACTGGTCACTATACGGGTGGTAAGATGCCATGTGGGGGACGTGATCTGGAATGAAAGTTACCTGAAGCAATGGGAAATGTTATTCCACTTCATGCTAGGATTGTATAAAACAGCAATGAAAAAGAACAGATTGTAAGAGCACACAGAGAGGTTGTGTCAGATGAGGATGATTATGTCATTTTGTATGCAATGTGACGTTAACGACACAGGAGGTCCTGACTGGAATGAGAGCTTGAGAACCACGCAGGGCACCAGATGTTGCACACCCCTCTGCCCTCGGCACTGTGCACCTGTGCCCGGCCCAGCCCGAGAGCCTGGCACCAGCTGGGGCTACCAGTGCTCGGCAGCTGGGACACACTCCTGAAAGTCTTCTCTGACCCGCCAGCAAGGTGTCTGACACTTATGGGGGACACCCGCAGGTCACAGCTCATGGGACGGTTTGTCTTTGCAAACTGCAACAGAGCTTGAGGTATGGGTCTCCCTGCAGCTCCATGGTAGGACTGGATGCTGTAAGCTAAACACTGCGGATTAGAGGGGGAAACATGTTTGCAGATGACACACCAGCCCCTGCCTCGCGCCGAGTCGCTCCAGCAGTACAGTCATCAGAGCACATTGGAGTATGGTACCCACTCCCTGAGCACATGTGCCTGCAGCTGAATTTCACAATACGCGAGCAGCTTTCAAATACGTTCCACTCTAACTAATCATCCAAAAAGACCTATTCGTTAACTTAGCAGAGGCTGTAATTACATCTCTTACAGGGAAATCACTCTTGTATCCATGAGATGTTATTCTGGCACTGCGTTTGGAAAGCCCGAGGAGCTCCTGAGCTCCACGGTGGACGCCAGTGAGAAGGGGAGGTGGGAACGCTGTTTCTGGGGGGCTTCTCACAGCTAACGGTTCTCTTCTGTGCAACCCAAACCTGTTATGAACACTGGATGTGAAATACATTTGAAATGGCAGACTTTCACATGGAGCTTGATTTAATTTTTCTGTGGAAAGATCACTTTAGACTCGCATTGTTCACATGAAATAATGAAACATTACTGATTTAATTAGAGCTCAGTTTTTCAGGCTGTGCTTTCTATATTGTTGAAATTGCATTTAGCATGGGACAAAACTATCAATAGATAAAGCAATTTAAAAGACACAGCTATAGAATGTATTCTCTTCCCCTTTTCCTTTGCCAGTTTCAATTCATTGCTCAATTTAAGTATGGAAATAATGTTTGTCAAAGATTTCCTGACACATGAATTCCACCAAAAAAAAAAAAGGGGCAGAGAAAGAAAGATAAAAAAAAAAGATAAGGGCATTTCCTGCTTGTACTCCTAACCCATTTATGGTACAATATAGAGATAATCCAATCTACTGCTGAAAACAAGGTTTGTGCAGTTATGCTCCGCTACTTCACAATGCTTCACTTAAAACTTGATAGTTTTCTCATATTTTCTTTCTCCTTGAACTGACAGAGTGGATTGGGCAGGTCCCAGCTGATGGAAATAACTGTTGACTCCTGAGCATTAGCCCTCTGAGGTTTTACATGGGGGCTGTGAATTAAATTTAGGGAAAACAGGGGGTCGGCTTGTGAGATTGCCACACGTCCCTGAGGGCAGGGCAGGGCAGCAAGTCCCACTGCTGGGCCCTGGAGCGGGACAGGAACAGGTCAGGGGTCTGACAGCCAGCGTCCCCTCGCTCCAGGCAACACTCCCACTGAAGAGCCAAACGAACACAACCAGAATCGTGACTTCTGGTTTTTGCTCATTCAGGAAAAAAGCCTGAAATACAGTTTTTGCCATTCAATTAACAGATAGTTCTTTCATTGCTAGTGCAGATGAGAAATAACTACAGCACACTAGCAACCCAGGAATGGATGCTCAGCTCTTCCGTAAGACAGCTGGCAGCAGGGCCAGTGATTTCAACTTGCAAGCCCGCCCAGACAACCAAGGCAATTCTCTCAATTTTCTAGTACATATTCAGGCACAAAGTGCGTTACACCCTGATTTGAGGCACATGGGGTGAAAACTGAAATAATCCCACTAACTTCACTAGCGTAATGTGAACAGTGAAGTGAGTCCAAATGAGGAAAAAAACCCCAAGATGTAAAACCCTTGAAAACTTACACCCTTGATTCAAGGGTATAATCTGGTCACATAGCACATCACCTATAGTGTCACCTCTGGCAACAAAGTCAGCTCGTTTAGACAATAATTTATCTTGATACTGATATTTGTGTGAGAATGACGGCACCAGTTGTGTTTCACTGCCAGAGCCATAGGATTTTTCTGTCGGCACCTACAGGGACTCCTGTAGGACCTGGAGTAAGGTTTTTTCATTGTCTTGTTTGCAGTAAAGAAGCCTTTCCAAGCAAGCTGACATCCACCCTTAAATTACTTCCCCATGTAGAGTGTCTGTGTCTGTGCTGTATAGTAGGAGACTGCTCATTTCTCGTATTGATTTACACAAGGCAGGGTAGTGAACATACAATTAATAGTTGACTTCATTGGAAGCCAGCTGTTAGCCCCATAATTTACAATGGGAACAGTTTAAGAATAAGAAGAATTATACTTGTAGAAACTGTATTTCTGGGTTTTAAAGGTCAAATCCAGCTTCCACTAAGGTTCTTAAGAGACCCTAATGGTCTGAAAATGATGCCATGTGCTGATGCATACAGCCACAAGTTTCACGTCTTACTGCAAGAATGACTTTTATGGGACACATGATCCTTGGCATAGGAACAGGTATTTTCCCCAGGCTAAATCAGAAATGGTATTGTTAAATCTGTGCATCTGTCTCCAGTTTTGCTCCTAAAATAGGTCTGAATTCCCGTGGCACCAATCCAACAAATTTTCCTTTCAGAAAAACACTGACGCCTGTGTCTAAATCCTACTGGAGTTCAGCATCTGCTTAGCTGCTTCTGCTTTCCTGCAAGGAGGGCGCTCAGGGGCATACCAGAGGAATGGTAATGGGAAAAAGTGCCAATCTCTAGCCAACCGGAGTTTCAAACACACGACTTTCTGTGAGAACAAACTTGCAGAGACTTCAGTAAGTGCCCTTCTGTTCAGAGACAATGAGTGACTGCAAACAAGCAAAGCTTCTTCTTTAGCTTTTACTTTTACAGGAGCTAAGGGAAATATTTTTAAGAACACCCAGGTCTTGATGTAAAGCACAGTCTCCCCAGTTCTTCAGTGCAGCTGAAAACCCTCTGCCCAGCTCCGGACTCCAGGCCAGGGTGTGAGGGTCTGGGATGCAGCATTGCTCCCTTCACCGCCGTTTCTATAGGAAGGAACTGGACACACAGGCCAGAAAGGTGCTCATGGGCAGTCCGGTTGGACCCCAGCGCAGAGGCTTCGTTGCCCAGCACCACTCAGGCTGTAAAAGCAGCATAGTGACTTTTCAGCGACCTGCCAGTTAGAGTTATCTATCCTTGGGTATAACTGAAATTCCACCCAGGTGTGATATAGGTACTGTACGTTTGTGAAGAAACATAAGTACTAATTACTGCATTTCATTATTCTTATGTGTATTTTCCCATATATGCAAAGACATAATGAAATGTATTGTATCTTAAGTACAGCAGAAGCTATACGTGTGTGCTTACGCACACGTACGTTTGTATGCTAACAAAGATATTTACATTCACATATGCATACCTACATACATATACACACAAGAAACAAAGGGAGAAAAATTCAGGATGTTATTAGCAAGCGCAGTAGAAAAAGCTGGTTGAACACAGAACAGTGCCATGTGCAATGTCTCCATGCTGATCCCAAACCAAGACCCAAGGTCAGGCTCAGATTCCAAAGCACTCTGCAAATATCAGCTATTAACTGTAAAAATACCTACTGCAATAGGTAACCGGTATTATATTATGGTTTAGATAGATGCAGGTAGATGAAATTAGATCAAATGCAATGCTTTCAAAGGTGTGCATGTGAACATATGCTCTTCAAACCCTCTCTTCAAGCCCTCCTTACAGGAGGAGGCAAGTTGGAGGCCTTGCTGGAAATATCGGGTATTCCTCTGCTGTCTGCACAACGTAAACAAATACACATTTCCCAACTATTAAACCAAGCTGTTCTGAGTGGTTCATTTCTGGGCTACCAAGCTAAAACAATGCATACTTTGTATTGCTTCTGTTTAAATACTTTTTGTGTGTATGTGCCGAAATAAACCTATGCAACACAGCTTAGCTTCGCAACTGACAGATTAATTTATTGACAGAGCCTTCCTCAATATATCGGGTCAAATATTAAACAGCATTTCATTCGCTGATGCCCTTGAAGCTAAAACATTATTTCCATGTGTCGTCATATCAGGAATTCATCCTAGAGGGTCATGCGTTAATACTTTGTCTGTGTTTCGAACATGTTTTCCTCAGCCTCTGTAAACGTAAGCGTTAGAAAGTTAAATGCCTTGCACTGCAAATAAACTGGCCTCCGTTCCCAGGTCTGATAACCTAAAGGGTGCCATTACTTCACACATTCTTTTTCCTGCTGTCACATACACTCTGGGGAATATTGAAAAGAAGATAAGAGAAGAATGCAGCTTTCGCAGGACCAAAGGCCAATACCCTACACCTAGGAAATGAAACCTGGGAGAGTTTCAGGGGTTGGCAAAGAAAACCCAATGATCCCAAGTTACCTAACATACAAGCCTGTTCCTACTCAACTTTTCATTCCAGGATTTTTAACGTGAAAGATAAGATGCCTGCATCCCCCCCACAGACCTGCCACGCAGAGCAGTGAATCGAGGCCAGGCTTTGGCATTCCCTGAAGCAGCTGGTTGTTTACACAACTTCTTCGTGCAGCTATTTCTGGAGGTGGGTTGGGAAGAAGATCAAGTCCTGCCAAGGAGGACTGAAGAGCACCTGAAGATTTTTAGCCTTATGTGGTAGACTCAACAGTGCTGGAAATCTTGCAGGAGTCTGGGATCAGTGTCTGCGCTTTGTGGCTCACCCCAGCTAGGTTTGAGCCCAGGGGACATTGACCGGCTTGTCTGCAGGTGGGCTGCCTCCAAGGGCAGCATTCATTAGCAGTGTTGGGGGAGATGTCTACTCCCTTTTGTCTGCACTTACCATCCGCTGTTTTCAGTACTAAAGTGACTGCAGCGTTTTCCATCAGCTCGGACAGTTCTGGCCAGGTGCACAGGGATGTGATCAGAGCATTTGCTAATGTCACTGGTTTGCACAGGAGAATTATGATCTCATTAGGGAAAATTCCAGCTTAACATCACTTACACGGGGTTTATGGCAGGTGGTGCCAAGATTCATGGCACCCAAACCTTTAGGGCCAGATTCAAATCGTAGACGTCTATAGTTTCCTTGTCTTCAGTAAGGCTCACTCACAAGCCAGCTGGGGCTCTGAACATGCAACACCGCTGACCTTTGTGGTGACTAACGCAGGGCTGGGAGGGTAACCCGGCCTCACAATTTATGCACTAGAAAATACAAAACTAGTAACAGTGGTGCTTGTTTTGTACTTGCCTGTTGTTCCGGTTTTGTTTTTACAAACACAGATCACTCTTCACCCAGCACCCAACCCAAACCACCCAGCTCCTTTGCCATGGGGCACCACACTTATCAGGCAGTGCTAAGTTTTGGCAGCAACCTGAACCACATCAGTGACCCACAGCAGAGGAAAATGCTTTGCGAGAACGACTTCTCTCCAATACGTTTACTATTTCTGTAGCAGACTGAGAAATCCCCCCATTGCCCTTAGCCTGCAGTACAGCTCAGACAGGAGTTAAAAAACTGAAGCAGAATGAACCCTGCAAAACCCCTTTGGCTCTGGGGAGGCACAGCTGGGTGTTTACATGGGTGCTCTCTGCTGCTAACCACCAGGATCCCGCGAGGCTGTGGGACGGCTAACGGAGCCAAGTGCAACAGTCAGAATAATAAACAGAGATTCCACATGATTAAAAGAAAAGTTTCTCAGAGTTAATATTAGGATGAGCAGCACACTGGGTCACAGGCTGAATTAACCCAGAAAGAATGGGATAGGATTTTAAATAACCTTTCCAGTGCCTGACTACAGCTGAATGCCCCTGCTGTTTGGGGGAAAATATGTATGTTCTTGCCATTTATGTCGTTATTTTTGCATGTTTAACAATGTTGTTGATTAAAGAGTTTAAACATTGAGGCGACAGGGAGAGCCAGTCTCTCCATTGACTTTGGTGGACTTTGTATCAGCCCAGTTTGATGACAAAAGGTGCTGCTTGCTCACTAGCTGACACCCATGCTTACGGTGTCAGCCTCCGGGAAAGAGCACCATTATAGGATTACCTGCTAGGCTGCAGGGTCTGGTTGGAGAATGGGGAGGGATGCAGCTGGGTCCTTACCCTTCTGCTTTGACCTACAGCCCTAAAAAATTCAGCCCTAGTTCTGCTTGCCAGATAGTAAGAACATGAGAAGAAATTACCTTTCATTGCCATGAAAGGTTTCTGTCAAGAAGAGGAAGCTGGACAGAAAAACAACCAGGTCTAGAAAGACCCTTTCAGTCCTTCTGTCCCCCTCTTCAGAGGTGCTTGATTTGGGGCACAGGGAAGAGACAGCAGAGGTGCTGCATCAATAGCAGATTTCTTGCTGTGTCTGATGGATGCTGATCCAACTTCTGTTTGCGGGTTCATCTCAGAGAGGCTTCCCTTCGAGCAAGAAAATGAGAGATGCTGTGGTTTTGTCTCTCCCAGCCAGCTTAAAGACTTTGCATGGGTTTTATAATCATAAAGATTATTTTATAATCATTATAATAAATATTATCTTATAATCATTAACAGTGAGAATGGGGGATTAGCAAAGGAAAGGAAGTTCCTTGCAAATGAGATTAATAACATCAACTCAAAACAAGAATTCCTGCACTCTAGTTCAAAGCCTGTGGCTCATTCTTTGGATGTATTCATCTGGTTAATGTAAAGCAGACTTTTGTTTAGAAAAGTATGAGCCAAAAGCCAAAGTTTTGGTGCTTATGTTGTTATCCTTTATTTGGAGATTAGGTCTTTTTTCTGGCGCTGGAATCATGCTACTTGCTCTTTCGCTGATTGTTTTAGGTTCTTTACTGATCTTAGTCCAGATCCTATTTTGGGGCTTTTGCATGATTTATACAAACAAACAAGTGATGTAAGACTGCTTCCTCTCAGAAGTCCAACCTAGAGTAGGATGCATGGTTCTATTGGACAAGTCCTGGGACGGTTAAACTGCCGTTTTTCTGTAGAGAAGCAATGACAATTCACAGTAGCACAAGGCTCATCTCTGAAAGTCTCCCAGGTGCACAACATTAGGGTATAAGGTAAAATTGTTCTAGTCACCCCCGTACCTATACTGAGGAGAGGTACACCTCTGCTCTGCTAGTGGTTATTTGATTCCAGTGGATAAATTTTATCAGCCTGAAAGAAATTTTAATTTCTGTGGCCATCACTTAGACAGTTGCGTGATCACCTCCTAGAACTCCCTGATCTTGGCAGCGTTGCAAGGACCATACTTTCAACAGGTAAACTGTTCTTAAATAGTTTTCCTGACTGTATTAGGCACAAACAGTATTTGCTTCTATATTGGGCTTGCTAACCCTCATGGAAAGCCCTGCATGATTTCGTCTGGATGCGACCAACAGAGTTGCACAAGGACTTTAAAGGACTCCACAGAAAGCACTCGACAGGACGGATATCTGATTTTTCAAAACTGCCCTGTGATATGGTGGAGGGGGAAACACTTCAGAGATTTCAACTACCCGCATGCTGCATCCTCCTCTGCTCCTCTCATGGCTCACCTTGTGTGTAGGAGAGCAGAGCTCACAACCGTGGACACAGGCTTGCTAACTCTGTTCACGTGCTCTCCAGACCTATGCTCTCTTTGCCAAGGCCATGGGAAAGTGGGGCAAGATGAAACAGAAAAGACAAAGATATCCAAATAAAGCCAAATCTTATTGAAATAAATGTCCATCCTGAATTAGAGGAATCAGAAGACTTCTGTAAGTGTGAAAACAGAGAGCTGGACCCTGCCCTGCTGCAGTGTTGGGGAGTGCAGCCAAGCTACATTGACTCCACCACATTGGTGGGGAACCTGGTCTAGGCAGGGACTGGGAATCCAACCCCAGGCAGAGGGAGAAGCGGAGGTGACCCAGCGAGGGCTCCCACAGACAGGGCAGTTCCTAAACCGGAGTCAGACAGATATCTGAGAGGAATTCCCTTCACTATACCAAAGCACATTTTGGGGAGCCCCCATGGACAGAAGAGAGGCGACAGACACGAGTAGCAGCAAGGGCAATCCCTATTAGGTATAAGGAGAAAATGCTTCATGATGCCCGGGGTGAAATGCAGGAAGATCAGCCCAGAGAGGCTGCGGGATCTCCACCCCTGGAGAGGTTACTGGACAGGATGAGGCCCCGAGCGGCTCAGCCTGACTTTGATGGTAGCCCCACTCTGAGCACAGGGCTTGATTGGATGACCCCCCAAAATCCCTTTCGCTAAATTGTTCCCTGATTCCAGCCAAATATTTCCTGAATCCATATCAAGCTCACAGAAAAAGTTGGTTAACATTTAGTTAATGTTTTTCAACATGCTCAAATTTTGTTTTTAATTGGAAATATTTATTTCTTTAAAACATATTTCATTTGATTACAAAAAGCCTGATAATGAATGAAATATTTACTTTTTGGTCAAGAAAAACATTCTGTTCAATCCCACAAGACTTCTGATGGATCTTTTCTCATCTGCTGAAAAACAGAGTACCTTTGTTTTTGACTAATCCAAAATACACTTTTAATACTCTACAGTGCAGGGGAATTGAAGGAACGCTAGGTGCATAGTTTACCTACAATATTTACTCCTGCAAACAGCCCTTCTGGAAGAGAAACTGAAGAGAGAAGTATTTTGCCCAAAGCTTTGTGTTGCACTATGTCAGATTCATTGGGCTTCCTTGAATTATTTTTTAACATGAATTTGAACTGCTTGCAGGTGTACCTGCACATACCCACATACACACCACCAACACCCTTCACACAGCCAAAATAATTTACGCTGGCTCCCTGTGTGCGGCTGGTAAAGGACTAAATCCAAGTCACCTGCTGGGTAAAGAAAACTAAATGCAAACGACCTGAGAAACGCAAAAATTATGGCAGGGCGTTGGAGAGAAGCGAGTTTAGCAATGCCATCAACCCCTTTCGGGAGTGTGCCATAAAGAGATGCTGAGTGCTCACATCCCCTGTCGCTAAGACAAAGGGCAGTGCAGGCAGGGGCGCAGGCAGGACATACTAACGAGGGCAGAAATGACCAGGGAGCCGCCGGCTGCGAACCGAGCCGTGGATCACGCCGACAGCGCAGGAGTTTTCCCTGTCTCTCTCTTCCTTTTCAAGATTGATTTTCTTCTGATCATTCAATTGTTGTTCATATTACAGCATCAATGCTTCCCCCGCTGACTTACAACTGATCAGGGCGTACGCTCCCTCCTAACCCGGTGTTTTCTTTCTCCTCAGCATCCAACCTTTATCTTTGTGTAACGAAAGAGAAATACCCGAAAAATTTACCCAGGGTTTTGTTAATCTTGTTTGCTTGTTTTGCTTTCTCCCCCAGCAACAAAAGAGTTGTCAAAAGTAATGTTTATAATAATTTAACGGATTATTTACTTATTAGATATTAATCATTCTGCTGTGGCCGGGGTCCATGCTGGTGCTCCTCTACTAGAACAGCGATTCTGATCTCAATTAGATTATGTCTCTCTCCTTTACCTCCCCATAAATCATTCCGGCAAACTGAAATTAACAGCTACTGGAGCGCATTAATAATCTGCCTCACACATTGGAAAATGCATTAGCCGGAACCCTCCCATCACTCTGACTGTTAAGCACATCATTTTGTTTATGAAATATAAACATTTCATGGAAGAGCTCTCCCACATTTCTCTGGGCCTTGTGACAGCTAAAATGATTGCCCACAATTGCCAGTCAGTCAAGCGCCCAAATAAAGTTTGTTTAAAGCCATGGCTCTGTGACTGCCCTATTTTCTCAGGCATTAAAAAACTCGCATTTAAAATAAAATTCCTCTTTATCTGGGGAGAAAGGAAAAAGAATAGCTGTGTATCTGTCGGAGTTGTATGGAGACAGATGTACAGTTTGCAAAGGCTCTGGGGTTTCAATATTTGGTTTTGCTTCACGTAGGAGGAAGTGCTGCCAAATTCTTTGCAAAATAAAGCCCCAGAATAATTATTTTAAGGATGATCCAATCAAAACGTTTCATTTCTGACAAACTGACATTTCAATCAGCATGCTGAGTAACGTTCCAACTTGCATTTTAAAAGCTCAGTATCATATTATAAAGCATGTTAAAATAAAATAAAAAAACCCAAGAGTTTCATTTCAAAATGAAATATGAAAATGCAGCATACAAAGAACATCGCAGCGGCACTTTATGACAATGCTGGGCTTTCTGGTGGTTTTCTTGCAAAGCAAAAATCAGCCGATAATTAAATTGCTTCCAAGCCTGCTAGCTGCACAGCTCAGCAGCAACACTTCCACTGCAGTGCCTCTTCCACCCAGCTCCAATTTTCAGATTTGCCACCAGCCGGGAGTTTGGGATTTTATCTCTCTCTTACATGTGCATCTGGCACCTCAGGAACACAAGCAGACGCACAGTGATGGCATTTGTCCCTTTCTGGGAAGTGGTAAGTCCAAGTCTTTTTCAGATCATAGATCGTTTTCATTTGATCTTGGATGAATTTGCCCATCAATACAGTATCTTGAATATATTGATAACTGCACTACCTTAACCCGAAAGGTTTGATGCTCAGCTACTGCGAGGGTGAAGACCATATAGACTAAATTAAGAAGCAAAAACCAGATAATGTACCATTGAAATATAACATTAAGTCTTACAGGGGCTTTAAATTGGTATATGTAGTTTACAAAGAATTTATGTCCATCTACTTGCAACAACAAAACTAGGATAGCACCTGCTGTATAAATGAAGACTTCACACCTGACTCTGCCGAGCAGTCAGATATATTACTTGAAGATAAGCAAACTAATGGTACTGGCACCACCTTCACTTCCACCTTTACCAAACTCTTGATCTGAAAATGAGCATTAATACTGTAATTAAAGCTCTGTATTAAAATAGTTAGGCACCTGTGACCACCTTTACTGGTTGGGAGGACTGCTGTCCACGTATTCTCTCTTCTTCTGGGGAAGAAGTATTCAAGGCTCAGACTGAGCAAGCTTCTTGAAATGCATGCCCGCTCTAAGCTTGGGCTTCTGGGAGTGTGCTGCCCTCCCGAAAGCCAGGGACGTGCTCATGCCCTTTGCTGAATCAGAGCTCATGTGAGTGCAGCTGCTCAGGTATTGGTACGAGAACCGAGTTTGCGGCTGTAAATTCCTGGGGGTACAAGCCGGGTCATTCTTGCTGGGCTGCAGTCATCTGTGCACTGATAAACAATAAATAATTGTAATGAATGGCAGTATTTTTTAAATACAGGAATGAGCCCATTTAAGATTTAGCTGAGTTTTGTTTATTATTCTCAAAATGCATTCGCAGCATATAGAGTAATGTCTCCAGAGGGCTGTTCTGCCATGGAATATTATGCGACTCTCTATCAATAAATGACACAGCTTTTTACATGTTTTAAGTAAAAGAAATAATTGCTGCTCCTTGTGGAATTAGGCAATTAATTGCCTAATTATTTTGTTAAGTGTCACTACTAAAAGAAAAACATTACTGGAGCTTTATGGGCAAATTCTCATCTGAACTGAGGGTGAAATTCTGGGAAAGAGCATATATGCTGTATATCTGCACCATACCGAAGTACTAAACTCCTAATAAAAATGTCTTTGACTTGGGGAAAACTAAATTTGTTTCTTTATCAGTAGCTCGGTCTAATTTTTCCATACTTATATTTCTGCTGCCTCATAATTTCTGATCTCTCCCAGGCTTCCTCCGCGGTGCTGACAGGCATCTTGGCAGACCCAGGCTAGGAGAAAGGCAACGGTGACTTCTGCTGCTCACAGCGTGCGTTGAGCTTTTGTAAAGCACGGGGTCTTGGAGCCCCACAGTCGTGTGCACACACTGTAAAACACGTGTTGTGATAAGGAGCAGGAATTGTAGCACCTGCAATGTAAATAAGCATACAGCATCCTTCCTAGCACAGATTTAATGCTGGAACCCGGAATCTGAGGTGCTCAATACCTCAGGGCAAGTCATAGTACTGCTATCACCTATTCATTCCTTGTAGTGATGCTGTCTCACGGATCTCTCCCAAGTTACCAAACTTCCTATCATTAGGGATAAAAATGAAGGCATGGTCTGATCCCTCGTGATTGCTGCCAGCGATGGCAGCGGGGGCCCATCAGCCTCCAGACACATAATTGCAAGTGCAAGCCCAAACTACAAACTCCTGCTTCCAGCGGACCTGTCGTTCTTTTAGAAAGCACAAGTGACCCTGCTCGCCCAGCAGAAGAGGTTGGGATGAAGAAAAACTGAGGGGAATAATGCTACCTTGACTTAAAGTTCAAGTCCCAGAGTAGCAAACTATGCCTCTCACAGTGGTACAAACCCATCCAGATGGGCCCCAACTGGCCCTGCCTGGGGCAGGAGCCTGGGCAAGGACCTCTGGCATCCCTGCCCACCTGCCTCCTCCTGCAGCAGGATTTTTCAATTGCCGCGAGAAGGGATCCCAGAGGCTTTTGCCCCCTTTGTCAGAAATCACAGTGTCAGGGGCACTTTGCATGGCCAGAGTGGTAGGTGTCTCCCCATCTGCTGAGGATGGCAGAGGCGAGGGTCCTGGGTTAACAGGACCGTGCCCACAAGCCACGGCTGCCCGTGTGTTTGTCCACTGACGCCTGCGACTATGTGCAAAATGCCTCCAAGGAATCCAAGAGGTTCATCTCCCAAGCAAGAAAGGGGAAAAGGAAAGCAGGGCTGAGAGAAATGGGGATGCCTGCAAAGCTTTCCTGCAGCCCTCCTGTGAGAGCCCCTGGGAGCACCAACAGGAATTTCACACCTCACCTACAGACCCCATCAAAACCAATTTTCCCTGTGGGCGTGCTTTGGGCCTGAAAGAGGCAGCAGGGCCCATGAACCCAGCCTGCAGTTATTGAGGGGGCTATGGAGGACTCTGTCATACAATTATCTTCACAAACCCATCAAGCTTCATCTTAAAGCTGGCCAGGGCTCAGTTCTTTCTTTTCCTATTAGAAGGCTTTTCCAGAGTCTTGTTCCTCTGCTGGTTAGAAATAATGTAATTGTTTAAATTTATTCATGGTCAGTTCAAAGCCATGTGTTCCTCTGCCAATACTGTTCTTTAGCTCAAACAGCTTCTCCATTGTGCAATGAGTAGCAAATTTCAGTGTCTCTGAACGCAACATTTGGGATGCATAAGGATTAGGCAGAGGCCAACTGCAGCAGATTCGGAGGTTACAGAAACAGACAGATCTGGTTTGCTGTACTATTACAACTGTTAGCCCATGTTACCAGATGCTGCCTTATAACTTGACTGAAGCTGGCTTAGCTCTATTTCCTAAAAGCCTCCAAGGAAACAAGTTTCACCTGAAATTCTGGGGGAAATTTTAAGTTCAACGTCAGTGCAACAAGAGACTATTTACTCTAACAAGTCCATTGCTTAACCTCAGGAGGAGTGCTGGGGAAAGGTGACTAACGCTTGTAGCATTTCACCTGAAGCCCCACGCTTTAAACAACATAATGTGGTTAGATGTGACAGACATCAGCGCTTTATTCCATCTCCACCTAAACTAAAGTCAAATTATTTTTTCCACGGCCTCCTACATGCTGGACGTAAGACAGGCAGAGGCACGGCTTGCCGCAGTCTGTCCCCTCTAATGTCCACTCCCATCTACTCCTTCCTATAGTCAGCTTATAGTTTAACAAGTAGCGCTTGCTTAGTAGTTATTTTTTTTCTTCTCCTTCTCTGAGATCTGTACGAAGCTTTTGAGAAATGGCTGGCACTTGATGTTTATCAATGTTTTTCTCACTATGTAGGAGAAAGTATGAGGGGCATATTTCATGATGAAGTGGGTTTCTAGTTAACAGGACAAAATGAAAGCCAAGCCATAGATCAGCATAATATGTCAAAAGAGAAAAGAGTTCGATTTATTGTAAATGATATCCAAGTTAGAAAAAAGCACAATGCTAGAAATCAAGATCCTGATTTAGGAAAGTACTCCAAGATGTGCTTAAAAATCAAGCATATACTTAAGTCCTACTGAAGCTAAAGGATATAATTGTTTTCTTCCATTAAAAAGATTACAAAAAATATCTTTTATTTAGACACTTCTTTGGTGTTGCACTTATTGCTATGCATGTTACGTTAATGGAGGCAGCATGGCATTTTGTCCCCCTTGTAAAATATTCTGGAAACATCTAGGACAAAATGCAATTCGCAAATATTTTCTGAGCTGCATTAACATCAGGATAGTAGGAGATGGGTTGTAGGGCTGCAACATGCACAAGGAGCGGGGCTGAAACCCCAGCATGTAGTCGGGTTTTTATTGCCCAATTTGACCCTGAAAGGTTGAGGAGAGCTTTGTGCCTTCTGAACTGAGCAAACACCGGGGTCACAGAAGAACCGTGGTCATTGTGTTAGTTTTTACAAGGTAAGGGTTTTTTCCCACAGGAAAAATTTTGCCTGGAAGTTTCGCGCTTCATCACTGCGCACGTCGTCTTTGTCAACCCGGGTATTTACTGCAAAAAACGCAGAGCACAATCTTCACAAACTGTGTGTTGTATCACTTCAGCTATTTTTCATATCTGCTGGGGGACTGAAGGTGTGGACGACTTTGGTGAAAGTCTCCAACTAAAGACAACAGCTACCGAGAGTACACAGTAACTTTTAACCTGCTATTTGTAAACAAGCCTGTGGACAGCAGCTGTAATTTAAAGGGAGTCTATTACTAACTGCATATACCAAACCAGCTACATCTGCCATAGAAATAAATAGGATTTGATATAACTGCATCAGAATGGGGAATTCATAACAGTTTATCAGCAAACAGCAACAGTATTTTAATTTACAATAAGAAGATAACTGAAGTAGGAAATAATTCTACTAGTTCTACATAGTACCCAAGCCCAGGACGGAGAACATAATTTGACGTTGAATTTCAAGAAACAAAACAAGTTGCAGCCAGCCATCTCTTGTCAGGCAAGACTCTGATCTGTGGTGCTGTGTTTTGCAGGAGGACATGGTCAGTGGATGAAGGCGAATAGATAAAAAAGAATGGAAATGACTGACTTACAGCAGCTTCCCACAGCACACACACACACACACACACACTATTTTAAAGATCTACAAATCTTTTCACCACCTCTGTGGCAGCAGCAAAGGGTGTGATTCACACCCACTGATTTTTCAACTAAGTTGGACCAATATATAGCCATTGGCTACTCTCTCTCGATCACAGGAGGATCTCCTCCAAATAATATACCATCTCCCCTTAACACTGCTTGTTAGATTGGCAAGGAAGGATCACACATGACTGCATCTTCCCCTGCGGCACGTTAGAGTAAAACAGCCCGTGTTCACAGTACAGACCAGATGAGAGCACAGAAATTCACATATTTAACATGCAAATAGCTTCCCTACACTAGTTTCCGAGCTTTATACAATAGAGAGCTACAAAGCAAGATAAAAAAGTTCATACCTGCATCCTCCAAGGTGGATGCTCTCATGTGATGGGACTTGTGTCTGGCCCAGGCTTCATTAGAGAGGTGAATCAAGCAAGGTGTTTGCGCAGAGACATGGCAGAGGCATTCTCCCAGCTGCTGGGGACCTGCACCACCTCCTGCCCAGCCCCAGGTACTCAGTGGGCCTCTTTCTCTAACTGTTCCCCCCAAGTGAAGTACCATCAAAGCCTTCACTGCAGGATGGCTTTAGCAGCGGAACAACTTTGGGAAACCTCTCTAGGACTCTGTGCTTCTTCAGACCTCCTCTCCCACTCCTTCCCCCATGACTGCTCTGATTTATAGGCCTAGTTTGGCCTCATATGATTTAATGGGATGGATTTTTTTAAAAAAATTATTTATTGTCAGTGAGTATGTGTCTCCCGACATTCAACCAAACACTCCACGTGTAGCCTGGGGTGGTGAAGTAAGCTCACTAAGTTGGAACCATGCTTTAGCATGGGAGCTTATTTAAAGCAAAGCAAGAAATCCATATTTCTACAGACATAATTACAACAGCAATTACAATCACTACCGCGGTTCTGGCTCAGGAGACCTCCCTGAGACCTGGGAACACAAGAACGGATTTGGGGCTCGTGACTTCGTTCATAGTCATGGAGGAGACTGGGCAACCCAGGAGCTCCAGGGTTGCACTCGTATTTCCTTACAGAATGGCGATCGGATATGTCCCATTTAACCTGCAGGCATTAGCTGATATGGACACAGGCAACTCTGCCACTGGGCACTGATAAATAACCCGACTTTGCCATTAGTAGAAGCACTAGTGGTCTAACTGCTATGGAAGCTATCAGCCCACCTATGCCTAGGTCCATCAGTGCTTAGTGGGAGCAGCAGCAAAATTTCAGTCGTGTTGGGAAACCATAGCTTTGTCACAAGCTGCGTGTGTGTGTGCAGGCACGGCGAGCCACGCGGGGAGGTGTGCAATTGCACCAGCAGCTGTGCTCTGTGCCGTCCCACTACACTTATTTTAGCTGCCATAAATAAAAACATGAGCAGAACAGCCCGCAGAAGTATTTACAGAATAATTTTCAATTGCTGACACTGCCAGGCTAAGTACTGAATGCTAAAGTTTATGATGTGTAATGCCTTGGGCTACCACGGCCCCAATTTGGACAAACCTGCCATTAACACCCGTGTGGCAGTTATTTTTCTGGGGGTGACAGATTGTGAGGTAGGGAGAGTAATTCAGACTATTACCCAGGTGAAGGCATGAAAGCTCAGTGATATATGAAGACCACTTAAATTCATTGTATCTTGTACATCACATCTTTGATAGATTATAGCTGTGGCATTAAAATGGAAATGGTTTCTCTGAGGCCTGACAGGGGCTGGGGTGACCCGTGACCTCCCTCTGAGGAATGTGACTGACCGAATTATCAGTTAAGAGAAAAATCTATGGGGAATAGACTCACAGTGATGGAGAATCCACCATGCATATATATTTTTTTTAACTTTTGCTTTGATTGAAAGCTGCAGTACTCAAGCATCCCCCTCCACCTCCTCCTCTCCCTGTCTCCCCGCTCCCCCCCAGCCAATCCCAGACTCCTCCGCTCTGATTCCAGATCAGCCGGGCCCCCGATATTGATTGAAAAATTGTTATTAGAGATAGTAGGTCTTCTTGCATGCTGCCTACTGATTTAATTTGGAAAACATTTAATTTTATGAAGCGGTAAATGATAGTGGCACGCTCTCTCGTGTTAGGGAGCAGCTGGCTCTTTAGCTGTTCGCCGTCACTACTCCCAGGTGTCCTCTTTGCAATCATGTGTTCCCTTCCCCTTTGCTTAACAAGTTATTTCAATTTCTAAACGAATGCTGAACAAGAGAAAGACAACATGCAAATTGAGATCCCAGCCGCCATTCACACATGAAAAAGTTCCCCTGGAATTCCCTCAACTCTGCCCGTCCCTCCCGCCCTCCCTCTGCATCTGTCAGGAAAAAACAGAGCCCTTGTTCTCATCAGATTGTTTTTACCAATGACCTGACACCACCATCTATAATTAATTACATCATTTACATTAGACTATTGACTAAACAAATACATAAATCATAGGCAGAGTCAATAGACGCAGACATATTTAATCATGTTCTAAATAATGATTACTGCTCCCATAATGCAATAATTATTTTCAGCAGCTGACTTGAATTAATCTTCTGTCAAAGTGCCATCTGAAAAAAGAGAGCGGACCACGACGAAGATGAAGGCGGCAGCCCTGGTGATGGAGAAGCCGTCTAGCACTTCTTCACTCTCCCTGCCTCCCTCTCTGTCCCCACAAGGTCTGCAGGTCCCGGAGGATGCTTAGCACCGCCCAGCCGGCACCCCCACCTCCCGCCCCACCCACTGCTGGGGAGTGCTGCCAGGCCCCCAACAGCACACTGAGCATCCCGTGGGGCCAGCCCCAACTCTCACTCAACTCCCACATGACTCAAAGCTCCCGGCAGGCAAAAGATGATGTCCCATTTACCCCAGTGGGTGCCCGGCATTGTCCCTTTGCACCTTGCAGGATCGGGGCACTGCCTGGGCACCCTTGCGCCTGTCCTCCCTCCTCTCCGTACAGAGGAGCCTGGTTTGCAAGGTGCCGAACGTGTCTGAAAACCAGACCAATATGACCCTGAATAGACACTGCTCTCCATAGAGGCTAATGCAATTAGGGTGAATTTAACTCTCATTTACTTAAAAGCATTTCAAAAGGCATTTCATTAATTTGCAAAACACACATCTGGTCTATCGTGTCAATCCGCCTGGCACGCTTTGACCATGGCATGTTTTCAAAGGGCCTTGAGAATGGTGCTGCGCTCCCCCCCCTCATTTTTGCAGCAGCCGAAAGCGTCCTCCCAGCAAAGTCCATCCGAGCATTGATGTGAACAGCAGGAGGACAGAGCCCCGGCTCCCCACAGGATCCCGTCCCCAGTGGTTAGCTTATGGTGCCATGATAATGGAAGTACAGTATTTTACTGGAGAGAGAGGCTTAATCATTGCAAGGGCTGCTACAGCTCTCAGTAGGTATCCTCAGAGGAGAAGAAGAAGGGAAAATTCCCCATGTGGGATAAGTAGCATCAGAAAAGGATACCCCAGGTTTAGGGTTGGAAATACCCCAAGGAGGAGTTGGGCCTGTTTTGACCGTGGTCCCTGCTCAAAAACTCACACCTTGTGGGATGACAGCTCTATGTGAGAGCAGCAGGGAAAAGGATTTCTAGCTGGGAGAACTTTGGGTAATTTAGGGGGTTCTTTATATTGCAGCAGGCACAGGAGTGGTTTCAAGGAGGGAGAAGAAACCTGTTAACGACTTTCCTCCTCCTCCTCCTCCAACTATTGACTAGACTAACAGCCTTTTGGTAACGAGCTATTTTGATAACCTGTAGCTTGATAAAGCAGGATTGCACTGCAGTATGGTTATAACTGCAGCCGCTACAGTCATCTCGCCATATTGCTGTGCACTGGGACAGAAATTACTCTGCACCCGATGCTGGACGAGCGTTTAACAGTTCTGGAAGAGAAAAACACTCTCATCTCAGGCACTATCCAGTTTCTAACAGAAAGGAGTTAGCACATCTCTAAACCGCCCACTGCATAGTTTTTTTCCTGTCTTCTTGCATTGTCAAGATACTACACTCAGTAAGTTTGATCCAGCAAAGCCCTTCTTCTGTCTCTGTGAGTGAAGAAGTGCAATAGTGAACACCAGATAATTTAAGATATGGGATTGTCTAGGAAATTAAATTGTAAAATCAAAGCCTCGGTCCTTCTCCTAAAATTAAAAAAAAAGGCAAATTTCAACTTTCAGATTTTAATTTCCCAAGTAGGAGGTAATTATACCATAGGCTACTCAATAACACCATCATTATACATGTATGGCTGATTCTTCCTATCACTACACATTTGTCATAACACAAATCTAAATAAGCCTGAGGAGATGTAATGAACAGCATTTGGATGTATAGCTTAGTATTCATAGGACTTCACAACATAGCACTTTTGAACGCTTTTCTAAAATAGAAGAATTAGGCAGACTACACTAAAATATTCATGAAGGATAATGAAAAAACAGCTGTCAATGACAGTGTTATAGGTTGGTTAATATTGTATGATGAGTGTGTTATAACCATAAATAAACAATAAGTATAAATGATAGTGAATATAAATAATCATTAATACAAATAATAAATAATAAAATCTAAGCTCAAGAGGGCAATGTGATAGAATCAGGACAGGCATCAACTACCGAATGGTTTTCCTTCCTACTCCTCGTTCTCTCAAAAAGCTTTCAGAGCCGGTATTGTTATTCTCTGCTATCAAAACCAGAACAATGCAGTATGCTGTGCTTCTTTCTCTTTCAACATGCATTGATAGCATTTCAACAATATGCTATTGTAATAAAAAATAGCGATCTTGACCTTCTAGAGGGTGCAAACCTTAAATGGGCCATGGGCACAAAAGGAACAAATCAGAAGAATGTATTGCCAATAATGTTATTTTCTTCCCTGGAACTGAAAGGAAGGAGCTTGCCTGAGCCATCTGTAATCGCCGTTTGCTTAAATGCAATCTTCAGCCTCAGACTTTAATCACTGGGAAAAAAAAATGCTAAAATAGTTTTATTGGTTGTACATGTAAAACATTGAATGGGTGGTAAGTCTTCCAAAGAGAAAATGAAGAAAGAAAACAAGAGATAAAAACGTTCCTGTGGCTAAGAGCCTGAGCTGGATGGAGACATGAGAGGTGCAGATGCACCCTCTGGGTTTGGTATGTGTCTTACATGAGAGAGGGGGCAAGTCACTCACATCTCCTTTTCCAGCAGTATAATAGGAACAGAAAATTCCTGATGCCTGTCTTGTCTCTCTGTGTTACAAGCTTTAACAAGAAACAATTTAGCATTGATAAAGACAGCAAAACCCAGCAGAAATGTTGCGCACAGCAGCAGTCGCGCAGTGCTGGATCACACCGGCAAAAATCAGCTTCACTGCTGTAACCTGAGGGGATTGATCTAACACCCTCCCCCAGAAAACACTCTCACCCCTAGTGTGCACAGAAGCTAGCATCACCCTTGGGAAACTTTCTGCAGGCATTCTCTCCTTAAACTGGTGCTCAGTATTAACTGGGCATCTTAACAAATAATCCGCAGGACACTGGTGGAAGTGTTGGAGAGCTTGAATGATTGCCCTAAGACTGCGCAGGTGCCTGTATGTAGCAAAATGTGGAATTCTCCCATCAGGGAATTCACATTTGCTCCCTGTTTATGGGATGCCTTTGCCTTCTGGATTTATCTTATCTAGGTAACCTGCTGTGTCACACCCAAAGGCCATACCTTAATTACCCCATTACGCCTGGGCCTTTGAACTTATTTGTTATCTTGGCCAATCTTCTGGTCCCCCTACCAACCTGAACATATTTGTGAACAGTAGATGGTTGTTGGGAGGCTGCAGTGCAGATGGTGACTTTCTCAGGGAGACGCCTTGTCTAAAGTAGCTGCTCAAAGCCTATTAATCAGAGCCATGACTGAATTCAGATGAGAACTGCCCCGCTTAGGAGCAAATTCTGCTACGGCGCCCCTGTCCCTCCTCACTAGCAGGCTTTCCCACACCAGGAGCAGGTAAAGCAGCCAGCAGCACATCAGTCACACTGTTTCATGCAGCACTACAAGGCAGTCGGGTGCTGCGTTAAAAAAATATTCTCTGCAGAACAGGAATCCCAGTCACACCAACTTCAACCGGCTGTATGAGTCCTACACATCTTTTTTTGCACTTCCCTTCTTGCATCCCTTTTTTGCTGTGTCAGGGTTAAAGCACTTACCTCCGCTTTCCAAGTCCTGCGCATAGCCCTGCCCTATTTCACCACTATGTTGCCATCTCAAGATGCCAGTGTGCTGGTTCACCTACCACACACACCTGCCGTCACACCCCCTGATTTCTTCCATGGTGATCCCTGAGCTGCCTGGAATTGAATACTTTTATTATTTAATTTTGGAAGTACAGTTTTTATTTTACATGTGTTGTTGAAAGGACTGTCCACACTATCTTGAGACTTTTTTCCCCATCAACAAATCCTTTATAATTTCTTTATAAACCTGGCTCTGGAATGACATTTATTAGGGACCACTTCTCCTTGATTTGTTTGGCTTTATAACAAATAGATTTTTAAACAACTCCTCCACTGAGGTTTGTTTTTTCAAAGCCAGAAGAGAAGTCATGGCCAAGCTCCTGTTATTGGAGATAGTGGCCGAAAGTTGGAGAAATCTTCTTGCCTTCCCGTCACTTGAACGTGATCCTGGGGGAATGTTGCCTGCTGGTGTAAACAGCAGCATGGATATGAGCTCACAGCCAGCCCCAAAATCTTTAATAAAGAAATAAGGCTCACTTATTACAGACAGAGGTAAGTAGCCAAGTGATACAGTTATTTATAAACTTTTGTTAAGTCTGTCATTTTTAGCTACGCTTAAAAGCAACCTTTTAAAATGATGTTTCAGCAACACAGTCAACAGCAAGGCGAGCTGGTCTTTGGCTTGATTAGATTTTGCTCCCTTTACCTTGATGAAACGATGCCTTATTAGCATTCCAAAATGAGAGTGCGCTCTAAATGTAAGTGGATTTTAATACAATCTTTTTGAGGAAATGTCAAACTGCATTGGGTACGTCTCTTCCCTGCCCCCCTTCTCTTCCCCGAACAGCAGAGTTCAGCAAGGAACCATGCCAAAATAACGAGCAAGGGACAGGGGGAATTTCAGAGTCAAGCTAAAAGATGAGAAATAAATTCTGCCGGCAGTAACATTGCTGTGGTTCTGCCGCCACCTGCTTAATTCAGTGCCTTTCCTTCGGTTTCGCACCGGCGTAACCGATAAGGCTTTGGCTCCATGCATTTCTCATGACTACTCAATTAGTACTTAACACCACATACCAAAAGCTGGAGGCTTTGCTGGTGTAAAGTGGTACCAACTGGCACAGTTATTTATACTAGATGGAAAAGTCAACCCAAGCAGTTTTCCTCTGTTGTGCACCCTGGTTTATTTGGGATTACTGGAGCTGTGCACGCATGGGCCTTGGGAGGTTAAAGGGCCCCTGAAAAATTGTCACCCAAAGTTACTGAAGTCTGGAGTAAAAAAAAAACAAATCCAAACCTCAAACAGGCAAAGCATACATACTTAAATTAAATTAAATATTAACATCCCCTGCTTTAGAGTTGCACCATGAACGTAATATGTGCACTGTTAATGAACCGCAATTTATTTACACCTCAAACAAAGAGTATCCTCACTGCCCTAAAGTAGTTAAATTGCCCTCTTCCTAGTGAAATTTATTGCCATTTAAACATGCCAAAAGGCCATTCTGCCGGTCATTACAATAATCTATCATTTCTGCAACTGCTGGTATCCTGTTCTGTGGTCAAATTCAATCTGAGAAGGGTCAACAGAATTTTTCCACCAAATGCTTCCCTCTTGCCTGTCATCAATTTACTTTTGTCAACAAAAAGGGCATTACTACCGAATGAAATAGAAGATCCCCTTAAGACCTCTGGCAAACAGCGAGAGCTTCTCTGACGTATTGCATCTTTTCTGCTTGCAGATGTGTGTGTGAGCGTGTGCTAGGACCGTAACTGTACTGAATGCATGAGCAGGAATTTTGTAGCTTGTCAAGCTCCTTTTACTCCAATAAGCATTCACGTTTCTCACTACTGTGGACAGTCGCATAGTATTTTCAATTTTTCTCTATGAAAAGAGTTGTAAGAATATGTTTTCCATTAGGAAATTATGACTGTATTAGGAACTCAGCTTTTTGTCATGCAGCTCTTCCGCTTTTCTTATAAGCGCACAGTCAGAGCGCACACTGAGACTTTTTTCACCTCACGTCGCATCCATCTGGTCGTGATACAGTCCCAGCTAGACACACAGACAAGGACAACAGAGCCGCTGCTTAGAGGAGCCATCAGACGACATCCGAAAGTGCACTCTGCTACTTCATGCTACTTTTGCTACTCCTCAAGTCGGAGTTGCTGCCATTTCAGCTGGTAAGGCAAAGTGAGTTACTCGCTGCACATGGCTGAGGCCATTAAACAGTGACACACACACACACAAAGGGTTAGGACCACCAGTTCATGAAGAGAAGTCCAACTTTGACCTGCCACTGAGTTTTTTAATTTTAAATGGCTAACGTCCCTACTGGGAGCACCACACCGAAAACTGACTTCCTTATAAGTGCTGGGGAACTCTTGATTCGATTGGGAGCACAGCTAGATTTTGGCTAGATATCTAAAAATCCTAGGGAATAGTCTAGTGCCATATAATAAAAATACTAATTCTACTAAAACCACCACAGTGCCCTTAAATGATATTTAATATACCAGTGTCAGGAAACACAAACCCAAATTAAGTCAATTAGGCCACTACTATTAATCAGCATCCTCTTCTCACAGTTGAAGGACCCCAACACTGTGCCCCGTTCTTCTAGTGTACTGTTAAACACTTAGGAGGTATTATTATACCTAATCTTTGTCACAAAGAGCTAAGAAACTACCTTTTTATATACACATAAAACAGGGGGAGAAATGAAAGGCAAGGAAGAGAGCCAAGTGTGTAGCTTGAGGTTTCCTTGTAACAGGAATACCGTATTATCTTGGTCTGCAAGCAGTTTGTCCCAGACCCCACAGGGAGCTGAGCCTGCGAGAGAAGGCAGGGAAAGGGCTTGTGTGCTGGCTGAAAGAAAGGAGTCTAAAAGTGTTACTCAGTGCAGGAGGCAAGTAATGGCTGGACACATGATTACCAGAACAAGGAAAAGCACAAGTGGGTAATCAGAGTCAGTAGGAAAGAACAAAGCCACAAAGCCCCTGACAGCATGGAGTATCTAAAGCATTGCCTATCACACTGGCTTCAAGCAATGCTGCTCAACAAGCCATTTCAGGACACACATTCATTCTAGAGGTACTTGCTCAGCACCAGCAGTACTGCTGCATTTTCAGCTGGATCCAACTCATTTTCACTGTTTCCAGTTTGTCACCATTTATCCACAGGTGTAACAGACATGACAGTTTATTCATACCATCTTATCTCTCCTCTGTTCTTTTGTGTGGACAACATGCAGGTATCAACCTGAAGTGAGTTTTGGTGCTTTCTTCCCATCTTTGACCTCTCTAGGGTGATCACCCAGGAGAAATCCTGTTGGTGTTGGTCCATTTCCAGTAGGAAATGGAAAGTGCCATTTCGTTTTCTATAACATCCCACAGAGACATATGTTTTCATGAACCACTGTACAGATTTGAAGTGCCACTTTTTTTCAGTGACTCAAGGAACTAAATTCACAGGTAGCAAAGAACATGGCTTCTCTTTCTCTCAGAGCAAAAAATAATCCCTGTACTCCATCCTCTGTCTCCCACGTTGTTTCCATGGCCAAACCAAAAAAAAGTGGATTTTACTTGGAAAAGCTCTAACTGATGTAGTGTGTGTGCTTTTCCAAAGCCAAGCACTTTCCACATGCTATCATTAGAAGAGCATTCAGATGAAGCATTCAAGCTAACGTCCAGACCAACTAACAAAGAAGGGTTGGTAAGGGCAAGAGGCAGAGAGAGAAACAATAGCAAGACAACGTTTTTTAGTGAAGAACTACCTGAGCTTTCTCCAGTTTTCTTCTTCAGACTGTTTTCCTGCATGTGAATACGCAATGATCAGATGCTCCTTCGTAGGAGTGCCAGTTGGATGACGGTGAGGATACTGCAGATTTGGAAAGCTAGTCTGTCTCATCATTTTGTTTTTGTACAGGAAACCAGAGGTCTCGACAGGCACATTCAACAAAAAAACCATCCATGCTTGGATCCAAAAATTCACTCAAGCCCCTTGTTTGAGCTCTGAAGCAAAACTCTCTTTCAAAGAGCCTCCAAAATAATCGCGTCAAAGTTATACAAATGCTAACAATTTATTCCAAGAAAATGAAATCTGCTGAGGTGAGACTGGGAGGTGTTAAAACTTAATGAACATAAAAATATATAGCCTGGCTTAAACAGAGCTGAATTTTCTTGAGCTGGCTACAGTCCTCAGCATTCCCTCTTCTGATTTTTAATCACTTGGAAACATCCATATTATTTTTCCTGTGCTGGAAAGATGATGAAAGTTGTTCCCCTGTTTGAATATGATGTAGGTGAGGAGAACAGCCTGTGACAGCTTATAGCAATTACTTGTCTTGACTTTTAAGGAGAAGAGTTAGCCAGCAAAGCAACGCAAGAGGAGAATAGATGTGATGTGTCCCGTTCTTCAAACAACCTACAAATACGCCTTGTCTCTGTGCTCAGGGGAACAGCTTACATGTGGGCAGAGAAAAGTGGGAATGAGCAGAGCTTTATCTCCACCAGCCCCACTGCAACAACCAGAAAATCTGTACTAATAAGCAGTAGCAGGAGGAATAAATGAGCCTGTTCTTAGTGGAGGCCAAATTTGTATTCTTTTCCACTGTAAGAAGAGAGAAAAGAGGAAAGGCACTGAGATTCTCTAAACATCTCTGTATGGTTATTGCCCTTCAAAGCATCAGGCAAAGCCATCATTTGGACCTTCAGAAACAACTGCTGCAACAACCAGCATTTTACTGAGCAATATATGGATTCTCCACCTGGGATGGGGTAATCCTGCTTATACATACAAATTGGGGGATGAGAGGCTGGAGAGCAGCCCCACAGAAAGAGATTTGGGGATCTGGGTTGATGACAAGTTGAATATGAGTCAACAGTGTGCCCTGGCAGCCAAAAGGGCCAACTGTGTCCTGGGGTGCATCAAGCACAGCATAGCTAGTCGGTTGAGGGAGGTGACTGCCCCACTCTACACTGCACTGGTGCAACCCCACCTTGAGTACTGTGTGCAGTTTTGGGTGCCTCAATATAAGAAGGACATCAAACTATTAGAGTGTGTCCAGAGAAGGGCGACCAAGATGGTAAAAGGCATCAAGGGCAACACTTATGAGGTGCGGCTGAGGTCACTTGGTTTGTTCAGCTTGGAGAAGAGAAGGCTGAGGGGTG
>NW_008795365.1:1325396-1343425 GCF_000699145.1 Aptenodytes forsteri | reverse complement strand
CCACAGCCTTTCCCTCATCCACTAGGTGGGTCACCTGGTCATAGAAGGAGATCAGGTTGGTCAAGCAGGACCTGCCTTTCATGAACCTGTGCTGGCTGGGCCTGATCCCCTGGTTGTCCCGCTCATGCCTTGTGAGCACCCTCAAGATGAACCGCTCCATAACCTTCCCCGTCACCGAGGTCAGGCTGACAGGCCTGTAGTTCCCCAGATCCTCCTTCCGGCCCTTCTTGTAGATGGGTGTCACATTGGCAAGCCTCCAGTCGTCCAGGACCTCCCGGACTCCCTCAAGGGGGGCAGCAGAGGGCCAGGTGCTGATCTCCTCTCTCTGACGACCAGCAACAGGACACAAGGAAATGGAATGAAGCTGCTTCAGGGGAAGTTCAGATTGGACATTAGGAAAAGATTCTTCACTGAGAGGGTGGTCGGTCACTGGAACAGGCTCTCCAGGGAAATGGTTACAGCACCAAGCCTGTCAGAGTCCAGGAGCATCTGGGCGACACTCTAAGTCATATGGTTTAGTTTTAGGTAGTCGTGCAAGGAGCAGGGAGTTGGACTTGATGATCCTTATGGGTCCCTTCCAACCTGAGATACTCTATGATTCTATGAATATGCAGACCAGCCAGGTTGTCTGCTAAATTAGGGCCCATACATGAATTTTCCACGCCCACATCAATGACAGGCGGGCCAGGGCCTGTGTGACATTCAGACTACATGCTGAGGCTGTAGACCTCATAGTTGCACAAAGCACCCTAGCTCCCTTGTCTTATCAGCTACCAGTAGTTTTAATAAGAATAAGAGGAACGGGAACTTTTATTACTTCCAGAAGTCCCACTGCAAAAAGGAAACAAACCAATGTAATAGCCTTTTTCATAGGAGAAACTTGTTGTCGCTTTCTGTATCTATGTGGTAAAATAAACTGGTACCATCTGCTTCCACCCAGGAAACATCCAACCTTACAGAATATCGCTCTGCCCTTTCCCTTACTCTGCCTGTCCACAGAGCAAACAGCTGCAGCTTCTGGCTGCCCTTGCAACCATTTAGTTGCTACCTCCTGGAAGGGGCTGCAGCTCCACAGGAAGCTCAGCTAGAGCCCAACACGAGTCCAGCTCCTAGCATCACCCATCTTCACCTCCCTGTGAGTCCTGTCCCCCAGAGTATGGGCTGGGGCTCAAGTCTGCTTCTAGCAACTCAACTGGGGCAGATGCTCCTGGTGAAAGGGCAGTAACAGCTTCAGCTGGCAAAATCAGATCTGTCACAGCTCACCTGGCAGAGCCAGAGTGGCTTTGCAGGGTTTTTCTGCACAGCTTTGCTACTCAGTACCAGGAATGTAACTTGGTTGTGGCTGGAGCTTTCGCTCAGCTCAGTCTCTGCTGCAGTGGTTTGTATGGCATCTGCATGACATTTTGAAAGCTGAATTAATGTGAACGGCAGAAAATTAAAGATATTATGAGAACTGAAGGTGAGCATCAAGAATTTTGTCTCTGTCAAATAGAAAGACCTCTTCCATGGTCATCCTTGCTTCAGACATGAGGCATGAGATGAATCTGGAAAAGGATTTTCGTGCCAGGACAAATTCTCAAGTAAGAGCACTTCATCCAAGAAGCAATTTGCTTCACCAGTAATTTTTCAGTAATTCCTCTGTCATTGTTGAAGGTGTTTGTGTCTGAATACAAGTTTTATTTTTCACGCAGGTCAGATTTGGTTTTGTGGCTTACAACCCAAGTGAGACCCTTAACTGTACACATATGGCATCATTCTTAAACTATAAAATGAACGGGAACCTCGGAAGTTGATACTGAAACAGAGACTACTGAGAGCAGGATGGAAAGATAGACTCTGTGGAAGGGAAAAAGCTTATATAAACACAAATATATATAACTGGCAGCACAGTTAAAAAAAAAAAAATCACACAGCTCACGATGGCCTTATCCAAAACTCAAAATCAGTTGAGAACTTCCTTGCACATTCAAGGGTTCTGGGTCATGATTTGTGTCAATAAGTCTTATTTTACAAATCCTGTGGCTAAACAGATCTTGCATTATGTTTCATCTTTTTTTGCCCCCAAGGAAGGTGGAGTGCTGAACTGTGTCTGCCAATCACAGCTCTTAAGCATTGATGTTGCGGGACAGTTTCCCGGCTGGAAGAACGATCCAGCAGGAGTACTGGGATTTCTTGCATACCGAGAGGAGCCAAGAGAAGGAAGTGAGACATTGTCACAGTCACACAGATCGTGACAGCCTTTCAGTTTTATTCCATTGAGTATGTTCAGTGTTGCCAGATGATATAGTCCATTGAAAATGGTTATTTTACACAAGTCTGCTTGTTTCTCATAAAAATCAAAAAGTCATGGCTTGACCGTAACAAAATTTAAAGAGGCAATAATTCCAGTTTTATCCAATAGGGAAAACAATGACCTACATCTCTGCTTAATATCAAGATGCCTGACCTGAAAAACTGAGTCAGATAAACCTATCATATTTTGCAAGAAAATATTTGAAATTATTCATCTATGTTTAATAGTTTAAAAGCATCAAACTAACCTGCTCTAGCACATCAACTGGGCAGGGTTAAACCCATTAAAAATACCCTGGATCCAAGGGACTGACAAATACTACCACTTTTTATGAAAATCCCATGCCTCATTTTTTGTCACTGCTGTCTAGGCCATGACAAACATCAGGCCTCAGGCAAAAAGGCGCAAAACATTTCCTGTCATCAAAACATGAATCTGAGCTTTGCTTGACACTTTTTCAGGGAAGGACCAGGGCTGACAGCTTATGGGCATACAGAATTATTGCTTGCCTAATGTTGAATAACATAAGCCCTCATAAATCAAGTCTCACTTTCCAGGTACCCTAATAATTCACCATGTAGGAACATTTCTTCCAATGACTTTACACTAAGCCAGAGAAGCCAGCAGTAGTGCTTGAAAGTGCTTGGCATAAAACCACATCTGATACTGATCATATTAAAAGTTTATTTTGTTTCTTATGTTGTTAAGATCTTGATTCATAGCAGGCCTTGCAAGCAGACAAAGAATGGTCCGAAGGGCCACTTGGACAGTCAATCTCTGACTAACTCTGCCTATTATTTTCCTACCGCTGAGCCAAGAGCTGAGAACTTCAGTATGATGCAGCACGGCATCGTAGCTTGTTACAATGCAAAAGACGCTATCATACACCTAAAAAAATGCAGGGCTCTGAGGCCTTCTGAAGTTCAAAGAGATGCTCTGGGCATATGTAGTGAGCACAGGATTAGCAACAGTTGCTATACAGGCAGCAGGTGTTTGCTGGGTTCAGTTTTTTGTTGATGCTTCTTGTGGTGCATTGTGAAATTGTGCACATCACGTAAACCCAATGGATTACTATCAACTCATTAAAAAAAGCCATCCTACCCTTCTGTGTCTTCCTCAGTTGTGAAGTTAAGTAGGGAAATGTTTGTACTGCTTGTGATTCCTCAAGCTCCTCTCTACTTTCAGTACGTACCTGTTGGGAACAGCTTCACTTACAGATGGGATTTCCATCTCTTCACAGGCTGATAGATGGCTTTGCTTACAGGCTGCATTACCACAATGCCAACAAAGGACAGAAATGGTGCCCCATATACACAGGGAGAGGGAAAAATTGCAGGGCTTTTTCCCCCAAATGGATGGGTGAATGGAAAGACAGTTTGTGGGTCAGACATGGTGACAGGTTATATTTCATCGTATCTATACACTACCTATACAGAAATTATCCAACACAGACCACTGTACAAGATATATAAAGCTCTGATTGTAGAAGCTTTTTTCCCTCCTCTCCTTCAAACTGGTATTTATTTTCTGTTTAGAGTTATTTGGCAAGTTCTCATTGACATTTACTCCTGGATTCCTCTAACACAACTATCATCATTTGAAGTTACGCTTCGGAAGCCAGGTTTTGGGACTTAATTCCCATCCAAGAACAGATATCTAATAAAGGTGGGATGAACTAGTTTTCTGGAGACACTTCTCTCCCTCTGCTCTGGCTAGAGGCAACCTGAACAGCAAGGTAAGAGATGCAGAGCAGAGAAGCTTTGAAGATGCTAAAGAGCAGCAAGAGAAAAAAAAACAACCTTCCTTTATTTTTCAAGTAAACTGGTGACAGGATATTTGATCAGATGGACTGCTTGCTCTGATCAAGTCTGACAATTTCTACAGTTTTATCTTCCTGCAGAACAGAAACCCAGGCTGAACTGATACTGGCAGTCAGGACAGCTCCCTGAAACAGCCAAGGGAAACCAATCTCCAGTTATTGACACACCAATAAATTATTAAAAAAAATCAGACTATATTAATATTTTTCAAGAGGTAATTAAGTCAATCGTTTGAGATATTGTACAATTTACTTTGGCTCACAAGCAGACTTTCCCATGCCAGGTGCAACTGCTTTTTGTCTGGCAGTGAGTTACAATGCAAGGAACCTCTTCCCTCTCTATTGGAAAAGCCAGGTTTTTCACATTTGATGAGGTTGTTCACTGAAATCCTCCTTTGCCTTTCTGCCTGCTACTATACTTTACCTGCTGTTGATGTTTCTGAAAGGTCACTCCTTTTCTTCCTTGCTGACCTGAGCACAGCTTGAACCAGGTTCAGGAGATCTCCTATGGATGATTGCAATGTCCATTCTCGCCAACGCTTGTCCTGCCTTCTTCAGGGAATGACATCTTCTTGTAGCTGAGCAAGTTCCTGCAGTCCACTCAATTTCCCTGTGCATAGCTCTTAATTAAAAAAATTAATACATCAAGTGATATCTGTGGAGTTTAAGAGGTCAAGATCCTACTGACAGGACCTGATGGAAAGTGACAGCTAGCAAAACCTGAAAACGTTTTGAACTAAGTTCTGCTGTTCTGAACACAGGGGCCTAGAAAGCTAACTTTTTTTTCCCCCAAGGTAATGTTGGATCAATTCTAAGAAAAGAAATTTGAAAGAGCTCATTCTTCAACTCCAAGATCTTCCATGGGAAGGTGAACAGTAGAGCTCTGAACAGGAACAGTAGTGAATGGGGCCGATTCTCTGCAGGCCGACAGGGAGGGCTCCACCCGACTGAAAACCTGGACCTACACACAGGCATTCAATTGGTTTTTTTTTCCTTCAAAATTTCCTTCAAAATGGCCTATGGGCCAGCTCACCACTTGCAGTGGCACAGCATTGCTGTTACCCTTCTGTTTCTGTCATCTGGCAATACCCGTAGCTATCTGAAAGCTCGTTTTAAACCATGAGGTATTTGGGCATTACATCTCACTGCCGCCACTGCTCCCCCTCCCATACCGAGTTCTGCCACAGGCACTCACAGGTATAAGGAAAGAGAGACTTATGTTTTGCAGTCCATTCAACACCCAGAAACACCAAACATTTGCATGCATAAACAAAAAATGTTTTTCAATATGTGCTTCTAGGTACTGCTACTAGATAAGTCTTATACTTGGAAACTAACAGAAATGAAACCTCCATGTTGTTAACAAGGTACAGATCTCCTTACAGACAACATGATTTTGAAGAAAAATATTTTCAGGGTGAAAAGATAATAAACAAGAGACCTAGATTCAACCCTTCAGTCTGTCCTAAGGGGCAGGATTTGGCTATGCTGCCCCGGGAAGTGAGCAAGGAACAAATAAGTGACATGCACAGATTAAAATTAGTTGACTAAAGCGGGTGTCAGACTGTCTGTCTGATAAAGCATCACCCTGCACAACAAAAATGATTGAACACTCATGAAACAGCTTCTAAGTGTCCAGTTTCAGCTTCGAGTTTTAAGCTGTCAGCATGGGTTTAGCATAACACAATGGCCCATAAGCTGCAGCGGCTCAGAAGTCACTTCTCCATCAGGTCAGACCCCTGCCATGTGGTGGTGGCAACCTCTCCCTTCCCCTGTGGGTAGCAGCGTTTGAATCACTCGAGTTTAATCCAGGATCACAGGCACATGAGAACTCCAAATCACATGCTTTCCTTGCCTCCCTTCTGCTTTGCGACCAGAAGATGTTGCATAATGCCTCTGGGGGAATGGGTTATGCCCAAGGCCATATTGTGAAGCAATCATAAGTCAAATATCCCCAGCACCTCCTCCCCGCTTGCCCCAAGGGACCAACAGGCAAACGGCCAGCACTTCTTCCCCAGACCCAGCTCAGAGAGCTCTGAGAAGGTCCAGGGAGGAGAACGGGAAACCTTTTTTCTTCTTCCGTTCCTCTGTGCAGCCAAAAAGAAATTCAGCTTCATGCAGAGACCCTCTTGTCCACAAAGGCACGAGGAAGTCACAGCTTAGCTGCAGAGCCAAACCCAGCAGGTGCAACCAGCTAGGACTAGCAAGGAGCCCTCCTCTGCTCACATGCCTGGATTTCGCCCCCACATCACTATCACTGAAGCACCAGTACCTTGGCTGACATGGCTGAGCACAGGCTAGACCTCCCAGCACTCATGAGCACTGGAATGGGGACATGGCAGTGATACTCAAAATACCTGTGGACGTACTCGTTCAGATGCAGGAAGAATGCAAGCCATGGCAGCAAGGAGACCAGCAAGAGCTGCTGTACCCTGCTCTTACTGCACTGCCATGTGTGCACAGGTATCCGTCAACAGAAGCGGCAACTTCCAGTATGGGTATGCAGAGACAACTCCTCTCTTGCTGCTGGGTTGAGCATCAGTGTCATCTTGTTTCTCCATTGCCATTCACTCCTAGGGACCCACCAACTTACTATATATCCTTAGCAATGCTTGACTCTGATATCTATATTTGATTTAGGAAAACAATATTTACTATGAAGCAGACACTGTGTTCAAAGCCAAAGATACTTGCTTTGAAGACTAGCTTACAAAATATAATCACTTTTCAATGGTTTATGCACATGTTACAGATTACATATTAAACCTTAAGTTCTGTAATTAATATCTGCAGCTTATTAGCTATATTTTAGTCAAGTGTAACATATAATGAAATTACCCGTCAGTGTGGTTTTTGAACTTTTCATCCAGCTGTCACAACAAGGTTTTGTTTTGTAGGTTAGTTTAGATACATTATTCAACAAAAGCAATAATTACAAGAGTAGATGAGGTATACAACTAATCCATTTAATTATGATTGCTTCATATACCATTCTGCATATATATAGGCAAATACTTGATCTACTGTACACTTTAAAAAAGGTAACGTATTTTCATTTTTTTCTAATAATGTTAATTTGGCTTTGCAGATGCATCTGTTAACATGGCAACATTGTTTCCTATACAATATTAATTTCCTCTGAGATACCTCTTTTTAAAACTGTTGCGGTGGTATTTATTGGAGTCTTTGCAGAAAACCCAGAAGCAGTCTGCGTAACACGATGAGGCTGTAGTCAGCAGCCCCGTCCTTATCTGCAGGAGGAAGCAGTTCTACAGCTTCCGCAAAATTATAAAGTGACTGCTGGTATTTAATATCCTTGCCAATTACCCATGTGGTTGATTCTACCACATTCAGATGCTTTTATAAACCAAAAGTGAGAATACTTGCCTAAATTAAAGCTGGAACTTGATTGCATCAAATCTGACTGCCCAGTTTCCAATTGTGTTTGATATGGCTGTCTCCAAGGTCTGAACCCACCTGTCTTGAACACAAGCAGCAGTTAGAGCAAGCACATTTGAGATGACAACTCCATTGTATTTTAACAATATCATCCTCCCTGCAGTGCGCTGTGTTCAGGGCACTGCTGCAAGTGCATGACAGACAGGAGGGAAATGGCATAGTGAGCATATCACCCCAGTTGTCACATGGCTTTTGGACGAATGCCACTCGGGATGAGTAGCACGGGAAGATGAAGTGGAAAGAAGATGGGGTGATGGTGGCTACAAATACTGACATATAACTGTACCCCTCATTTTGAGCACTGGCTGTGATTCTCAGAAGTGGGCATAAAACTGCACTTGGACTACTAATAAATGGCATCCAAAATGCAATTGTCATCTCAGCATTTTGCTATGCAGATAGGGTTGTGCCTTCTGAGCAAAGCAGCATGCTGCCCTCAACAGAAAGCCCTGCTTATCACTTGGAGATGCAATAAAAATAACAAATGTCCAGAGTAAACCTAATTCACTGTGCTACTTAGTGTTTGAAATACATAAATATGTCAAGCAAAAGACCTCTAATAGACCCTTTTATCCTGGTAATAGTGTACGTATAATTTTCCTCTCATTAGTACAAAAACTATCTAGGGAACTATCCGCCCATCCTTCATCCATTTAATCTGCATTAGTTTACTTTTACCTTGTGTTTAATCTGCTTTCCCTCAAGGTATTTTGAATAAATCAATAGGAATACATGATTGTTTAATGATTTTTAGAAGAGCTCCCTTCGACCACAGCTGCATGATTTAGAATGACTAATTCCACTTTTTACAATTGATCCTGCCGCACATGGCCCATCCATTCCTGCCACGTCTGGCCAAAGGGACCACGAGCTCCACAGTGAGGGGGGTCTTAAAGGGGCCGAGGAGGGTCCCCAACAGCTTGGGGGGAAAAACAAATGAGGCAACAAAATATTCAAAATAAATGCTCTTAATTCTTGGCAACAGGCTCCAGCTCCCTAATGTAGCTCAGTGCTATAGCCTGATCATGCCTCTCGTATACCTGGGCTTTGGGTGCATCACCGTGCCTTGCTCTTTAGAGTGCCCAACGGCAACAGAGGATTTCGTGCGAGGCAGCAAAGAGAAGGCCCAGTTTGGGTGCAGCAGGAGGGACTCCTGACACTGGGATTTTGGCCTCGAGTATGAATGCATATGCTTGCTGAAGCTCAGTGTACAACCAGAGCTTGCTTGCTTAACAACAGAGGCAAAACCCTCCTGATTTGATGTGTAAAGGTCCAGTCAGTTCTAGCTTCCACCTCTTTTTAACCTCAAAGTAATTTCGACAGTGTGAATACACCAGTGAAGAGGAAATATCACTGAAAAGGGGTTTTATACCTGTTTATCCCATTCACTATGAAGGAGGCGTGGTGTAGTGTATATAAAACTAGGACTGGGATCAAGAGTTCATAGCTATACACATTTCTGCCATTGAGCTGTTGCCTGGCAGGGGATGTATCCTCTTCAGCTCCGTTTCTCATCTCACCAGTTGTATGATCTTATTTAAAAAGGGCATACCTTTCCTCAAAAAACTCCAAACCTATATTACTACATTTTAACAGAGCTCTGAGCACAGCAGAGCCCCAGTGTCTTAGAGCCTCTAGACACTCAATACAAACAGCAATAGGTACAGCATAACCTTATTTTATTGTGATCATGGAGAGAATAAACCAGTTAGCAAGTGCCCAGCCTAGTGCCCTGTGCCCTAACCACACTCTTCTCCCAAGAGTGGGCCTGATACCTCTTTACAGAAGCTTTTCAGTGTGCAGCCCTTTCCTAGCCCTGGGACCCTCATCCAGTACTGGGACCAAACCCACTTTCCTCTCTTTGGGGATACTTAGCACACAGTCCTTTCTAAAAGTACAGAAGCTATGGGTAGAAAGCTATCTGAAGTATAAAGGTATCCACACCATTGCTGAAGAGACAGCCAGCACACCTTACATACCCATGTCACCCACAAAAGGATGCAAGCTCCTACTGAGGGTGATATCTGTGGAAACCAAGATTGATAAAGACTGGTCTAAACCCCAAGCCTTCTGTGGTCCTCCCGGAGGTGGCTGTCTTCTGCCAGCCCACTTTCTGCTGGGTCTTGCTCCACTGTCAGAAATGTCTCAATTTTGGGGGGGTGTTTCGAGCTGTCGGCATAGGGCACAGAGGTCTGGGAACTGCAAGAAAATTAACAGCAGTATCACTAACAAGCCCAACCTTTTAGATGGCTGAATTCACAGGACAGAAGTCCACAAAACCTCTCCTCCCCCTGACCCTCTCTCTTTTAAAACATTGGTGGGTTCTGGATTAGGCCATATATATAATTCAACAGTCCTGTTAAGACTAAATTCACCTTATTTCAATGGTGAAGCTGCATGATATATGAGCACGTTGGCAAACAGACCAGCATTGTATGAACACTCAAAGCTGACACTGCTACAGCACTAAAGGAAAAAATATTGGTAGTTAGCTCCAATAAGTTAGAAATCTTCTTTGATCGGGACACTGAAAGTGATTGAGACAGGCTGTGTAAGAGTCCTTACAAAGTGCCAAGGTACAGAAGACATCACAGTTTATGGTGAATTATCTATTGCTCTAGGGTTTATAAGTTGACTGCAGTCCAACAAAGACTGTCAAGAAGGCTGGCAGCTGAGAACTAGGCTAGCATTTATTATTTATTCTATTATCAGCTTACTTAATCAGTTCCCAAAGCTCTTTGCAAGACAGTAAGAACTTTTGGGGAGATAGAGAGTTCTCATGTAAAGATCAGAATGGCATAATGCTGTGGAAACTGGAAATCCTCAGGGGTTCAGAATAGGTACCTACACTCTGCACTGGAAAACTGTTCCACACATCAGAGGAGCATTCTTGGGGTACAGGAGGAGGTGGAGAGCAGAAGCCACAGTCAGCTGCTGTCACTGCTCACCCTCCTCAGCTTGTCCCCAAGAGAAAAAGGCAGCTTGAGGTTTTAGGGAAAGAAAGTAGGTGTTTGTGCTCACATGACAAGTTTCATAAGATGCTGAAAGGGTGCTTGATACCAGGGTGTGTGTGTGTGGTGTGTGGGTGTTTGATAACTGCTGCCAAATGGTTAGAGCAGCGTATCAAGAAATCTAGCAACTGAGAAACATCTCCAAAGAGTCCACTCTCAAGCATCCCAGGACTGTCCCTGGCATAACGCAGCACATTTAATGACTGCATAGGGGAAAACTCTGTGGGACTGGAGCAGATGTTACTCAAGCCACCTACAGACTTCCCCCCCACCCACCCCCTCCCCCCCCCCCCCCCCCCCCCAAGGCTCGCTGACCTGGCAGGTGCAGTTGTCCCTTCCAGCAGAGAGTGATCCCCCACCGCCTGCCACAAGTCAGCTCTGAACTCCATGGGAGATACAACACAACAGGAGCAACAAGATAACTCTGCGTTTCTGCTCCAGATACCCTGCCTACAGGTCAAAGCCTCTGCCATAAGCAACAAAATACGCAGTTCTTCTACTTGCCACCCAAAGCTTCAGACCTAGGTTCCTCATTTACCCCAATAAATACTGGTGATGCTCTAACTGAAAGCTAACTTGAACAGCTCCCGACCCAGAGCCACGATTAGCTGATTGGAAACTGGGTTACTGTGCTGCCAGGATAATCTTCCCCATCCCGTAGAGCTTAACCACTGAACTCAGCACCTGGTACCGGTAACACGCACAGACCTCACAGGAGACTGAGTGATGGTCTTTGCGGATGAAAAGTAGAGGGAGAACCCATCTGGCATTGAAGGATTTTCATTTTTACACAGAGAAATGAGGTCCAGAGACTATTGCCCAGTGTCACACAGGAATGCCACAGATGTGAAAACTTAATCCAGATATTCTGAGTTGCAGTTCTGTGCATTAAATATAGTCCCACTCTTCCCCGTGCATATACTACCTCTATGTTAAAACGAACAATTACTGAACAGGACATAAGTATCTTGCACCTCCAGACATACACTTAAATTCACAAGCCTATGCATTTTCTCCTCTTATATTTAAAAGGAAAGTGTATGGAGGAAATTATTTTTCTTAGTGGTAAAGTAACATCTTACATATTTTCTTTACCAGCGCATGTTACTTTTTGGCTGTGTCAGAATATTACGTCAACCACCTCAGAGTGTCTTTTTCTTTTTTTAGCTTTCATGTAAGTAAAACATTTATATTTTACTGGTTGACCAAATGATAAAAGTCTGTTTATATCAGTAGAGCCAGAGTGGTCAACCTGCAGCTGGAAGGGGAGAAGGGAATGTCTTTGAGAACGCAAGACTTGTGAGCTGAAACGGAAAGAATGATTTTCTGTTTCTTTCCCTCCCTTCTTTTATCCTCTGGCTGTCCTCTAATGACTTGCTGAATTTTTCCCAACCTCATTTGGTTAATGTTACTTCTGATCTTTTTATTCACCCTTGAACTAAACACAAACATCTTTCTCCTGTAGCACACCCTTGTAATACGACCCGGGCATCAGCAGGCATTCCAGGCAGCCCCTGGAGCTATAGGCTCCTACCGGTTTTAAAGGGCCTCAAATCTCCATCAAGTGAAAACGTCAGCAACTTAGACTCTAAAAGTTCATCTGATTAAATTTGCAATAAAACAGGCACCATGTAAATGATTTCCCTGCTTCCCTACTATTTTCCACTACTAGTATTTCTTCTAGCATTTTCCACTACTGCACCATCAGGCCATTTCTACATTTGTTGTTTCTGTGTTAAGATACGAGTGTGTTAGAAGTTGCCTAATTATCATCACATTTTTTTAATCAGCATAAAATACACGCCAGTGTCCGATTCTCAAGCCCAGCTCCCTTATTAAATGCAGAAGCATCTAAGTAGAACAAGGTGCGCCTATCTCCTGAAAAGCAGGCTCTTCCAAATAGCCCGATGCATGCACCAAACTTGCTTGGCTGCCATCAGCTGTGAACTCCGAGCACAGAAACCAGCCTCGCAGCCCCAGAGCTGGGAGCTGCCTACCAGCCCTAGAAAAATCCTGCCCTGACCGGGGTGCCCAAAAGGAAGCTGGTGAGTTCTTCCCCCAATCTAGGCATTTAATCAAATCTAGCAAGTTAATCTGTCAAGCTTTTAGTGAAACATGCTTCTATCCCTGAGTTAATAATATGTCAGAGGGGCTTTCAGTTTGTCTCCAGGATTGCAAATCCTTAGACTATATATGCTTTTGCTTATACTGTCAGCTCCTTGGAGCAGTGCTTGTTCTGGCTATGTGTGTGGGCTGCAGCCAGCACGGCACTGGTGCCACTAGGATGCAAGCGAATATTAATAACTACACAGAGTACGCCTGTATTCCCTCACTAGGAGCTAAATATGTTTGTGCTTGAATTGAAGTGACTGATGGAGCATTTGAGACTTGCACCTAACGTCATCTCATGGCAAGCTTTAAGGAGCAAATAAACTACCATTTCTCTGCTCACTTACTCTATCATTGGTCATTTTCTCTACTCAAGCCCCAAATATTGCCAGTTTTAGAAGCTCAAATATCAACCCTGTAGCTTTGGAATTGCTAAAGAGTTAAGAAAACAGGGGAACAGAAGCTCGCACGTTATTTGCATTTGTGTGCTGTGAAGCTAACTAGACTGCAAGCCTCGAATTGGGGAGATTTGATCTTTCTTAGCTGAAGTTACAGAGATCATGCAACATTGGGTTCAGAGGCACCAGTGTAATAAGCCCTGGGTCACATCAGCACACTATGGCGCTTCTCCTTCATCTTCCTCTCTGGATTTCTAACAGAGCAAACTTAGGTCTGTCTGTATCGGCACTCCCTCAGTCACCATAAAGCAAAGATGATGCTTTTCTGTGGCTCACAAGTCTTGCATAAGTAATTTCCAGACATGCAAAGAGGAAAAAAGCATTAAGAAACAATTGTTTCATTGGAAAAAAGCATTAAGAAACAATTGTTTCTTAATGTTATTAAGAAAATAACTTTTCTTAAGTTATTTTCAACTTAAAGGACAGGGGTTCCCCCCTGCCCATGCACCACAGGAAACATAGGTAAACTTTTGTTCTTAGCAGCAAGCCAGAAGCAACTCTTCTGACCTTACAACAGTACAGATGTAGTAGTTAACCCTGCTTTGGGCCAACAAACCAAATATAATGAGATCCCCCCACCTGTTGCAAAGAACAGAGAGGAAACCAGCCTGTTACTCTGCATTGCACCCTAAGGCAACATCCCACATAAGGCTGATGTGTCATTGACACACAAAATAAGGTGCTATGCTCCTGGGTGCTATCTTGTCTGTCCTGGGAACCATTAATCCTATTAATTGCATATAAAAAGTCTGGTAGCAATTCTACAAATGAGTAAACACCGAGATAAAAGTGTAATCGTACTAGTACAGCAAATTGGATTCAGGTCCTCATTGAACAATCCTGTTTCATTTCAGCAATTTTATTATCACTGTTACTGGAACAAATTACTTTATTAAACAGAAGGGGCTTTTGTACAAGAATTTCTTCTTGTGGGCAATATCATGAAGCTCTGTAACACAAAACCAGCAATTACACTTGTCAGGGGATTTCTTTAAGCAATTCAGCTAATGGCTTGTGACAGGTAAGACTTGAAATGTTCATTCAAGCCTTCCCTTTGCTATATAGATATATTTTGTCAGCACAAAAAGGCACTTTTAGTGAAATGAATGCTTTGGGCAGTGGTTTGGTTGAAATCCTGCAGCAGGCAAGAAGGCTTGGGGTAGGTTGACATGCAGGACAAGGGGACTGGGCAGGACTCCTGCTTTAAATTAAGAATAAAGTCTGATGACAGTTACACAGTAACCGAGACACACAAATATCTGGAGAAATCAAGACTAACCCCATTGCTGGGGGAAGCAGAATAGAAAACATTGCTTTGCTGCAGTGTCAATCTAAGCAGTAAACCAAGGCAGTCTCCAGCTCTTGATGCTTTCACATCAAGATGGAAGGACAACCTGGATTTAGAAGATGTTTCCATCAAAGACAAGTTATCAGGCTCATTGCATCCATGTAGCTGGATGACCTTTAATGGCCAGCAGTTTTTGGTTTTTTTTTAATGCAGTTCTGTAGGCTATACCATTTATTATACTTAAACAGAGTGGTTGGAAAACTGCTGTCCTGACGAAGCGTACTTTGAGAAAGGGCTGCAGGATCTATGGAAGACAAGTGTCCTAGAAACAAAAACACCAAAAAACTATTTCAATCAGTATTAAAGGCTTAAAAGGAGTGTCAAAGACCCAAGTGCTCAAACACTGAAACCTGTGGGCACTGAAGTCTACCTTTACCAAAACTATTAGGAAGCTGATACCTCTGAGAAATTAGGGCCAGGGTGCCCCAACTGTGTGATGGCTTTGACAGTGTCAGCCAATGATGCTGTTGGTTGGTTGTGCTGAGACATTAGACATAATTTCCCTCTATTCTGCAATTACCTTCCTCCTCTCAGGTTCCCCTCCATGCTTCTGGAAAAGGGTCAGCCATGATTTGACTCTATCACTATGCAGAATGGGTAAAGAACAGAAAATCACAGATCACAAGCGTAAATATGCCACCAGAAGTAAGAAAAACATACCCAGTCTTGGGCATCTCTTCTACCTCAGGGTTAACGCAAGAACACAAGGGGCTCCCAGATGGCCGGCAGACAAGGCGGTGTGACTATTTCAGACACTTCACCTTTGTTGTACTTCACTCCGAGCTTCTCTCTTGTGTATGTCATGAAGTCAAAAGTCCAGGAGAGTTAATATAAATCCTTACATTCTCATTCCCCATGTACACGGCTATTTGGAATCAATAGCTGGGGCTCCTAAGGACTGATGTGGAGCTCAGCTTGGAGATCTGTGCACAGCTCCATTCATCCCTAGTTTCCTCTATCTATTATTAAGCCCTCTAATTCCAAAGGCAAACTTTTTTTCTTAAGGTCACCTCACCCCCCACCTCACTCTCACACACACAGTTCTTCAAAAAGGGAGGCCTGCACTGGCCCTGTTTACTTAGAGCACAAACATATTCAAGCCAGCGATGTCAGATTAAAGGAAGAAAGGGGAGAGAAATCAAAGCCTCTAAACTGCACATAAAAGGCAATCGCTGGCAACCAATCTGTTCTACTTCCAACTCTTTGCACTTTATGAATAAAGGTCAAGCTGGTATTGGCACCCAAATGTTAATGTTCTTATAAGGGTTTAAGCTGCTTTAACAGCTGAATAAGTGAGAGTGATCCACAGGGCCACACCTAATCATGCCCTTACAGCAGGGAAGACCTCTGCTTCCCAGAGCCGGCTGTCCACGGGGCCATAGGGAGACCTACAAGAGCAAATTACTTACTGATTGCCTAAAGAAGACTTGAGGTTAACTAGCCCCTTCCCTGTTATTCTTCCATCTGCTCTGCCTGCTGGTTGCTTTTTTTACCTTCACCTATTTTGTGCTTGTTTGGCTTGTTGGGCTTCTTTCTGGCTCTGTAACTGTGGCTTTCAGGACATGAACTGCTATACAGAAAAAGCACCCTGAGATACTTCCCACCTCTGACTTGCAAGGAGTTCATCTGCCTTTCTTGTTTTTTAAAAATGATACACCTCTTTTTAACCACCTTTTTTTCCATTTAAGGTTAACAAGGCACAACTGTCCATTCCCCTTTTCCACAGCAAAAAGTCATGGGGTAACTGGCAGCCAGATCCGATTCCCAGTTTTCTTTCAAAGTTGATGATACTACCCTCTCTCTGTTTAAAAGGTAACACAGCTCTCACTTTTGCAGGCTTGCCCTAACTGTACTGGAAGTACCCAGCTCCCAAAAGCAGCTATTAAATGATCTCAACTAACTCTCCAGGCGGCAGCAGAGACCTAGCAACTTCATGTCCACACTTCCAAATGGGCAGCATGTTGAAAAAGCTTCAATTCAAAATACCAGCTCACTGCACCAGACAAAGGAGAAGAGGTTTTACTGAAGAAAAAAAAAGTCAATATTTGGGATATGTTTTCATAAAGTCAGGACGAGTGCACTGCTAAATTAATTCACGTCTGGCATTTACAAACAGTAACTCGATCTTTCAGCTGGTGCCCTTGCCAAGTCAAGCAGTTTTTAAAAATTAAATTTTTGTAAAGGTGAATTTAGTGCTAATGAAATTGAAAGACCAGTAGCAATAGCTCGCGCAAGGCACTGGCCTGCCAGGCTCTGCAGGAGCTTCCCTGTTGCTGCTGACAGGGCATCTAGATCCTGAGCTGTATGAAATTGTTGCTCAAGTCCCAGGCCTCACTTCCTCTAGGACAGTTGGATTTTTTGACTTTTTGAATGCACAGCAATAGAAACCCAGTCTTTTAACAGGCTACTTAAGGCAAGCTGCCCAGCACTGAGCAAAGTTACACATTACACTATTTGGAGTCACAGCAGAGAAGGAGTTTTTAAAAATGGCACTTGGGTGTTTGAGCACTAGAGCTCTTGCCATCTGGTATTGCATTTCTGCAGTACTATCTGAAAAGGGATGGAGGCGAGTCCATCAGCAAGGGTTCAGTCAACACCCGAAAACTACCTTATGAACTGCTGCAGTCAAACAGGCATGCTTTCCTTAGGCTGAGCAAGTACCTGAAGCCACAAGGGAAGCCACAAGGGAAGCCACCCCATTTACGGTGCTGCTCTACTCCTCCTCCTGTGGCCCTGCGCAAGGCTAACCCTACCCAGGAACTGCCTGATCTCAGCAGGCAGCACCTCCAAGCCAAATCCTACTGATCCCAAACAGCTCTCTCCTAGTGAGCAGTCTCTCCCTCTAGCAAACACCCTCACAGTACCTGAATTATTTTCTGTCAAGAGAGGATTAGGAAATATTATTTGAAACCAGTTAACTGGCCAGACTCCCAGTGAAAGCTCAGCTTTGCAGGTTAGGTCCTCTGTACTTCAAGAGAGCTGCTGTTAGCATGCTCAGAGTCACCCTACGCACCACTGCACATTCTTTGCAGGATTTGATTTGTTTCTGAGGCATTAGCTTTCCATAAAAGCTTACGTTCCTGTTCTTTTTTATTTGCACATTTATAGTACAGAAATCCTCAGACAGGAGTTCCCTCCTCTTACCTCTTCCTCGCACAAACTCAGCCAAGTCTCAGCACCACTTGATATCTGTTGAACTTGCTTTCCACATCATTAACTACAATTACCTATCCGGCAAGGGGATTAAAAAAACAAGCTCCAACTTCTGGCTCAGGCAGAGACACAAAGAGGAGCGCTATTTGCATATTCCAGCTGCCTTTTTGTTACCGACTTTGCAGAGCTAAAGAGCGCAACTAAAAAAGTATGAGGAGGAAAGCGCAGTAGCGAAAAGCAGGCGTATCGTCTGGATTCGGACCCCCTCGAGAGAGGTGGGGGTCACTCGGCTGCATTCGGCGGGCCCCGGATCAGGCCCCCATCTACCCCCCGTGTTTAAGGACCTGTTTTGCTTCCCGCCTCCCCGCCCCAGCGGCTC
>NW_008795365.1:1308780-1325216 GCF_000699145.1 Aptenodytes forsteri | reverse complement strand
GGCAGCGCTTGCAGGGCTGCGGCCGGCACGGCTCCCAAACGAGCTCCAGCGCCAGCATTTCCATTTTAAAGCCCCAAGTTGGTTAAACACACACACCACCCCCCGGCCCCCTCCTCCTCCCCACCCCGGCGTTAAGAAATGCAAATGTGGCCAATCCTATTTTATGTTAAAAAGCGAAAAACATTTCAATGTATTCTTGTCTTGTATGACTGGCTAAGAGCCTCTAAATCCCCACCATTTACCAAATTAAACTAATTGAAAGAGCTTCCAAAAGCCACATCTGTAGGCTGACGTCTGTCCCTGCCTTTCGCTTTAGGCTGGGGGAAACTGTTCTCCATCCCATTGATCCCTGAATAGTCACGCCTGTCAGGAAGCCACATCAACCATTATCATTCTAATTTTACTGCCTTTCTTGGTCCCTAATCTAATTTGCAATGATGCTTAAGCATTTCGCAAGGCCATAGCACTTTCTTCAGAATTTCAACAAGAGCATTAAACCCCCAATTTACATTAATGAAGTGCACATTTAATTAGGGGAGAGGGTAAATGGAGGGCTCTTCAAGAGCAGTTTGCGTGATATGATAGGCACTTGAAAAACGAAGATGTACCTGATAAAAGACTCGGTGCAGCCTTCGTGCCTCATTTCATTTCTCAGCTTCCTTCCCCGCCCCGGCCAGCCTCCCTTCCTGGCCCAAAGCCACTGACACCGAGTCCAGGAGAACAGGGTCCGGCAACGAGAGGGGGCAGCACCCCTCTGGCCCAGAGGGTCGACCGGTATACATCTCCCACAGATGGGAAGCTCTGGTCTCAGGGGGTCAGCTGTGTTTCAGGCCCCATCCTGCACAAACCTGCATGGAATCCGTATCCAGCCAACCCTGCACTTTCACACGTTCAAAGCCATACACTTGCACCCTCAAAAAGGTTGAAAATAGCCCTCTCTAGCTAAGGTTTTGCCTCCTCAGGGGCATCCAAACACATGCACAGACCCAGACCTCAGTTTCTGGGGGCAGAGACTGCCTCTCACTGAAGGTTTTTCTATGGTTTGACACAAGCAGACTCCAACTGGAGCTCAGACTCCATGTGCTACCAAAGCACTGCTCATCCAGACACCACTCAGAAAAGGGAACAGGGGATGGGTTCCAGTGTTTAAAGATCAATTCAGCACACGTATATCTGCAATTTTCTGCTGCTGCACTCCTGTCCTGCTATACCTTTAAGTGGCAGAGAACTCAAATCTCCTTCTGAGTCTTCTCTGAAACCAAGGTAGGAATGAGAAATGAGGTGCCAGCTGGAGTTGGCTGTGAGATGCTAGTTGGGCATCCCTTTCCTCAGCAGCTCGTCAGGCACTCCTTCAAACCAGCCCTCCTTTGAGGGAGCTGGCAACTTCCCATGCCTCACCTCAACCGTGTGTGCTCAATTCAGTGGCATAGGGACTTCCCTGAGGTCCAAGCCCCTGCTCTGGGAACATCTCCTTCGCTTCTCCTGCTGCTGCAGGCAAGCCGGCTCGTGCTGAAGCATCTCCCACAGTGAGGCATTAACAGGACACACAGGCTCCAACTTGCATTTCCGTCATCACACTGAGCAGAGAAAATAACTCTAGAGGAAGGCTTGGCAAGTCACATGGCATTTTTCTTTACATTTTAATAGAGGACACAGCATGGATGTGATCCTCCTAAATCTCACAACACTAGCAGCGAGCGCTTTCAGGACTGTGCCACGTCAGCTAGCCTCATCTCTCCTAGCACTTCTGGAGTCCTCGCCACCCATGCTCTCAGTGTCAGTGCAGGCACAGGACTAGCAATGGAGAAACAGCCACCAAGAAAATGGGAGCTGGGAGCAGCCTTTGTGCTGGGCTGCAGGTCAGCAAGAATTAAATGCTTAAATACCTCCTTAACAGAATGTGTGAAGCAGTTTAATATAAAACAGTTTCACAGAGAAGGCTTATGTGAAAGTTTTCTTCAAATCGAAGGCTGTTCTTTGAAAGCCTTATCAAGACTGCAAAATGTGACAGAGAAGAAAGGCAACAAAGATGATGTGTATACAACAGAAAAGGACCATGCAAAAATCTGTTACAGGAGATAACACAGAATGTGCCGTACAATAATCCCTGAGCCTCTGACAGAAATATTGTCAAAGAACTAGCAGGAGAGAAAAATGTAACAAAAGAGCACACACAGACAGATATATTACTGTACAAGTGGAGGAATCTGAGAAGTAAAATAAAGGAAGTGATTTAGAAATAAGTAAGTAGCTGACAGAGTGAGAGCAGAGTGATTTCTAGCAGCAACACAGCAGGAGATGAGCCTGAAGAAGGCGAGGATGAGGGCGAGGGTGAAGAGGTTAAGCAGCAGAGAATGAAGACATGAGAGAAACACGAGAGCAATGCCTCACAATTACACAAAGACTGTTATGTCAGCTGAGATACTTTGGGGAGCTACATTTTAGCAGCAATAACAACACGAACAAATATTTTAATGTTACAGACTACTGCTGAAAGGTTTCCCACCAAATTATACACCCTTTCCCCGATGCTTTTCTCTCCAACATGCAGCCATCTCTCCTCCAACTTCAATGTTGTGATGTTTCACTTTGGATTACCCCCTTGACTGAAGGCAGAAGCAACGCAGCAGCTGCTGTGAAGCACTGGATGGCCCCAGCCCCAAGGATCTCTGGGGGAGCAGGGCCAGGTGGAGCAGGCGTCGCTGCAGCCCCAGAGACCCTACAGGAGACCCTGATCAACCCCTGCACCAGGCTCTGTCTGATGGGGTATGGGATTAGGATCACACATCTAGGGCCTCTTCCACCCCCCTTCTCCCCAAACTCTCGATCAGCAGCAACTCTGGCTGCCACCCAGAAACACTGGAAATGAGGCTGTGCTGCCCAGGGTAGACAAGCCAGCCCAAAAGTGCAACTGTGTTCAAAATGATGCAGGAGCGACACAGCATGTGCTTAAGCAAACCACACTCGCGCACCAGCCACACCAGAAAAAAGCACTGCCAACACAGTCTTCAGGTGTCTCCGTGACCTGATCTCACCACCCTGCTCACCCACCACCCCCACTTACAGTTTGTTATCTTGCTGAGGAAAGAAAGGAAGCCTGGACACGGACACACACTCTTGCTGGGGAGCCCCATCTTGCCCAGGGGACCTCACAGCCTGCCAGAAGCCCTCTTGCAGACAAGTCAGGCCCCCTCACCTTACCACCCAAACCTCTCCTGCGCCTGGAGCACTGGTGAAATAACCTCCAGGACCAGCTCCAGCCAAGCACCCTCCCTCAGGGGTGCCAGGTGGGCCAGGTGCCTGTGATGAGCCGGTGAGGCAGCAATGACCCCCAGCTGTGACCAGGGGAGAGGGGGGCTGGCCCCGCACAAAGCACAGCTGCGGCTCGAGCCCTCGCCCCCGGCATAGCAGCATTGGCTGGTTACTGCTAACCGCCAAGAGGGGCATGCCAGCCCAGGTGGGGGTCTGCCTGGCCTTCTCTGATGAGTGCCCATGCCATTTTTGCTGTCCCAAATTTCACTTGCATGCCAAAGTGGCACTTTTATGGAAGGGACTGCACAGGAAAGGGAGGGAGGAATTTCTAGGAGAACAGACAAAACCCAGCGCTGCTGTGAGCCTGCTTCAAGGGTGTGTTGCAGCACAGCAGCATCTTGCTTACACTGGCTGGGGATATCTCAGTTTCCAGACTTGGGTGACACAGGCCTACCACTACAGACAAGACCCTATGTTTACACACTTCCCCAGCAGATCAGGATTTGGTTTGTGTGCTTCTGGTGTTGCTTTTATAAATCAGAATGGAGGAATTGGTTCTTGATTCCAGGAGTTTATTACAAGCACAGTTCTAGAGCGAGGGTCATTCGAACCCTCCCCTGCTTTGTTGACATTTGCGTTGTTTCTGCTGCGTTACTAATACAAGAGGATTCACACCAGGTAATAAGATAAAGCAGAAGTACTTGGCTAAATTCTGATTCCCCTGCTTGCTGAGCTGTTATACAAACTAGAGGACATGTGACATGGACACAGCAGATGTGGATAATCTAAATGAAACTGAGACCTGGTGCTGCAGTTACCTTCTTTCTTAGGGTGGTTCTGCTTTGCTATCCCCAGCCATCATCCCTCCGTGGATACTGGAAGGGAGTATCTGGGTTTGGACTACCTTGCTTGATGGCACTGCAAATGAACCCTCCTTAGTCACCCCATAAAAATGCTCCTGTCTGACCTCTGGAGCTGCCAGAGCTGTGGGCGGCAGCAGCAGATGTACTCATCTCAGCTCCTCATTTCTCACAGCTGGGATGAAAAGCAGGGCTGAACATCACTGCCATTAAGTGTCACTGTCACCGGTATTCTGTGACCCGGAGGCAGACTGCTGTTTGCAAGTCATGGGTGAGTGCTTAGAGTCTGCCAGCATCCGCCAGCACAGATCTGTGTGGCATCAATTGCCCCTGCTGGCACCGTACTGGCAAACTGAGCAGCCCTGGAAAAGCCACGAGGAGCAGCTAGTACCCGGCCCTGCCAAGGTCTTTGTTGCCTGCGTTCGTATTGCTTGCTGTTGGAAATCTGCCGTGTTGGGTAACCTGTAGGGGATTTTTGGCCCAGGAGTTGGCAGAGTTTTTGCTTTACAAAGGACCATGCCATTGGGCCATGCCACCATCCATCTGTGCATGCAATGTGCTGCTTGTGGGTGAGGATGGAGATTTCTCATTGCTAGAAAACAAAGATACTAGAGTGGCTTCTTTTTTCCCCCCTTGCTTTGATTTCATGGCACAGGGATTGCTTTTTTCCAAAACTGTGAGCAAAAGGTACAACAATGTAAAAAACATGGAGCCTTTTGCACTCTTTTTTCTCCAAACAGTTTAGAGGGATTTTTTCAGTTCACAGCAGAGGAATTTGGCCCAATTTCCTTGTAAATAAAATGCTGGATTGAAAGCATGTTTGTGTCTCCACTCACAAGTAGTACATGAGCAGCAGGATCACAGGGTTGATGTAGTATGGAATCCCATTTCTAAACAGAAGAGTAGCATCCAGCAGAGTTGTTGAAGCCCAGATAAAAACAAACCATTAAGGTGGAATCAAGCAAGTTACCACAGACCAAGAATACAAAAGCAATAATGAAAATAATGAATTGCTTACAAAAAGTCAGAATCTGGGAAACTGTTCACTGTTTAAACATCATTATGCCTTTTTAGTCACTTGTTCACGTAATGTGTTAACAAACTGAAACTGTTCTTTTTTGATGGCCATGCGAACTAGATCATGTTGTAGACGGCAGCTGTGCTAATTCATCCATGCCAGCAGCCTGTCTGCTGAGATGATAGCAAGCTTCCTTCAAAACTCCTACAGCTGTGCTGGTTTTGCATAGGAACTTCAACAGAAGTCCCCCAAAAGGGAGAAGGAACTACCAGAGTTTTATAGCCTTAAAAAAAGTCAACAGAAATCTCCTTCAAATAACTTCAAACACCTAATAATTCATGGTGCTATTTTCCACAGTGCATTTACGAAGCATCTAGATGTTATACTAACATAAGAGTGCCCTTCCAGCATACCAGGAAGCTTTCTGAAGGCATAAGACCCTCTTATAGTTCTAATTCCTCTGTCTCAAAAACACTATGTGCAGTTTATATCAGTTTAACCTTATTTTTTACCAAAATATGCTTATATACCAGAGGACCACGAACAAGACATTTCAGATGCCTTAGTTTCCTTTTGGCAAACTTCTGGAAGGACTAAGTATGTAAGTTATCCAAAATCATCAATTAGAGAAATTTACTTGAAAATACTTTGCTTTTAAAAATGCCCATTCCCCATTGTCTGTAGGACCGCAGGAGCTGCTGACCTCTGGTAGTGCCGTTATAAATTTTGCAGATCTGAAACGCCTTCTACAAATTTAGCTTGCGACCTGAGGTTAACAAAATACTTGAAACACTATTTCAGTAATCTGACAGTCCTGTTTCAGTGGCCTCCAGAACAGGGTGGGTTTCCGCATATTACTGGAAGGCTACTCAGGCTGTGCATGGTGCCAAAATCAAAGTGATCAATAAAATTGAACGTTTGTAGACTTCATAACATCAGGCATAATTCAAGCATTTCCCAATCAGGCTGTAGATGGAAAGTGCACTGATAGCATTTACCACATTTTACTGACACCCAAACCAGCTCTGTAAAGAACTCTAGCCTGGAAACTGGAACCAAAATAGTGGCAAAGGTCAGAGCTCGGCATATGCTAAGTAACCTGTCTTTTCAGCATCTTAATACTGTATACTTGGGAGTGATGGTCAATATCTAAATTCTTGGGCTCTCAGTTGTCCCCGGAAGATTCCCTTTTTTGCCCACTGAATTTACGGAAGACTTACTGTCTTTTGAGTTGCACCTGAATCGGTTCTTTTAAGCCGATGGATGAAGACCTTACCTGGAGAGCAGATCAGCTCTCTGCACGGTACTGCCACGAGCAGCCTAGGCAGGGACTATTACTCCAGCTGGGTCTGCCATGCCGTGCACTCTGCACTTGTTCTGCGGTCACTCGTGGCACCTCCACCTCAGGCAGGAGATCCGGATCACAAAGAGGCACTTGCATTTTTGGCGTACCTTCTCCGTGGTTCCATGGTGGGCCATGTTCTCCTTTGTACATGTTTCACTGATTAAGAATAATAGTTTTGTCATATGGGCCTTTCCACTTCTACAAAAGATACCAGGTCAGTTACCTTTCAATGCTACCCAGCATTCAAAAATGTAAACAACAAAAGGGAAGGCAGAGTGGTTTCAGTCTGGAGGCTTTCCAGGCGCTGCAACGAGCTTTGAAGCAGACGCTTAGAGTATCGCCTGTCCTGAATATTGCTCCAACACAACAGCACAAGAGAAAGCAAGTGCTAGTGAGAGTGGGGCCGCCCCATCTGCAGGAAATCTCAGCCTGTTTTATGTTGAAAGGTGTGGACGTTCATCAGGTTTCCCACCACTCTTTTTCATTTATTTGCCCAGTGTTATGGAGGAGTTAACTCTAACGTGAATCTTTGCCACGTGACATGGTGTAAGTGAATATAGTGCCATGTAACCGTAAATGAGACCCCACATGATGCTGCCTGTCACTGGGTTGCCTGTGGAAATGAGACGTGTATAATCACCAGAGAGATATTCTACACATTCAGTCATAAATAATTAAGACTAACCTGCCTTCTTCAACCCCCTGAAAGAAGATAATGTCGTTTGGCTCGGGTTTGGGGAGTTTTCATTACCCTTTGGTGCAGCTTCAAAAAGCCTTATAAATACATTGCACTGAAACAATCACCTGAGGATAACTCCAGCAAACAAACTGATTCTTACACCCGAGTCTCCCAGGCAGGGACTGTAATTAGGATAACAATCCATGTGACAAAAAATTATATAGTAACGAATAGTAATTGCTCACTGGGAAGGATGTGGATCAGGAGACAAAGGGAGAGGATGAATGAATTGAATCCTTTAACCGTTCAGAGAGGGCGGCGGCAGGGTAAGAACAGAAACAGAAACACATTTAAGATTCAGTTCTCAAGGGAGGCTGTAACGGGTTTGTTAGCAGAAATGCACTCCCACTCGGCATGCTGCTGAAACCATACAAAACCTGGTGCACCTGCATTTTTCAGTGCACAATTGTCTCTTGCAGTCACAGCCTCCCGATATGCTATTCCTAATTCTAGCATGTCAGAAAAACATTTCTGAGCATACACTGGCATTTCTGAGCATGCATCTGTTGCACACTCTTGAAACGCTGAAATCCCTGTAACGTAACATAGATATTTGTGAATATTTTTCCACAGCACAACTGGGAAATGTGACCTTTTCAGATAGACACATTCCACCACACTGCAGCCAGCTTAGAAATTCTAGCAATTCCAGGATATTACCATAGCAATTTAAATATTTATGTAGGTAGCTATTTTCCTTTCCCTTCTTTTCCATTCTTATCTGCATATGCTCAGCTCTCAACAAATTTACTTTTTTTTTTTTTTCTTTCCACCACAGCCTCCCGATATGCTATTCCTAATTCTAGCATGTCAGAAAAACATTTCTGAGCATACACTGGCATTTCTGAGCATGCATCTGTTGCACACTCTTGAAACGCTGAAATCCCTGTAACGTAACATAGATATTTGTGAATATTTTTCCACAGCACAACTGGGAAATGTGACCTTTTCAGATAGACACATTCCACCACACTGCAGCCAGCTTAGAAATTCTAGCAATTCCAGGATATTACCATAGCAATTTAAATATTTATGTAGGTAGCTATTTTCCTTTCCCTTCTTTTCCATTCTTATCTGCATATGCTCAGCTCTCAACAACAAATTTACTTTTTTTTTTTCTTTTTCCACCAGAGTATTCTAGATTACGGTTTGCACAGCTTTACATGCACTCAAGGCTGTAAAACATTCACCACACCTTCAGGTGCCTGTAAACCTTACTGTGAAAGGCAATACTGAATATTTTATTGAAGACAGCATATTTGATTTTTGCCTTTTGGTAAACTACAGAATTTTATTCCTGTAAAAGTGCTTGCCCTCACTAACAAATAAAAGACAGATGTCATGTGGATCTGTGGCCTTATCGAAAGACCACTAGTGTAACTCTGAAGAGCTAAGGGCAGCGGATGAATGGTTGATGTTCATGTGGATTCCTGAGAGGAAGAAAAGAAGCCTGATTTGCCTGCAGAGCTGGACTTCACCTGATTATTTTTGCATATATCCTCCTGCTTCCGCATTTTGTTTCCCTTGCCCCTTTTTATTTTTTATGTTTCTCTCTGCTTCATGTTTCAAGTCTTGTTTCAGTTGGGTGCTGTGTGTAAAGGAGAGCCAGGCTAATAACAGGACTGCATATTTGTCAATCACAAACTCTTCCACTGAACAAAGCAACTGAAATATTAGAAGCAAATTAATGATAACATTCACCGTTAGATGTCAAAGCTGGAGCCATAATTATTATTTTGTTTACTGGAAACCTAAAAAGTAGGAAAGGACATAGTGATTTGACCTATGCTTAATGCAGAGGATCAAGTGGTAGAAATTTGAGTGCAGTGCTCAATTAATTGGCAATTTTAGCTACACTGCAGCTCCTCCCTGACCCAAGGTTCCTATTTAAAATTTAGATACTGCTTAAAATATATCCCAGAGGTATGAGTTTTGATGTAGTCAGGTCCTTTCAGGAGTTAAGAATACACTACCACCATGGGAATTTTTCCTTACCGTGGCAGTGGCTGAAATTCAGCCTTGGGCTGCACCCATCAGATACACTTCTTCTTACTCGTTCCTGCTTCCTTCTACTTGCTCCACACGTTGCCATGCACTTGGTCTATCAGGAGTTCCTCTTTGACACTTCCACCCCTACTTCCCCCAAATCCATGGTATGTAGAAATCTTCCTAGTCCAAATATTCTCATGTCTGCATCTCGTGGTATCTTTGGTGTCTGCTAGCACAACTCTTTCCCTAGTGTTGATTTCCTCACAGTGAAGCTGAGCCTCATTCTGTGTTGTACAAATTGCAACTACTTAAAGCATGAGGATGAAAAATACTTCTGTGTGTATTTTGAGGCTAAACTGCTGATTGCCGCACAGTCCTCAAATACCACAGTGGCAGCTGAGAATGACCAAAACAGAGGATACAATCTAAAAACATGTGAAATATTTACTCTTGAAGAAAGATCCCAGTTATTAACCAATTTGGGAAACAGTTTACCTTTCTCTCTTTCTGATTTCATCATTTCTTTCCTTTACACTTGTTTAACACTGGATTGTCGTTTCTCTACAATCCTGCAATGTAAAAAAAAAAAAAAAAAAAAAAAAGAGGTGAGTCTAAGCTGAGTTTTCAGGCTTCTTCACTCTTTCTTTGGAAGACTGGTCTTGGTATGGGATGAGCTGCCTCCTGGAGCATCTGCTTGTTAGCATTTACTAAGCATTTTAGACCAGACACTCCACACGTAGGGAGCTCCAGGTAGCCTCACCATGTCTGGCCAAGGCAGGTGAAGTCTTAGCAGAGCAAAGATCCAAATCAGACTCTTCCTACAGCTTTTGTCACAGGAGGACAGTAATTAGCAGCATTCAAACCAAACAAAACCTATTTTAACACTTACAAGGTATTACTTTTAGCCAGACACCTTATTAGCAACTAGGGAAATAATTCTTTTATTCTTTTCCCAAAATCTACACCCCCCCTCCTTTCCACTGCTTAGCACACTCTGAACCTGGTTCATGTGTTCCCTTTTGTCCTCACAGCCTTAGGCCAGAAGGGAAAAAAATATTCTATAGTCTGATCAAGAGGATGTTCCAGTGAAAATCAAGCTTGTGTGCTTTGTTCTGAAATAAAGAATTAGGAGAGATTTTTTAAATATTCACTTATGAGGACCATAGCCTGAGAGCCAAGGGAGAAATAGTTTAAAGGGTGTTGTCATTCGATGGCCTAGAAATAATCTGCGATGCAGAAATCATTTGCTATGAGGTTATTTTAAGATTGCTGAGTGTTCACTGTTGAATTAGCAAATTTATCCACACTTCATATACAGAAAATGAGTCTGACAGAGTTGTGGAGCCTCTGTTACAGGAAACCCCCCAAACCAACTGGAAACTCTCTCCAAATGAAACCCTTTCTCTCCCTGTTCAGCAAAATACTACTTCTTTCCAGGCTTCTACTTTTTTTTTTTTTTTTTTTAAATACCTAGGCTTTCAGCGGAGATCACAGACTTGGATTTCAACTCTTGGATGCATCTGGGGAAGAGAAGAGAAAAAAAAAAGGAGAACACAGAGGGGCCTGGCAGTTTGGGTGGTATTAAAAAAAAAGTATTCAGGCAAAGTGTAATGAGAATAGTGGTTTGAAAATACAGCCCTGAAGGAAGAGTCTCCAGAGAAACAATGGGAAAGGAATAAATAAAAAGAAAGTTATAAATTCATCTATTTGCTCTTCCCTGACCCTTGCTTTTACTCCTCTTCACAGCAACTACCCTGGGAAAGGCACAATGCTTTCCCCTGTCACAATATTGAGAAAAATTGAAATGGGGAAGAAAGACCACCAGATGCTTTATTGTCTTAGGCGTTTCCACATAATTAGCTGGGAATAAAGGTCCTCTGCATGGTTTCATTGCATTGAATGAACTTGGATATTGCTACACAGTAGTGTGTTTTATGATTCATGCTCTGTTATCCAGCGGCTTTTTGAAAACTGCCAGCTACTTTATCACTGACGGCCAAGCCTAGGCCTACAACTTAAAATGCAGCAATGCAAAGTTAACTGTGCATGACAGATGTCCATGAAATTGTTTAACACACGCACGCATGCACACACCACACACACACACACTCTCTCACAAAGCTGTCTCTTGTCCCCCTACTCTCTCCTGCGTCTCTCACTGCGTGGTCAATGTCAGTTTTAAATATAAATAAAACCTGGGTACTGCAGAAGAAATTGTGAGTGCATGGTGAGGACCACAGGTTGCTGCAGGAATCATGTGCTCTGCCAGCAAACTTTACAGAGAGGTTGTGAGAATCACAAAGCCAGCTCCCCTGAGTGTGTTGAGAGGGGGTCGGGTCCTCTCCTCTCCTCTCCCTCTCCTCTCCCACACATTCCCTCATTGCAGCTCTCCTGCAGACGGGAAGCTTGAGGGTGAGGGCCCCAAGCTGTTGAAGTTCTCGTTGGGTTTTCAAAACTGCCAGGGTTTTACCTCAGGTGCCCCACTTCCAGAGGAGAGACTCATGGGGCATAATCTTTCTGCCGTTGCACCTTGTACCTATTGTCCATTGACTTCCATAGCAGCGGATTAGGATCACAGGGTCTACACAATCTTCACATGAGGTGTTCCTCCTCTGAGGAGAACAGGGGGTGCCCTCGGTGGAATTACTGCCTGTATAAACTGGGCCAAGAGAACCAGACTCTCAGGGAAGGACTAAGTTTTGGGCACGCAGAGAGGAGTTCACACGAGCTCCATGTGGGGAGCTGCCCGGTGCCTGGCATCCCCTCCTGGGAAGCATGGGTCCATCCCTACTCCCCAACCCACTTGTCAAGCACTGTGGCATAAAGCGAGAGGGGGGTGAGCATATCCCTCTCCTTTCTCTGCCTTCCATGAACAGCTCTATTGATTGCCATTGGGTTATTAGCATGGGAAGGTGGTACCCAGTGTGAATGCAAGTGACAGCAGCGAGCCAAAAGAAAGGAAATGGGGAATTGGCTCCCCTCAGAAGGAGAGGCGAGAAGTCCCCTGACCCTGCTTGGACTTACTTTGTATTCTGGAAGGGATGAGCCCTTTCCCCAAGGTTTACTGGCTGGTCTGACAGGCAGGAAATAAACCATGAGAAACCTTCCCAGTGCTCAACAAATGGAGGCTGGGAGGACACAGGAGAGCATCAGATGAGTCTGTCACATCACAAAAACCACCCACAACAAACGAACATGCAAAAAAAAAAGTCAAAACCAAGAACAAAACAGAGAGGTTTCCACTCTCCATTTTCTTATGTCTAAACAAACACATAATTCACTCCTGTTTAACTTCAAGGTATTTTGCAAGGAAAGCAGTAATTCTGCTATAGGAATACTGGGCCAAATTCTCTGCCATCAGGCACGCATACTTCTGTTCTCACAGAGGTGGCCCAACTTCTTCCGCTCAGTGATTTGGGTTTGTGCCCCTGCCTTATGGACATTAAAAGCAGCATAAAGCTCAGCCTCCAGTAAACTACACCCAAGTCCAGACTGAAGAGGATGGTCATGATTCACAGCAGACCTTGGTATAATTTCTAGAAGGGATTTCAGAATGGGAACCAAAAGGCTGGAGTGACAGGTGTCACTGGTGCAATTTGCCCATGAGATTTCTTTTTAACAGGTATTTTTTCCCCTTTGACACCCACTAGCAACTCAGACTTATTTTCAATTGTCTGAGTAACCAGTTCCATCTTTCACGCTCAGGGCTAAGTAAAGCTTATCCGATATAAGGCAGTCAAGATCCTCCAGAAACGTCAAGAAAGTGATGTACTTTTGATCTTTACTAGGGGAAACAAATGCCACAGCTCCCCATCAAAGTTTTCGCTCCCTCAACACAGCATAAAGCGGCTCAGCAGGACGCCAATTAAGCGCTGTGGGATGCCGTATGTGTTTCTGTATGTCTGCATGCCTGCATGCCTGCCTGCGTGTGTGTGCGTGCGTGCGTGTGGCTGGTGGGTGGCCTGCTCAACATTTTGGTGGATGTTTCATTCCCACCCCTTTTACTACGACCCTGGTCAGGCCACTTTTATGCCAGTGACAGCTTCATGAAGCACAAAACATGGAGCAATACATGGCATGAAATTGGCAACAAAGCCGAGCAAAAGAAGGAACAATTCTCTGGCAGGATGTGATCACAATATGGCTGATTGGATCTGGAAGCAGATGCCAGCAGCGGGTATTGTCCCAGTGACTGAAAAGACATGACCCCCGAGGTACAGAAGACAACGAGGCCCTCCTTATGAACCACAGGGGGAGGGGAGAAGAGGTGAAACCAATGAATAAATCAGGCGATGGAAACAGGGGAGAAAAGAAAATGCTAAAGAGGACTTTTATGGGGGACGGGGGCAGCTCAATATGCAAGAGCGCTGCCTCCCCAGCTAGCTGAACACTTGCTCAGACAATGGCTTTTTAACAGATGGGAGCCCTGCTGAAAGGGGCCAAGTTTTGTGCAGTTGAGAATCCCTGTTTGTTTAGTCTGCTGCTCAGGCAGGTGTCTGCAGAAAGGCAATCCAGCAGGTTAAGTGTCTCAGGGGCAGTTTAAGATAGTCAAGCCAGCGTATCGACGAGGACTGGTTTTATTGGTGGGGTACTGATCTTGTTAGACTTGTTTGTGAAGCCCTCAGGAAGGAGAGGAAAAAAGAGACCTCTTTTCTCCTTTCCTTCTAAGAACAGATTTTCTCGGTCTGGGCAATCAGGCCCCAGTAATAAACCCTGCCAGTAAGGCTGCTTCATGTCACAGGTACCGACAGAGCACAAAACGTTGCAGCTTGCAATGTCACAACTCTGTGCTCCTACACACATTCATTCTTTTCCTCCTTTCCTACAGTATATTTGAAAACCCAGCCGTTTACACTACAGTTTTCTGAATGGGCTTCTTCATGTATTTTGGCATTTACTAGAGATCATTGAAATTCAACTCACACTGCTCCTGACCTCAGCGATGTGCAATTCTCCTCTGCAGTAACAGAGATGCTGCCATTCTCCTCGGTTAACGATGACATCCAGCTAAAAGGACTGGTGGGGTTGATTTTTCCTCAGTCACATAAGCACACAGTCACCAAACACCACATACAGGATCGGGAGACCCCAGCAGGTAAGCGTGGGGGGGGTGTGGGACCAGCCCAGAGGAGGTGGAAGCCTCACTCACTCACAAGCTACTTGTTTCCAGACTGGATAAGAAAGTGAACACTGCGAGAAGGCTGGTGCCAGAGGATGCTGCTCTGAAGATGCCTCCAGCAGGGTTACAGCCCTGAGCAAGCCAGCAAGTGGCAGTGGGCACAGCTTCTCCTCGCACTGTGAGAAATGGCACTAACTGCAAAATCCTGACCTGTGCCTGGTGTGGGCAGGCAGCACAGCAAGCCGGCTGCTTGCACAGCCGACGTGCCTTTCTCCTTGCCCATAAGCAGCCTCTGATAACGCCAGCCCCCCAGTCTTTCACAGAAGAAACCGCCCTCTTTGTTGAACCAGAAAGTGTTTGGTGATATACTTGCGAGTGCCCAAGATGAGAAAATTTTCTTGCATGACCTGACCCAAAAAGGCAAACTTATAACAACATGGATCATGCAAGGAACACAAAGCATGGGGAGAAGGGAAGGGAAGGAAAATACATGCAGCATCATGCCTGAATGGCAACGGGAGTGTCACATCTCCTCACACTGGATCATGATAATCATGGTAGCCCTGAATCTCAAACAACTCAAGGAAAGGATGAAGAGACACCCACATGGGTTGGACATAGTCTCACTCGGGCTTAAAGCAGTGCAGCTATGTTCTGGACAGACCCAACTCCTGGCCCATGCTGCACTGTACCCAGTGCAGTTGCAGTGCCATGTGTACCAGTGGAGTCGCAGTGCCATGCAGGGCAGGCATGCAGCCATCAAATGAAATGTCCACCTATTCCTGTCTGTGCTATTGACTTGTTAGGTGACTTCAGACAAGGGACATCACTCCTCTGTGCTCTCACTCCCCTCTTGCCCTCCATATCCTTTCTCTACTTAAAATGCAAGGGCAGTCAGTCTTGGTAAGAGTACAGTTTCTATATGCCCAACAAGACTTCCATCCTGATTCAGTTATTTCTAGATATTCTTCCTCTCAGTAGTGTGAGGCAGTGGCATTTCCTATGCTGTTTTACCTCCTCACTTGCTCTGAAACTTCTCTGTAGTCCTGATTCACATTGGAAACAAAACGTTGCTCTAATTCTACCTAAGCAGTCCTCCACAGGATAAACGGGGATCAATACTTTTAGGGGCCGGAGGTAGCACCATGGCCGCATGACTAAACCAGTGCCTTTCTGCCCTAGGCCCCTCTTGCAATCTCTCCTTCACCTCCAGGTCTGTTTCGAAAAGAGGGAGGTGAAAGCTTGTTTCCTATATATACATGGCTACTGAGCTCACCCGCAAGAGATCTGCAAAGAAATGTGAAAGCGGTACTCACTATACTGAAAGCTTCATCTCCCCCTTTCTACCTTTCTTTAAAAAAAGCCAAACCTTTCTCTGGCTGGATCGGGTTAAACAGCACGAAATATTAACCTCCACACACAGTTGCACATGCAATTGCATCTTTGATATGTATTTTCTGGCACCAAAAACTTGAGTCTTGAACTAGCAACCCAGACACAAAGGTCTTTCTAGTTATTTTCCAGCTTGCAAAGCTGCTTATTTGAATATTTTTGATACAAAATTAAACATTTTTCTTCAAAGCACCTAAGGACAATGCTAATGCTCTTTCTGAATTTGCCTCTTCCCATTTAGTTACCTTGGTAGTATTCATTTTTAGAGGCTTAAAGTGGAGTTTATGTGCCATTAGTATTCATAGGCACATGCTAATTTACTCTTATGTTCGGATACGTAAGTGGTTTTTTTCAGATGAAACAGAGGGGATTAGATCTAGATCACTTGCTCTGAAGAAAAGTTGTAGCATGCCTCAACTTTCTATTCTTTTCAACACAGCACCAATTACTAAAACTAGACTTCTTAGTCCTAAAAAAAAAAGTATCTGTTGCAGTCTCAGAAGGAGAAAAAACATTGTATCCTGGTATGAGAAAGTCGTGAAGTCCCCAAGCCCTCCCTCTGCCCTCCTCCTTTCTCCACAGGGACGGGGGATTATCACCACTGATCCCTAAAGCCACTCTTGGTTCCTCGGCTTTGCGCTGTTGCGGAGGCCCCGGGCACTCCAAGAGCCCTCGATGCGGGGCCGGCCGCAGCCACCGCTGCTCGGATGGGTGGGCTGGGG
>NW_008795365.1:1303644-1308756 GCF_000699145.1 Aptenodytes forsteri | reverse complement strand
TGGCCCCGGGGGCCCCCCAACCCCTCGAGGGGGGGCTGGCCGCAGCCACCGCTGCTCGGAGAGGTGGGCTGGCTGGCTGACCACCGAGACGCCAGACCCAAGGGCTGTGCTCTGGCTGTTGACTGTTAGCTGTTGCAGCTGGAGGGAAGGCAGTGGTTTGGGTCTGCCCCAGCCAGCCAGCACTCGGGGAATCACCCTCGGGGAGGGGAGCACGCTCTAAGGTCAGCATGTCCCTTGCCTAGGCTTCACAGCCATAGAAATTTGCTTCAATCTACAAATGTGGTTGAAGGAGAAGCTCATAACAAAAGCTTTTCCTAAATGTTCAAAAGCATATGGTTGGAGAGGAAACACACTGGCTTTTTGATTCTGTTTTCACTTTATAACTCAGATTTTAAACATTATTACCGTTAAGTATATTAACATTTGAAAGTAAACTCAAATTTTCATCACTTTTTCCTGTATTTTCTGTTTGGAACCAAGAGAATTACCTCCCTAAAATCCATTTATGTTGTGAATTTGATTTGAAATATGTAATCCTCCATGAGACGATAATGCAGTTAGACGGGATATGAGCAAACGTCCCGTTTCCCTCTCGGGCCGCTGTAGGGGGGTACGGACCCAGCCCTCCCGCAGACCCCCCCCGCACCCCGCAGAGCCTGCCTTTGGCCCCGCACAGACGCAGCCCAGGGTCACTCCTGGACCAGCTTTGATGTTGCGTTTCTTTCTGATGCCCTCCAGCGGCCAAGGCAGTACTGCTGCCAGGTTTGATGGGCTGCAGCGGAGCAGGGGAGCGATTAAGCAGACGGGGCGGTTGGGGCAGGAGAGGCAGGCAATTCAGCAAGGTCATCTGCAGACTGCTGTACAGGAATGGCCAGGGAGGAAAAGGTTTCATTCCAGGCACACTTTTTTTCCAGTCACAGGTATTCACTATTAAGGCATATTGGGTTTTTCTTTCCTCCTTAGGGAGGAGGAGGAGATCAAACTATCTCAAGAGGTCAGAATTCACTGTGGGGTAAAAACAAGGAGGTCAACTGAGTACCTGTAGCTACATGCCATTACTTGAAATGTGTAAACATAAACTACTCATATGCTTATGAGAGTATATCAAAGCCATTTGGTGGTGCTAATTACCTGACACTATCGTATCTCAGGTCCAGTATGACTTTTAATGGCTATTTTATATTTTCCCCTGACTATGCCACTAATTTGCATCAATAGAAGCCACATAAGCACGCGGAAAGGTCTTTCCAGATAATAACTTTATACTAACTAAGTCAACCAAAGAAATGTAACATCCTCACTGAAGCTAAAGGATGACTGCCTGGCCGGTCCACCAGGACCTGGGTCAATTAGACATCAAGGTTACATCAAGATGAGTGCATTAAGCAGTGAGAGGACACAGTCCTGGACATGAGAATGCAGTGGTCTGCTCTGACAAATGGCTATGACTTTCCCTGACACCATTTTGGCCCATACCAACCAGCACCTTCTTAAAAGATGTCCAGGCACAATTCCAGAGGGTGCACGTCTGTACCTGGGATCGCTCACAATAAGCAATGTGTATGCTACACTCTGCCCTGGAAGCTAAGAGGATTTACAAGCAAAGCTGCAAGTTGTTCCTCACCACTGGCCTCTGTGCCTGGGAACACTCCGGGGCATGTTTAATTGTGTCGTCTCGTGTAACCCAAGAGTCTGCTTTCCCCTAGGACTCTGAAATTATAGCTGTTGCCTGGCATCAAACTTTAAGGACATTTCACTGCTTGTTTTATATCAAGTTGCAATACAATTTATTACATAACACACACAAAAGTAGAGGCTGCAATGTCTGTCATTCCTGAGAGAGGAAATTGGTTTTAAAGCTGCACAGACAAACTCTGATACAACCTTTAACCATCATCACTACCTGAGCCCTTCTCAAGCGTTACTGAATTCACTTCTGTAAAATTGTCATGAAAAGCAGTATTTTTAGTGCACTCATTTCATACATGGGAAACAGGCACGGGGAGATTCAGATGAAGAATACTCACCTTTCAATTTTTTTATCAATTTGATATATTTCTGCTTGCTTTTTCCAGGTATTAAAATTGTCCAGTTTTAGCCCTGTATACATTCAAAGTACAGGTCCCTGTTGACTTCAGCTATTGAAGTTACTGTAGGGCAATTCTATCAGAAGTATTATATCCCATCTCAGGCCCAGTTCCCCTTGTTCTTTTCTTTTCCTTTTTCTTGGTGGCTCCCAGGAACCCACTGTCCACCTCCCTGTCCCAGCTCCCACTCACTCCCTTGCCTGAACAGTTCATGCATGGCCCTGCTACCGACCTCCTTCTCTTGCTCCTTCTTGCAGTCTTGGTCCCTTCACTTCCAGCTTCTTGTTTCTGTCTGCTGCTTTCCTTGTCCCTTCCTCACACAGGTCAAAGGCCGCTGAAGGCACCAAATGTATGGGGATGTACTTTACCTGCTCCAGGTTGCGGTGCCCAGATGGGAATAGCAAGTAAAAGGAAAGCTTTGCTCTTAGTTTTGTTCACATTTAGTCTTGGACTCAAGCCCAGGAAGGACAGATACCACAATGAAATCTGGTTTTCTATTAACTGCATAAAATATATTTTTCACTCATTTTTCCCTTAGAAATGTACAATCTGCTTAGGTTGAAACTTCACACAGTATTCAGGCATCTAACACAGAAAAGCTGCTTTGGGGCAGGCAGGGGCAGAGAAAAAGCTGGTCCTGAAAGCCTTCACAATGGCCCTACTCCTTCCAGGATTTCTCTCCAACAGCTGGGATTTGCCTGTAGCCAGTGAAGCCCGCTTTTGGGAATAAACTGGCTAATGTTGCTGCTCTTGTTTAGGTAAAAAAGGCCCTGGCTGGTGCAAAATAAAGCATACAGAAGGTTAAAATGTGTAAGGGGAAAAAAAAAAAAGAAAAAAAGAAAAGAAAAAATGCCATTTAATGTCACTGGAACTGCAGTCCTGCCAGCCCTCAACAAGTTTCATGAAATACTCTAGTTAATGAAATACTCCAGCAGAGGATGGACTGCACAAATGCCTCAGGTTTTCCATGGAAGAGCAAAACAGAATATCTCAGTCCTTCATGTGGCACAGAGAAGCTTGAAATCACTGCCCCCAGGCACAGGAACAGCTTCAAAACCAAAAGGCCCTTTCTCCACTTCCCAATTTGTGATTTCTGAAAAGCTTGCCATTTCTAAACCAGCTTTGTATTGCTCTGTCTATGCTTGAGCAAGGCTTGGAGCTGCAGATCCAAGCAGGGACCCCCTGTCATGTCACTTTGCATATGAATTATGTGAATATTTCTGCTCGTGAACCTGTTCACAAGCAAGCGGGAATTTAAGTCCCGCAGAAATCGGTGCAGCATATCCTAGTGGACACAGCAAGCCTCCCCCTCTGACCTCCTCTGGGCTGGGAAAGCTCATCTCCTTAGACATCCAGGACCCAGTCTGCCTGGGGTAGCAATGTCTGCTGACTGGTGTTGAAGCGCAGAATGGACTGAACACATTGTCCCCCTCGTAAACTGGTTTAAATGGACAGAGTGCTTGACGGACTGGGGCTTCCAGCTCTGCTTGTTTAGCAAGGAACGCTCTCTTAATTTCTTATTGTGGCACACAAGATTTAGTGCAGATCCTTTAATTTAAATGTCAGAATGTGAGCAGTAATTTATTTCCATAAAACGAAAAGCAATAAAGTCAAATATATTAAGCTTTGGCTGTGAGAGCTCAGATTATACAATTTATAATTGTACAAAGCACAAACAGCAAAAAACTACCCCACAAAGGATGAGTTATTATCACTCACTTAAGCGTTTGATTCAGGGCTGGTGAAAGCAGTTGCAAGAAAACAAAAAAAAAAAAAAAAGGGAAAAAAAAGAAGGAGAAGCTGAAGCCAAAGCATATGGGACACTGAAAGGCCCTTAGTGACAGCCGAACGTGGGGAGCAGGAGCAGCTGAGGTGTCCCTACAGCTGCTGGCCTTCCCAAGCACTCCTCTGCTGCTCCTCAACTACTTTGCACTCTGACCTCCCATTTTCATACTGTGGGACTGATTCTTGGTTACATCCCGCCAATTTTCATATGTGCATTATACCCCTAAAATTACACTCCCTGACAAATGATAAAGCACGCAAGGGAATAAGATGCTGTATTCTTTGCAGCAGGGACCATCTTTTTTCAGCAGTCAGCACCTGGGATAGCCGAAACCTGGTCCTCAGCAAGACCTTATCAGACACCAGTGATAACACAACTCACAAACACAATGTGACATAGGAATTCAGATGATGATTAGCTGAGCCAAATCAGAATGACTCCACATACAAGTAAAGTTAAATTGTGGAAACACATCTCTCTGACAGGTGCGTCAGTATTTCAGCTGGCACCTGCACCAGAACTTCTCCAGGAATTTGAGCTCTGATCCCCATTCTGTCAATCTAGGCTATCCATAACGTGACCACCAAGTAATGAGGAATACCTAAATTATCCTGGCAAAACCTAGTATTTGGAAGAAGCGTGTGAACATCAAAGAGCACAGTTAAAACATACAATGGGTAAAACAGCCTCGTTATTGGTATTTAAGTGACAGAGGAGAACCAGAACTGAGGACAAAACCACCAGAAATGCCATTCAGAAACTCTGCTTTATACCACAGTTCAAACTATTACAAAAGCCACTGAAGCAGAACTACAGAAACAAAAATCTGGTGGCCGCAAACCTTCTGCCAAGCCTCCCCACTTTCATGGCTGATTCTTACGCTACGCGCTGTGGAGAGGCTAAGGATGAATTTGCCCTGTGCACCTTTTCTGGGGAGAGAGCCACAGACCCTCCCAGGTCCGCACGGTCCTTGGGGCTGTCACGTGCTAGTGCACATTATTTTTTTTTTCCCTTTGACATAGTAAAGGCTGGAAGAGATGTAGTAGTACCAGGAAAGTCTTAGAATCACAGAATCTTTTAGGTTGGAAAAGCCCCTTAAGATCATCGAGTCCAACTGTTAACCTAACACTGCCAAGTCCACCACTAAACCATGTCCCTAAGCACCACGTCTACACGTCAAATACCTCCAGGGATGGTGACTCAACCACTTCCCTGGGCAGCCTGTTCCAGTGCTTGACA
>NW_008795365.1:1235676-1302892 GCF_000699145.1 Aptenodytes forsteri | reverse complement strand
TGGGCCCGGCCATCCAGCCAGTTTTTTACCCAGCAAAGAGTACGCCCGTCCAAGCCATGAGCAGCCAGTTTCTCCAGGAGAATGGGCGCAGGAAGGGCTTCCTTGGCAAAGGTGTCTGCTGTGCTTTTTGGGACAGGAAGGGTATGATCTGACACAGCTGCAGCATGTGTAAGGGCTTATCAGGACCAGGACGACAGGGTGCTAAATTTCGGGACCTACATGATTTCCTTGCTGTTTCTACTTGCAATAGGCCAGACAGCTTTAAGAGCAGCTTTTCCAGCACCACTTAATGCCATCACTCACAGGCTTCACTGAAGCCTGAGGAAACACTGATTAACAGTATTCATTCTGGACTGGGGCTTAGGCACTCCCCTCCTTTTTGCTAACCCTTAATGTATTCATTGCCTTATTTTCATACATGCTGATTGAATAGCGATTTATTCCTCTGGTGCTAGGCTAGTCCCCCCATACTAAATGTGAAATCTTTATTCTAACCAATGTCTAAATCATTGTTTTCTGGCGGCGCAGATCATGTGGCACAGATTATTAATAGCTCTGGTCTCTACACCACTTGACACGGCGCTCCAGCTGTCATTCTGCTCCCTGGCTCGTATGATTCTTGCACTGGTGAAGTGCCAGGCCCGGGCCGAGCCCATCAGTCACTGTCACCCACCACCCAGTGATGAATAGCCCCGCGAGCGCCGTGGCGAGGCCCCGGCTCCCGTTCACACGCGCCTGACTTTTACCGACTCCAGCACCCAGCTGAGGAGCTGTCATTCTGCTCCCTGGCTCGTATGATTCTTGCACTGGTGAAGTGCCAGGCCCGGGCCGAGCCCATCAGTCACTGTCACCCACCACCCAGTGATGAATAGCCCCGCGAGCGCCGTGGCGAGGCCCCGGCTCCCGTTCACACGCGCCTGACTTTTACCGACTCCAGCACGCCAGCTGAGGCCGGCCCCCGCCGAGGTGGGCCGTGGCGACCTGGAAAGACCACCCCCCCGCACCCCGGATTAGTTAAAAATGAAACAAATCCTAATGCGATCATGTCACTAATTATGCATTTAATTCAGTTATAAGGAGCTAATGGCTCCCTCAGTGACAGCTTTTACTGCTAAAAGGCAATTCATTCCTGAAACTGAGAAATCTAATTACACAAAATGCTTCGTCCTAATCCTTTCAAAGAATAATCTTATTTGTAGACATTAACATCCCAGATGCTGCTGCTGTTTGTCCATTATGACAGTGTTTGTCCTGAATAATGTATAAATAGCTCTTTCTGGACAGTTGCATGTCACTAAATCAATACAATTTGCTGCCTTCTGTTACATTAAGTCAGCCTGGGCAAGCTGGAGAAAATTAACCTTTTGTTTCCCACTCAAAAGGGCCTTTGAAATTAGAAACAAGAAAGGGTTGGAGGGCCTATGGGAATCATGAGGTCTTTTTTTTTTAAGCCCACAAAGTATTCAGCAGATCCGCAGGGCTGGTGATGGAAACATCTTCAGAAAAATGGGCAAAACATTTCCAGGCAGTGGGGGAGGCACAAAAGGCAAAATTGTGTTCTGCTTTTTCATCTCTTCCTTAAATGTTTCAAGTTTCTTCTGCCGAAGCAGCCTAATTGTAGTAAATTCTCGCCATAGTGTTTTGTTGTCAAGGGAACGGTACTGCTGCTAGGATGTTCCTTAGCAGTTGTGGTAGCTCCCACTGCTAGCGAGGTGGGAAATATCCCCACGGAGTTGCTCTCTACACAAAAAGCCCTTCAAACATGCAGAAAACCCTAGAGACTAGAAAGTCTTTCTCTCCTGCGGTATATAACTGAGAAGATGAGCTGAGGGCATGTAGCTTTGAACAGGAATACCACCAAATGCAGAGCTGGGTTTCAGTGTTTTTGCCTATTTATCTTATGTATTAAGAAATAGCTGCCTGCATCTATTGCCGTGTTAAAGTAGCCAGCTCTCCCCTAGTCTTAGTAGGAGAGTTCCAAACTTCCGTGTGATGTCCTGGCAGTATTCCAAGCGACACACATAGGATTCCCCAAATGTCACTCATATTTATGAAAGCCTCTGAGAGACTTGTTTTTAACCATAAACTCAAGCCCCACTGAAACCTCTCTGCCTTTGCCAGGGACCAAGAGTGCAGCTGAGCAATGCTCAGCATGGAGGACAGAACATGGCTCTGAGTGAAAATGAAAACATAGCTCCTACCAACTCCATACCTCGACTCAAAGTAAGTATGAAGGGTATGTACTCAATGTTCCTCTATAAAGTCATTAGGAAGCTAACTTATTGGAAAAAATCCAGCACTGAGAAATTATGTCCAAGATCCTTGTAGAGTAGAAGTGACACCTTCAGCTCTTATTCTGTCCCCAGCCTCCATGCATCTGTGAGCTTACCAGCAGTGTCCCTAACTGCGCTGTCTTCTTGAAACAGCACAGAGGGAGCTCTGCAAGCAGAAGGACTGGGTGGGAAATTAAGAAGTAATCTGCTATTCAAAAAGTGCAGAGTGTAAATTAGAAAATGCCAAGTTTCTCCACTGTGATTTGGGTTCTGACTTAGAAACAACTTCCACGGGCAATCTTCAGGGCACTGTAGGGGATGAAAAAGAGAAAGCAGACCACAGCTTCACTAGCACAGAGGCACATACCTGTCCCTCAGACGCAGGCTTGCACAGAAGTGCAGAAACACACCCCTTGCAAGCACGCAGCTCTAACAGACACTAATGGCAAAAGAAGAAATCAAAAGCTTGCTCTTGGAACCAAAAATCAAATAACAGCTTATTTACCCAGAGAAATAACAGTACAATAAAGCATTCGCGTCTGCCATCCTGTGAAAGGATAAATGAGGGAAGCTCCCTGAGGCTGCACATGCACTGCATAGCATTAGGAAGAGTCCCTTGCATGGCGACAGGGGCTATTCTGACTGCTTCCCATACAGATAAACCACATCTGGTGGTATTACCGATTTTATTGTGATTTCAAAAGCATTCTCTCCCTGTTTTCTCATTTTGCAGATGATTATTTCTTTTCCATGCCCACCTGGGTTGCTTCATTTAACTCTTCAAGAAAGTCTTATGGCAGGTTTCTCATGTGAGGGCTGCAATTCAGCTCTCCAGGACTTTTTGCCATTTGTGGCTTCCTGGACTAACTGATGGCAGCTGCTTTGCTCAACTGAGCTTCTCTTTGCTTCCTCATCCTACCAAGAGAGTGGATCCAGAGAGCTATCCGCACAGCTCCCTTCACTGCCCGGCATTGCCGTATTTCCATTGCTTTCCATGGAGATGGTCAGATTTACAAGGAGGTGTTACCTTTGGGGTCCCCTCATGAGAGCAGTGATTAACCTGCAACATCACAGATTTCTTCTGGACACATGTGCCTGTGAGGCACAAGCAAAGCTGGCCTCACAGAGAGCCTCACAAAGCCTATTTGCCCTGTGCCAGTGGCACCAACTTCTTATCTTAACCACTCGCTCTGGCTCTGACACCGTACTGAAGCAGGGGCTGGGAATGATGTGTGGCAATGGTTTTAAACAGATTGCACCACTACGGAAAATGTGAAAACACTTCTTTAGACTCCCTGATGTTACTGTTCTGTGGCTAGGAGGACATAGATATGTAGTTATGTCAGGTCAGCACTTTCCACATGTACTAAATGTATTTAAAATATTCAATGTATCCATTTGAATATTTTTAGGGGGATTAATTGTTCAAATCTAAAAAGTTTATGCCACTCTAATGGACTACTAATGGAAGAAGCTTTTAAAAAAATCTCTGCATTGTTCCGAGACCGGACTGTGACCTACCCACCAGGTATAATATGTACCAATATCTATCTTACACTGTGAAATTTAGATTGCAAATCCATTATTATAGAGTCTGTGTCTTTATGTATTGTGCACTGCTGAGCAAGCTCACAGAGCTCAATAAATAATAAATGGTAGGAACTTGACCTTGAATATTAAATGTGATCTGAACGATTCTTCACCCAGGAATTTGGGTTCATTTTACCCAGAAGCTTTATCTTGGGGACTGAGGTGCAGCTGTAACAGAAAGGCGAAGCTAGCACCGTCTTCTGGCTGGGGTGAGTCTGATTTTGAGTACCAGCTGTCTTCTTTGCTGACAGAAGCAGGCAGACAGCACTGCCTGTCCCGGTGGCTGGTAGGGCATGCCAGCTCAGATGGTCCACCGCTGCCCACCTCACCCACAATGTCCCCAGCTACCTTTTTGGATGGCAGGTGCCGTATGGGTGAGCTCACCTGGGGCAGGAAATGCAGCTTCCCACAAGATGGCTTTCAGATCCCTAGGCCAAACCAATCTGATGGGTTCTGGCAAGCAAATAAAATTAGTAAAGCTGATTTGCAGTGTAAACATCAAACCTCACACCCCTTAATCAGCTACAAAGAAAAAAGGCCATAATTTTCTCAAGTGAGGACCAAGTATTTAAAATATTCCTGGAACAGAGACTATTTCCCTTTGATCATCTCAGAAATAATTCCTGTATTGGTTAAAGAAAGACAGAGACAAAACACACAAGTACTATCTCCTGGCCACAGTGGTTTGAGTGGGTGCCTGGAACCTCATTTAGTTATCAGGATACTGTGAGGTTACTAATTTATTGCTGTTAGCGAGGAGGCCACATAGAAAGGGCTCTCTTACAGCTCTCATGATAAATAACGGTTCCCTCCTGCTTAGTCAGTAACTATTGCTTAGTGGCAGGTTTAGTTTTCATTTAATTAAACAAATTGGGCATCACCTCTGGTTATCTGTAAGAAAAGAACACAGAAACTGGAAGATGCAGAGTCAGGAGGGCAAGGAAAGAAAATTATGATATATTTTCCTTCCCGAAGGAGTCATCGGTCTTCGGAAAGGCCTTTTCACCCCTCATTGCATGCATTGCCACTGTTTTTTGCTGTGGAAAACATTGCTGGAGAGAATAAAACATTCTACCCATGAAAGAGACAAGGACTGGGGATCAGAGTGTGACACAGATGGTCTTAAGCTACTCCTGGGGAGATGAGAAGCTTACACTACTTTGCTCGCAAACTCTTTGGATAGCAGATGATTTCACTGTGCTATGTTTTACAGTACATGGCTTAATGGATCTGGCTCTCTGTGAGGAGCTGCTTTCTGCTTCTGAAAGAATAAAGCCTGCCATGGTAAAGCCAAGGGTTACTCCACCGCCCTCAGAGCTGGCCCAGATGAGATGAGAACCATGTCTGCTACAGGACGAGTGGAATTAAAGATCTGGAGCAGAAAGGCAGGCACGGAAGAGGAAGTAGTACATCAAGAAGTGATAATGTCTCCTGGTTAACGAGTGCATTACAACTGAACCCATGGGGCCAAGGCAAAGAACCAAGCCCATCCTGTCAAAGGGGAACACACAGACTTGTGTCCTTCCAGGGGTGCACATGTGCCCAGGGATAGCCTCAGGAAAAAAGCAAGGTGGAAGGAAAGAAAGGGAATGGTCAAGCTCCTGATCATTCCTTCAAGGCTGCTGTTCTTTTGTTTCCAGAGTGAGAGAGGATTTATTGAGAGTGGTGTCTGAGGGTATACCTGGTGTTATCATCACGCATCTAAAATAAGAAATTAATATTACAAAACATTTCCTATTACATTAAAAAACAAGTCCTATTTTCATGCTGTGGAATAGCATCCAAAAGGAAAATCTATTGAAATGTCATTTAAGAGGGAAGCGAATAATATCTTTATTCTCCCCCAAAACACACCTAGAGAAATTGGTCAGGTACTGGCTATGACATACGGCATCCTTTCCAGCCGTACTTTCATGTATTCTAGGATTCCTCGCTGCTTAGACTGTTTAAACAATCAGTGAGAAACAAGAAGAAAATCATCATGTGCTCGACACCTCTTGCCAGGATAGAATGAACAGCATCAGTTTCAGAGCTATCAAAAAACTATAGATTCATGTAAGAAGTACTTTTAAAATGTAAAATAATAAATGTCATATTATTGCTTACGAAACAATCAGAGCAGCAACATTTTCATTCAAGCTGAAAACAGCAAGATGATCCATGCACAGTACTGAAAGACTTTGTCCTTGGGACTGCCATTTCAGGTATACCACTTGCACTGCACACCCAAAATACCAGAGTTACCTTAGAGGCCTTTTGAGCAGCATCTAAAGGTGGCAAAGGAAAAGGAAAAGCAGCGTCTAGTAGACCACCATTAGCTCTGCTTCACCATTTGGTTCATTGGAAAGTTTGTGTCTGCCTGAGCAGGCCTGTGTGGTCAGGCAGAAAACACAGCTGAGCAGCAGGGCTTAGGCACCCCTCCATCACTGTCAATAAGTGAAATGGAGGGCCCTTACATCATTTCATTTACTATTTCAATGATTACATAGATCATTGCCTTCTCATTGTTTCAGTGATAGATTTAATTAACTTCCAATTAATCACAGAGGGTGATATTTAATGCTCAGCCCTGCACTGAGCACAGTGTCACAGACCAAAGAATATATTTTGAAGGCTTCAGCAATCAAGAGGTCATGGAAGATAGATGTTCTTCACCAAAAGAGAGAGAGAGAAGATAAATTTGTGTGTCCACTCTGCTCTGGCTAACTGTTTTAGGATAATTGTTTCACATCCAAATTATAACTTTCCAAAAGGTCCATCCATGCACAAAGCTAGATAAAAGGGAGGAAGGGGGGCAGGTAATAGGGTCATGTTATAGAGACTTCATAGGGCTGTAATTCCCATCTGCAGGCAGCAGCGATATTTGCAGCTGCAGTGGTTAAAGCCCTGACAAATGGACAGAAAGAAATTTCCTGTAAAGATACTTCCATTTAGATAGAATGACTTAAAAAACCAAACCCAAATCAATGACAAAAAGGAGAGTTTCATTACACTAAGGGTGATTACATGCAGTGCAAACCCTACACCTCATCTGCTGCCTTTCTGGGAGCAGGGTGTCAACATCAGGGCATCTGCTGGTGGCCTTTTAGAAGGGGTTCAAAAGATTGCCATTAGAAAAAAAAAGCCCTATTATTTTAAGCAGAACCATTTAATTGATAGCATTTTCCTGATATACCTAGTGAACATACTTGGGGTGCCTGTGTCACTTAAGAGAAAATTAGATGGTACGTATAACAGATCTTTTGGACATTAAAAGCAATTTTGTTTCTTTTTACTCCTTTGACAGCATCCATGGCAGGCTTTTGCCTGAGACAGTGTCCAAAGGTAGTACTGTAATACAAACAGTGACCGAGTGACCAAGGCTGAGAACCCTCCAAATCGGCTCTCTGTTTACTGGGCAACATCTGATCAATTCCAAAATTTCCGGCTGTGCAAGCTGGGGGATGTGCTCAGCAAGGCCAGGGCTTGCAGCACATCAGCTCTGCCCTGAGAGCCAGAGAACCTCCCCAGCTCACCAGTTCATAACCTCCCACACAGCCAACATGCCCCAAAACCCCTGCAAGCACAATGCTAGTGCCTTAAAAGACTAATTATTCGGTCTGAAAGAAAGGATAACAGCACTGAAATGGGAGGATGAGAACCCAGAGAAGTTGGAAGGACCAGGAAGGAAGAGGAGACAGTTGTAAGGGAAAGAGCACTGGGCTCTGGTCTGAAGGGGCCAGAGCATTTGTGACAATAGCCACGAGACATTTCAAGAAGTCCCTGAAGAAGAGGATGGCTTAGTACCTCTACCTTGCCAGAGCTGGTAAGGTAGACTGGTGCAGAAATGCAAAGAGCTGTTGGTGTATGCACTGAACTTGCCCTGAGCATGTGGTTGGGATGACCTGGTCCATATTCTGGGTTGCTCAGTCATGCTTTCTTCTGTCCTGAGCAGGTCCCTGCACCATCGCCTTCCTTACCACCTCCAGAGACGTGCTGCCCACTGCCTGCCTCAGCTCCAGTCCTACCTTTTAGAAATAGTCATGAGAGAGGGGAAATGTTTTCAAACCCTCATAACAAGCAAAGCATCTAAATCCATCCTGTCTGGGGCAACTTCTTCTGCAGTCTGTAGTGTAAAAGCAAATACAATGAGAAAGAAAGGAATGAGTCCATACTTGCTGAGAAATCTTCCCATAAGGATTTCTCCCATGCTGGCAGTCCTGGCTGACCTGACACTGTGACAGTAAATTCAGCTGTGTGCATGTGTGTGCATGTGTGAGTGGGATGGAGAGAGCGCAGGAAACCTTCTAACAAATACAGAGTATAATTCTTCCCTTTCCTTTCCTATGGCTAATCTCTGAGTGCAAAGTAATTATCTTTCTCATGACTTTAAATCTCTCTCTCTGGTATATTCTTGCCTGTCCAACATGACTTTACAACTCCTTCATCTGGCACACAGCTGGCATGCCTCACGGTGGATTCCTCTAAAGAGTGATTTAAAGTTGCTTTCCATCAGCGTAAAACTAATGAGCAAGAAACATCTTGACACATGGTAACTGTAAGCAACAGACTTGGTCAGCTGCGTACGAGAAAGACACCCTCACTTAAGGCTTTCCAACTGTTCTCTTACAAGCACTCACAAGGCTCAAAGCCCAGGATGCTTATTTATTAGTATCTTCACTTACCCAGGTGTCTCTTTTCAGATAGACACTCCACACTTCTAATGCAGCTTCCCATCTGGAAGTACTGCTTCTCTCTCCCTCTGTTTCTAGAGATGCACTGGAACCTATCAGAGTTTTAAATCACAGGACATGCTCACTGTTTTCAGTTTTTCAAAAAAATTAACCTGAAGCTTTTTCTGTAGCACTCAGCACCGTAGTATCTCACCACCTTGTTGCAGCAGTATGAATACAGCCAGCCTGCTAGCTTCACTGCTGTGATCCCAGATTTACCTCAGCTGAACTGAAAGTAGTGTGAAATTATTTCAGATTTACCGGGCATATGTGAGAAGAGAGTTTTGACCCCATCTAATTTATCTTCATTTTTCCCCTGTGAAACAGAGAAGCCTGAGCAGAAATGAAACCTTAGGCCAGCATTTTCTTACACAAATAACCAAAGTGAGACTCCAAGCAGGTTCAAGCCTCTAAAGGAAAGCATCCCCATTTGCTTTAATCTAAGTAACTGTTGGTTGTCAGGAGTTTCAAGAATTCAGCTCAGTGGAAAACCAGCTTCTTTATTTAGTACCTGGATGTGATTTTGTGGTTGTTTTAAAAAACATGAATGCAACTGTGATGATACATACTCACTCACTATTGGAACTATCTAACTCTTGAGTGTTTGCAACTCCATGCTTCAGGAGCCAAATTTTTCATAGCCAGAATTTAGAAAATGTTGACCGTAACACATTGTTAACACAAAATCATCTGCAGGGAGAGAATATCTTCTCCTCATATTTGTGTAAGACCACTAAGTAAATAACAGGGGAGTCATAAGAGTATCTTAGGACATGGCGCTGTCTTACTTGAATACACATAAGGCAAGGTTTGTAGGAACCCAGACAGGTGTACTTATGGGAAACAAATAAAACAGAAAAAAGCATTTAACACAAAATCATCTGCAGGGAGAGAATATCTTCTCCTCATATTTGTGTAAGACCACTAAGTAAATAACAGGGGAGTCATAAGAGTATCTTAGGACATGGCGCTGTCTTACTTGAATACACATAAGGCAAGGTTTGTAGGAACCCAGACAGGTGTACTTATGGGAAACAAATAAAACAGAAAAAAAGCATTTTCTCACAAAAGGTTTGAGGATAAGCTGAAGAACTTTTGTGCCTGTAAGTTTGTCTGCTTTTTCCAAAACATAACAGACTTCCTGGGAAGAGGCTTATAAGCCTGGAAGACTGCACATGCCAAGCAGGCCAACATTACCAAACTACTACCAAACTCAAGCATTTTCTTTAAAGTACCGGAATGTATTAGTCCATACTTTGCTGTGCACTTTCTGCCTTCCTTTACAATGCGTCCTGAACCTTAATTACAAATAAATACTTTCACCTCTGCTCTTTGTGCACTCATGGCGCTTCTGAAAGCTACCTATTTGTTTTAAAAAAATAAATAAATAACTCTGCAAGTTCTGTGGGCACCAAAAGTAGTCTTGTCTGCAGTGAGGTTGAGATGGAAACATCCACAAGGTGCTGTAATATGCATCAAAGGCTGTAAATTGTAAAGCTAAAAGAAACTGTCAACACAGAGAGCAGAGCAGCCAGAAAGGAGGTTCATGGCTCTGAACAACTCTCTGCTACCCCAGCTGAGAAGGCAGATCACAGTGCAGAGACCAATGGTCTTAAACAAATCGGGGAAGATGTTACTAGGAACAGGGAAAAGATTTCCATAGTATCTCCACTCCTCCCAAAATTAAAGTGTATCCACTCCAGGTCTACTGAAAATAGATGGACTCCGGATTATGAAGTTTGAGTGGCCTTTTCCTAACATCCCTCTCTTGCAGATGACAGTAATTTCCTATTAGCTTTGTTAATGTGTGAGGAGCTCTGCAGCTTGTCTGGTTTTCTGCTTTCTTCTTGCTCCCTGGAGGCTATTTGCTCCCTGGAGGCTATTTCCTATTCCCAAACAGAACTCACTCCCTCTCAAATCTGTACAAATCTTCAGCAAACGGGGCATCCTCTGTGCTCCCCTAACACCATGGGAAAAATGCTCTCTTCATCCCTCATATAAGCTACAGAGCTGGCTGCAGAGAGCAGTGACTTGTAATTTTATTTAAACTTCTCCCACCCTGTAACATCTTAGTCTACATGCCAACCACAGCACTCACCACAAAATTGCCAAAGAAAAATAAACAAAGATCAGTCCCTCTCGCATTCTAGCCTTTCTGCCCCACTACAAGAGCACAGTATGAGCACTTCTTCAAAAGAGACTCCATCAGCACTGAGCAGACATTAAACACGGAGAGAGAGAGAGCACACACACATGAATGTGTGGGCACGCATGTGCGTGCACTACATTATCCATCAGTGATATCCCCTTGTACTACTGACTACAGGAGGGAGGTCTAGCAGTGAGCCTGGAGTGGAGGAGCATCCTTCACTTGTTACTTCTATTATTTTTAGCAGCAGCAAATACAGCCCCAGGCCACCCAGCCAGGCGGGAGAGCTGACTGTGCCTGGGGCTCTGGCATCTGTTGCTGCCCCAAGAAGCCACCACCTAATCAAACATAAGGGGAGAAAAAGCAATACAGGAAAGTGGTGCAGCATGATGAAGCCACCTCCTCACTTGGCAAGCCTGTGGTCAGGCTGAATATAAAACCTAGGATTTCCAGTGTCCTGGCCACGATCCCTCTGAAATACTAAATGTAAGAAGGTAAAGGCATTTGTGTTAGGACCCAAAAGTACCTTCTGCACAGACGCATCAAGATACTCTAGGAACGAATCAGGTTCTGTTAGGTACTTTCTAATAAAGCTAAGTCACTGCTTGCTAAAAGACTGGGCAAGGCAGAGAAGTTATTCATATTTTGTACAATACTACTACCTAGCTTTGTGAACAGCAGCATTACCTAGCTACAACAGTATTCCTGGGTGTCCACTGTGCTTGGCAGCATGCAGGCACTTCCTTTCCAAATAGCGAAGGCTGAGCATCGTGGAAAGGAAGATCCAGATGTGTAGAAACATTGAGACACGTCCACATGTATCTAAACAGAGGCACAAAGAAATTGCTGACTTATCCAAAGTCACGAAAGCAGCCTGTGGCCAGAGTCTTTCCCGAGTCCCATCCCAATGCCTTCAACTCAGCACCCTCCTGCTTCTCATTCCTTTCCGCAGACAGGAGCAAGGAGCAACCACACAGCCAAAATGGAAGACATAATTTTGGACTTATTTTAAAGAGGCAGTACTGGATTTTTGGTTATGCCTCAGCTTTGAGTGAAGACAGATGCAGGGAACTACTGCACTTAATGTAGTTCAAGAGCACCATGGTGGGAAATGCTTTTTTCAAAGAACTACCCGGCCCTGTGCTAAGCCTGAGTTAGATGGTGTTTATTTCTTGAAACTGGCTAGGATCCTTCTCTGATTAACTTTCATTTTCTCTGGCCCAGAGACCTGCACAGTGTGTAGGGATAAATCCAGGTCATGCTCTCTGAAGGCAGATCGATAACTCAATCAGAAACGGAGAAGATCTGCGTTTGACACGCACGTTGTCAGTGATGGAATTTGTCGATGGAGCTGGCGCACTCTTGGAGTGACCGAGGGTGGCAGTGAGGGCCCAGAGAACTGCGGGAGGCAGACATCCATCCTTGTTCTGGCTACAGCCAAACTCTCCTGACAAATGCTTCTGAAAAGGCCTGGGATGGGTGTGGAGCCCAGAATTACCTGTACGGACACCAACACGGACAGACTGCTGGTGGGCAGCGAAACAACACCACAGCGCTGTGTCCCACAATGACAGAAACAACCTGGACAAAGATGATTTGTCTTTCTGCCTCCAGCCTGTATAAGATGGCATTTAGAAAAATTTGCTGTCTGAACTTGGCCCCTGAATCATGCTGGTGGTTGTTTCCCAAAAGTTACAAAAATTAGGGGGAAAATCCTATTTGCAGTACAATAGTGCTCTGTAGAGCTCGCTGAAAGTCTTGCTTCTTCCTTAAAAATATCTGGTGCTGGCCACTGCTAACACTGGAAAAGATGAATTGCTGGCTAGATTTAAGGCAATTCTAAATCTTTCCAGCTGTCTATCTCTCCATTTACTTTCAGAGGTTATAAAACACCCAGGGTTCAAGGAAGACATCCCTAGAGCTGAAGGCTCCTGGAGATGCAGGCAGTGAGGACACTGAGAAGTGACTTAAGTCCTAAGCAGCTGGACCCCAATAACCTGGAGAGTTTAAGTTTAAATCTTTCTTTCTTTCTCTGCAGATACTGGAATCTGCCTATTCTTCAGGTGAATACTTGCTCTCCATTAGCAGTTAAACATCCTGAAACCAGAGAGAGCAGGCTACAGCATTCTCTTTTTTTCAAGGTGCTCATGTTAGGGGTGGACACTGGCTCTGCAGCATGCAGGTGAGGGCAGTGTGCGTGAGATGAGTGTGTCCACCCCTTTCCAGCCACACTTTTTGCTCCTTACAAACTGTGGGTACAAATCACATGGGGGCTAAGTCCAGCTGCCATAATCAGTTCAGGAGATTTTGTTTATTTCAGGGACTTCATAAGAGTCTCTCTGAATGAAGTAAAAGCTCAGAAAGGATGTCAGGACGAAAGAAAAGAAAAAAGAAAAAAATGTTTCAATCCTTTAGGAAAGGCGAGAACACTTTACATGTTCAGTACTGGAAAAAAATTTTGGAAATGGATCCTTAACCTGCCTAATTGCCTTGAGAGATGACCACCAGACTGGCACCGATCCTCAGCTCATCAGAGATGTCCCTGCAGACCCTGCTCATGGGGGTCACACCTGGGCTGCTCCACAACATCCCCCACCCACCCCAGGGATTTGGTTGGCATTGGATAAATCTCTACTGCGCCTGTGGGGAGCGCAGCTAAACCCACAGTTTAGACATGCCCATAAAAGTGCCGGATACCAGTGTTCACCGCTTCTTTCTCTCAGATGGTCGCAGTCTCAGCCTAAGGTCCCACCTCTTGGTATGGCATGTTGCTCTGTTTCACCTCCTAAAGTTCTTCTTCCCAGTTTGGTGTCCAGCTCTCCCTGACTTTTAGAGTTCAAATCACAGAATTATAGGCACGTGGGTAGGTGGGAAGGAACCTTGGGGGCTCCTCTGCTCCGGACCTCCCTTCTAGTTCCCCAAACACCACTTACAGTGTTCATTTCCATATAGTCGAGGGCATTTTTACAGCAGTCTACACTACTGAGATGGAACTTTTCAATATCCCCATCACCTTAGTGTAGTTTCCTTGTAGTCTTCATAAGGTGCAGTTTTGCTTGGCTGCACCTTGTAACTCTACTGAGTGAAGACCTTTTACATCAGTGCATTTATTGTAACAAAAAAGCAATATATTTCTATATAATTATGTGGCCAACCCCCCTAGCAAATAACAAACAAGTTAAGAGGGCATCTGTCGACGCGGTGTCTTGATGGATTTCAATCTTGCAACCTCTGCATCTCTGCCTCTGACTGCATCAGCTTATTTGGCCTAATTAACCTGAGTTTTCCTTGCTCAACAGAAATCATCCCCATGAAAAAGATGTAGCTTGCAGATTCTGAGAAAGGTTTTTCTGTTTTGAAATATGAATGAGAATATGCTCCAGGCCATCTGGTGCTGGCCTTAGTAAATTCCAAAATGGATTTATTACAAATTAAAAAGGAATTTTGGAAGTATACTTTTTTTTAGCTCATTCTAGTGTCTACATATAGCTTAAGACTGCAAAACTGTGGTGATGTGCAGTCAATATTTGAACAAAGTTTTCCCCCCCCCAGTCTTTCTCCACTTCTAGTGATTAACCCTAAGGGGTGGGGTATTGGTGTTGGCATAGAGGAGTGGATATCATGGCTTCTCAGAGACAGCATTCTTCTCGCATTAAAACAAATGGCATGGATAATTAATGTCTGGACAGCATTTGCTGTGTTCGAGCGGGGAACAGAAGTACCTATGGAAGAAGTCAGCAGGACCCATTTGAACAACTCAAAAAAACTGGTGGTTTACCTCAACAGGTTGAGGTTGCACTGGTGACTGGGTGAAATACCAGCATGATGCACACTTACTATCACTGCCCACGGCTAAGGTGCCATCATGCAATGTACTGCAGTGGAGAGACACCTGATTTGCTACTAGCCAAAGCAACTGCAGAACTGGGAGCAGCATACCGAATGCGTGTGATGCCTAAGCTAATACAGTTGGCTTAAAGGCAGGAATTATTAGCCTGAGTACCATGAACATTAATGCAATTGCACTGCTAATGAGACCTAAGCAAGTACGATGCTCCCAGGACATTTGTTTCCTACAACAACTTGCTGGAAATCTGCCTGTTTCTTTGCAGCTTGGTGATACCAATGTGCCAATCTAGCAGCAGGCACTGGGTGTTATCATCTAACCCAGGAACGAGAGCAGATTTGTTTCTCTGCTCGCTTGTTGTCAGATGGGAGCAGAATTTGGCCTTTTGAGCGCAAAGCAGAGAAATAAAGATGGTGGGAAACTGACCCTCAGATACTCCGTTGCTGCAGGAGTGAGAGTTTTAAGCTGGCAATTTTAAAAGCATAGTTCTGTTAAATAAATAATCCAAGAAATTGGGAAAGCTGATTTTCTAGTCAAAGAACAAACTCATTTCTGAGTAGTTTCATTCACTTGGGAATAGTGCATATTTAATAGAAAAGAAATATCTACAAAAGCCCAGATGCAAGATTTACATTCAACTGAATGACAAAGGATACTGAAAAGAATTGCTACATTTTTGTGGAAATCTTTAGCTTTCAGCATTTGTGAATTTAGGAGTACTTTCATTTTAAAAAAGCTTTCACTGAAGCATGGTTATCCCTAAAAAATGAAAAAGCAAACTTGCTGAAAAAATTAATTTCCAGTGGCTCTGTTCTATTCCCTCAGGTCTTTAAAAATCTCAGATTGAAATGGATGAATATGCAAGTGCCACTTATTGACGGCCTCCCACAAGCAGTGAAATCCTTTGAAATCATTGTGGAGGTAATTGTAAAAGAAGTTATATGCATAAAATTACTTCTCTGATGCAATACGGATCATAAATCAGTTCACAATCAATCTATCCACAACTATTTCAATCTAGACGATTAAAAAATATATATCTATACACAGAAAACCAAAGTTAAATGACAGTAACAAAGGGACGTGATTGAAAGATGTATTTCTCTCTCGATGCGATGCAGCATGTAGAAGCTATAGAATACTTTCATATTCATTGGATTTAGCATGGAAACTCACTGGCTGATGTTTTTTGTATTACTTAATTACACCAACAACATGGTGAAAATGTTTGACCAACCCTAGCCACAGCGGTTACTGCACTAGCTAAAAGAAAATGTAAGGTGAGCATGAGCAACCGGATACCAAGATCCCTGGATTTTGTCATCTTCTCTTCCCGCAGCCACATTAATGGTGGCCAGATCTAGACTTCTGCCTTGCTCCTTGTCAGGAGCAGATGCCAGCTGCTTCATCACACATGGGATTAGAAGCATGGCCAAACCTGCAGGCAGTGCTAATCCACGTTTTGAATACTTCTGCTAACCAGGTTGGATAAGGTTGGGATTTTTTTTTGTTCCTGTCAGATTCTACTTCTAGGTAAGATCAGAGGTATAACACAGTATTCTTTTATTTTTCTCTTAAATCTCTTTGAAAGTCAATAAGCCATCCATACAGAAGCACAAGGGCTCTCACTGCTGCTTTACCTGGTCATTCAGTGTAATGCTGTAATTGGTTTTAATGAGCTGGCTTACAGGTGGGGAAGAAAGGAAGGCATCATCTGCAGTTGAATCAGACAACCTTGGTGACGAGGGGAAAGCTGAGTTTTTCCAAAGAAGTTGACAAGCTACACATCACAAACAGCACTGATATGGGGTTGAGGCTACTTTCCAGCTAATCTGTTAAATATACAAATCTCTGAAAAGAATATGCTACATTTAACAGATCCTTCACTTCAAAACACAAGGATTTTTTAAAACTCACAAGAAGGAACGGTGAGGTGGGGTGGGCTGAGATGAAACATGGAGCAGGTATCTCCCCTTAGGTCCACACCCAAATTTTATTTCCTTGTAAGGAAAAAAAACCTTACGGCAATCCCCTAGATCAACTGCTTCCTTTTATAAGTAGAAAAATATTTGAAAATGTGAAATAAATATGTTCAATGGACCCTGAGCTTAGCAGAGGAAGAGACTCTGCAAAAGGATATTTCCAAAGGACAACATGAGCAGGCACTGAGCAGGTTCTGACTGTGTTCACATACTTACAATAACAGTAGGCGAAATACATTATTAGTGATGGTTGATATTGACTTTTACATTTTCCAAGGATAAAGTTTATGACTAATGAGTCCCATAGTAGCCCTGTGTTACAAGAAATAACACCATTATAATATCAAAGCAGTAACCAGAGCACAGAGGACACCGCAATATAAAGCTGGAATGGAATCCACCATTACACGGCGGGTTTTCTCCCCTCTGCTTTAAAAAGATTGGTTTTAAATAAAAAATGAGGACAGTAGCTTTTCACTTCAAAAATTATTTGGAAAATTACCTTTGGCTACCTAAATTTCCCTGTCTTGTTTGCGGAGCAGAAAAACATCGCTTCCCTTTGTCTCGCAACCTGCCAGGCAGCACCTCTCTGCACCACTAAACAGATGCCACGCTGGGTGCCAGAGCAGCTGCAGTCTCCGAGGCACTGGGAGCTGGGCCCACGTCTCTGCTCCAAGTCAATGCAGGATCTAGGTCATTTGGCTCCCTGGCCTGTACTTTTAGAACTGGATACTGTCCTTCTGCTCAAAAACAGCTGGTCACTGCTTCTGGATTCTCAGATTAAAGGATTTTAGCTTAATAAATTTGATGGGATACAATGGCCACTTGGACCATGTGTAAAAGAATCCTACCACCTATCTGTGGGTTTGCAGGAATTTCCTGCATTTCCCATTTCCAGCAAACATCTCTGCATACCTTCAAGAAATGTTGGTGCCCTAGAGAGCTAAGGACGAATATTTACGTGATGTGCCTGCAACATATCCTTCTAGAAAGTGGATACCCAACTGTCTCACTAATTTTAAAATTCCGTATTTGCTTCTGTTCCAGGGGTCTTCACTTTTTTTTTTTTTTAATATCTGTAAATTATTCCTGAACATTTGCTTCTGCTGATTTGAAAGGATAAAGGTTGTCCTGGGTCTCTTCCCACTACACACACCCAATTTTTATTTCTCTTTTTTCCTCTGTCTCTAGAATTCTTTTTGTTTGTCAAAACTATCTTGACATTTAAAAAGTTAGTGTGGACAAAAAAAGAAAATAAATTGTAATCCTTCTATGGTCAACTTTTGAAAATTGAAGCAGTTATGAAAATTATATATGTTATGGCTTAAATTGTTGAAAAGAAAATGTTGCATGAAGAAGCCTTTTTCCATTCCACTGCATACAGTGTTAAAAAGGGAGGCAAAAGGGAAAAACCAAAGCCCAATCTGTTGAAAGTTTTCGAAACCAAATTTTCCATTTTAATCAGAAGAGGCTTATCTGGTTGCATTGTAAAATTTCTTGTCGAGAGTAATCAAAATGACACATTCCTGTGAGAAATATAACTTTAAAACACAGTCCATAAAAACGGAGTATATAACATTACTGACATTGTGATAAAACACTCACAGGAATGGTAAGATGCTCTTCTTACAGTTCTCTCAGCATTATCAACAAGCTTCCTATGATCTCCACATCATGGGAAAGCTGAGAAGGATCATAATTAATTAGTTTTGTGCTCTATTTACTTATCTTGCTGATATGACCAGGTCTGTGAGAAGTACAAATCATGCCCACAATTGACATGACTATGACAGCAAGCCTTAGTAACACACATGCCATTAAAAAAACCAAAAAACCCCCTCTCTACTGGTAGGACTTACTACTTACTCTTCACCCCGTCAGTTTGAGGCATGTGAAGGTTTGGTGTTAGAGGTGCCGGGGCTGGGCATTTGCCAGCCTGGCTGTCCCCAGGGAAGCAGAGGTGCACACACCCCTGGTCTTGGGTGCAGCTCTCATCCTGGAAGATGCCCAGGAGGGCAGACGCAGGGGTACTGCGCAGCACCAAACCGCTGAGCACGAGCTCGTGAACTAGACAGTAGAAAGGCAGACAAAGCTCAGTGCAACTTTACTCACAGAAACTCCCTTATTTTACAGCGTGTTACAAATATTGCTGTTTTCCTTTAGAGCAGCTGAACTGTACAATAAACTCACACGCTTTGAAGTATCGGCTGGGACAACCTGGAAGTTTCTATTCCTCCTTTCATGGTTGCACTTTTTGTTACTGCTTTTAGACAGCAACAGTCCTGCTGGCTTCAGCAAATTTAGAAGTTCATACTTCTTCCACACACACTCTTGTTTTAAAAAAGTGCTTACATGAATATCCATGGCAATAAAATACACACATCAAATCAAACAAAACCTCCAAGTCAAGTAAATGCTTCCTAATGCCTTTGCTCCGTCACCTGGGCAATGCTCCTTATGTGACACTGGCTGCTCCACAGAATGCAACCTTCCCCTCCTCAACTAACGTTACCGTTGCTCAGCTGAATAAATAAATTCTTTCAGTTCACTATTTTTATCTTGGGTCCACGTCCATTCCCAGAGATCTTTCCTCCTCTTCTCCTCTTGCTACAGGGCTTTCACAACCTCTTTTTGCAGGAGGCCGTCGGAGCCCTGACCAGCCCACCCTAGCCTTTCCCAAGGGCTGCCCCTCTTTTCTTACTTCTCAGAGTTGTCATCAGGAGAGGAAGTCAGGAAAATACATACAGCTGGTCAGGGTGGCACATCTTTTGCCCCATTTTCAACTGCTTACATTTTTTTCTTCTATTAATTTAAGTTTCCAAACTGGTCATTACGTCCACTTTAAAAAGCTCCTGGAAGCACACCAAAACAGGACTTGACTGCTTTGCATGGTTTTCCTGTATTCCAACTTACAGCCCACCTAATCAGATCAAAACTCTTCAAAAAGAAGCTGAAACTGCTGCTTAAACTGCTAGCACCCATAAAGGGATTAGATCAGACACCTCTGATAAAGTCAGTCAGTAACTGCCCCTTTACAGCATGTCCTCCTCTGAGGTTTATCTCCTTGGCACACATTAAGAGGCCCCTACTTGCGAGCTCAAAGACTACATGATTTTTGGTTTCAAAATATCGGTGCCTTAGCTACGAAAGTAATGAGAACACGGGCATCTGACCAGCTTTCCAGTCCTCATCAGCCACCTCTTTCCCGCAGCACCTCTCTTTCTCATAGCCGCATGCCAGCATTCAGGGTATGTTTCTCCAACAGCTCCACACGTACTACAAAAAGCACATAACTGCTCGGGCAGGGGAGGAAGCAGGGCAATGTCGAGCTGGTTTCATTCCCACAAAGGAGGCTGCCTTTTTCAACAGCTGCAAATATCACAAGGAAATTAACAGGACAAATTAACTGAAATACCATGTACAATTCATCTACCATTTCACTTGATTGATGTGCGTATCCACCCACTTACTATTACCCTAATGAAGATGCCATAAAAACTCTTAGTTACTTAAAAGCCAGTAATTAGTACAGTTTAAGGATGTATAAACTCAGAAGCTGTCACGCTATCCACCCAGCGGGGTAGCTATTAGTGAAATAGAAACAGGGAAGGCCCGGCATGCAAAACAGGGGCTGTGTGATCTGAATAATTCAACTTTTGTGAGCGGTGGCACACGGCAGAGCCTGATGGATATTCCCATCGGCAAGGGACCCGGTCTCGTGCCTGCTTTTCCACTACAGTTTTACGCCAGGTTTGGCTCTGCACAGAGCCCGCCTCTCTCAGCTGCTGACGGGGCAATCCAGAGGCACTGGCAGGGGGATCGTCTGCTGCGCAGGCATTAACGGAGCTTGGACAAATTATGCTGTTTGAGGCTTAAGCTTTGAATCAGTGAAGATTTATAATATTAACCCCTTTTTCTCAACCATTCTCTCTATTTCCAGACAAAATTGAGTTAAAAGCACCTGTCAGTAATCTGTGGGTAAGGATCTCTCCAGGAGCGCTGGTGCTTATCTCGGGAACAGCCATCTCCTCTCCTAAAAAATTCAGAGTTGAAGCTTTCCATGAGAAACTGCCCTTTCACTAGCAGAACTTTCGGGGAAAGCAACTCTCTTTCACCTTGTCAAAAAAAAAAAAAAATCCCCAAACTCAAGCTGTTCCTGGTTTTTCAGTGCAAAATTACTTTTTACTTTTCACTAGCATAATGGGGACTTGCAGAGTAAAACCACTCCTACGACCATTGCCCTGTCGTGACGTAACGTGATAACCACACCACTGTGGTAGTTTGATATATCAGATAAAATCACACAGTCTTTCACCTTGTCAAAAAAAAAAAAAAATCCCCAAACTCAAGCTGTTCCTGGTTTTTCAGTGCAAAATTACTTTTTACTTTTCACTAGCATAATGGGGACTTGCAGAGTAAAACCACTCCTACGACCATTGCCCTGTCGTGACGTAACGTGATAACCACACCACTGTGGTAGTTTGATATATCAGATAAAATCGCACAGACTGTTACACCACAGCACACTAGGAGCAGGTTATCTATCACCCCTTGTGAAGAATTTTAGGCATTAAACCAGGTGGTGCTGTATTAATTTAATCAGAGTGCCACATTAATTTAGTCCACCTGTTTGGTTTACAAACCAAACCCACACCAGTTCTGAGATCACGACAAGCTTGAAGCAACAGATCACCTTGCCAACGTGGGGTGATATCTTGGGGAACACCCAAGTGCAGCCTTCCTAGACACCACAGGTGAGTGGCTGCTATAATGCAAACTCATTGCCAGCTTCACTGCAAATTCCGAAACAATGGTCAAATGAAATCTCCGTACCAGAATAGTGCTGAACATTTGAAACATGGATCAGCATCTAAATTATTCAGCTGAGCTCATTCTCTTGTTCTCATCTATAAAAGCCACAGTGTTCAGAAATGGTGCTTTTTGAAATAGGTCAAAATACGGTTCATTGCCAAGTCAGTGTATTTGTTTTGATTTTTTTTGTGTGGTTGTTTTTTTTTTTTAACATGACTAATATGGAACCACAAAGATCCTGCAGAATAAACAAAAGAAAGGTTGGGGGTTTTTTAATAGAAAATTTCATAGTGATGATTAGCAGGCTGTGGAACTTTTACTTTACAGAGAGACACTAAAAAGGAAGTGCCTGTTTCTCCAGTTCCTGGGAAAATAACTAAATGCTGGCTGGTATTTATTCAGCTGAATTATTAGAATAGCATTTGCTCCTATACTTAAAGTTGTGTCAGCATTTCCATTATGAAGCTTAGCACTTAAGAAAATCAACCAAAAAGAAAATTGGTTAATAAATAAAAATAACCCCAATAAAGCAAATTAGCTTTTTATAAAGTTAAATTGCTTTTTAAAATTCTGACTATTTAAAAAGATGTTGAAAAGAACAAAGAGAGGCTAGTAACAAACTGTACCAGAAAGCCTTCAGGATGTTTTCATGCTGATAAATATATAAAATGTCCATCGAGAAGCAGTTAGTATTTTTTCTCGGTATGTATCAGAATAAAGACAAAATTTGTAATTATTTAATGGATAATTTTGTCATTTTGAAGTTGTTTTCCTATGTAAGGGCAGAAATAGACTCTTATTTTGAATTTCAGATAATTACTATATTTTTCATCATTTTTTTATTAGAGGCTAGTTTCCCATTATAGAATTTCAGTGAACTGAGTATCTTGATAAGGATTTAGATTAATATGATTAAAAAGCCTTTTCTCAATAATTAAGAAGTACTGTTTCATTTGAAAGATATCGACACTCTCCCGAATATTTTAAAAATAATAATTTTCAGTCACTATAAAAAATTGCCATATGCTTCTAATCAAGCAATACGTGTGTATCCACACTTTCAGTCCTATTAAATTGAGGCTACTCTGGTGTGCAAAGTTACGCACTTGAACAGGTTTTTGAAAAATTATTGTCGATTCCTTTTTCTGTAAGCAATAGCTACAAATCCCAAGTACTGAAATTGCTAAATCTCAATGTACAGAAGGATCTTTGCCAGAACCGCATGTACATTTTCCACACCCACAAAACAACAGCACCCTGGCTAACCCAGGTGCAGAAAGCTCAGATTTAAAAATAGTAGAATTACATGGGGAGCATGGCCCTGATAATCTAGTTGCTTCTTAGGATGCTAGTTCGTTTGCTCCAGGCATCGTCAGCTGATCATGCAGTCTTCTCCCTCTTCCTTGGCCCTATGTCCCACCACCTCATCCTCCTTAGTGGGAGGTAGCTTCTTCTTCTCTAGTATTTAGTTAACTTATAATACCCCTCAGCATATTCCCCTAATGATATTTCTTCTTGTATTGATGCCAGTATTTCTTTCACTCAGTATGAAACTGCCCACAGACTAGCCCACAGGATGAGAGAGACAACCCATGAACGTCGCTGTGTCAGCATTCCCCATCACTCGCTCCAAACCAAAGCACGAAAGCCCTAACACTTGTAGTTACAGAAAGGTTCAACACACAGGACAAAGTCATTGCGCTGCCACAATATACACCCTGTTATTATTGATAACATTATTACACAACCTAATGCAAAGCTCTACCTTGCCATTCATGAAACTGCATTAACAAAAACATTCGTAACATTGGTCCCGACATCCTTGGGATTACATTTAATGTGTGTGTGACCTGAAGTAACCCCCTGATACATGATCACGATGATAAGCTGTTTATTTATTTATTCTTCCTTATTTCAAATGGTGAAGATGATTAATGCCGCTACCTTTACTGCATTGACCTCTGCTTTCTAGGGGCTGTCCTTGAAGGACATCCATTTAAAGAAAACGCTGATAAATCTAATCTCTCTTCATCAGGTTATGCAAATGATGACTCTATTAGAACCTGTGAACACCTATTTTGTAAGTGTGAAAAGCCACTGGAAGAGACTTAGAGACTCCAGTGGGCACAGCAATAATCCTTATAAGAGAAAAAAAAAAAAAGGCTCCTATAGCCAACAGCGGATGTAAAACACTACACCTTTAACGAATGATAAGGCACAGTTCAGATCAGCTGATAGAGAAGTAACACAACGAGGAACCTGGAAGTTTCAGGATATTGTCTTTAAAATGAGGATGACCTGGGGAGCATTTCTGGGCAACACCAGCAAACCCACACATTTTACATAGGCAGTGCCTCCATATTTGATAGCTGTTACTGCAAGACCTAGAAGAATATTTCCTGTTAAACAAATTAGGCAGATTTCTCCATTTCTTGCCCCTATCCTCCAATTCTCAAGCAGATTATGATTTTCTTGGACAGTATTCTTCCATCAGAACGATTCACCATGAAGTTCTTGTGAACAACCCCTGGTCTCTACAGAGTTTCTTAGAAGCTTAGTTAAAGCTAGACTTGACAGTATCCTATTTAAACATTTGTGAAGAACATGTCTGAGGTTTCCCTTGGGATACTTTCTACCTTTACTGGCATCCTCTGCTTTGAATACCCTTTCTGCAAAATCAATACCAGCTGCAAAAGCACCCAGATCTTTACCAAATATACATTTGCAAAGTCATAGTTTTGCTCTTAATAAGTTCATGGGATTGCATTTTAAGAAGCTTGTATTAATTTAATTCTTCTTTTCTATACACATCCACATGGATGTGCTGAAGGTGAAAACGTAGCTACAGCGCGCTGTCATTTTTGTGTTGGGAAGGCTTTTTCAAACAAAGAAGTTCAGTATAATCTGCAAAAAGCAGACAGACTAGATGAACTTGGTCATCTCCAGTAAACAGCAGCATGTGCTAAAGGCTAAGTAGCAGTACTATTGCCACTACGGTAGTCCAAGCATATAAATGAGGTGAAGGTAGCAAGATGTAATATCTTTTCCAAGTATGACTGAAATTTGTCATTGTTTTTCCATCAGTGTCGGTTGTTCTTAGGAAAGAATAAAAAATAAAGATAGTCTCCCTGTCGCAAATCACCCCGTGCTTGCGGCTGAGACCGCTCCTTGTACGGACAGGGCATAAAATACCTTTTGCCTTTATTTCACTCAACAAAGAACACGGGCAATGGTGGAAAAGGTGAGGGCACAAGCTACTTGCTCCTCGTTGACTGGGTCATGGTTACCTCTAATATGTAACATAGTTTAATGCAGCATACCAGTTAGGATACGATATATAAGAAGGAGCTAAAACTACTAGCCAAAATTTGTTCCAACCCAAACAAATTTAATGCTGGGTTGCATATTTGTTCGGCTAAATTATGTCTGTATTTAATTTGCACATGCCTGTGTGTTTCTCTGAGTCAGCTGGACTAAGAAGTGAGAAATTATAAGAAAGCTTGCTCTTGTAGTATTCCCGAGTCAAAAGTAGGTAGCATCCAGACCTTCAGAAAAATCCCCTGGGTGAGATTTCCCACTCGCTTTCCATCCAGACTGAGGAGGTTCCAGATTCGTAGATCCTTAGGTGAAATGAAAACAAGAACTTGACACCTGAGCCTAAAGTTCACTGACCCAAAGGGAGCCAGCAGAGGTGACCCCATGCTACGTGTCTGCTTTCTCAGAAGAGAGAGACAGGGAGAGGGACCTGCCAGTGATGCTGCAGGTCTGGGTCCCTGATGGGACTGAACAGAACCCTGCACGAAGGGGACAGCTTGCCTCCTGTGTTTGCCCCACAGTCCCGCATGAGCCTTCTTCTGACTGATGGTGTGCACAGCTCTTGTCTGCACAGGGCTGAATGTCACCTTGCAACCCCTGTGACTTCCGTCAGGGACACTTACCAGCTTCACCCCTCCATTTCTTACATAGTTTCTGAGCAGCAGGCTTCATACTTTTGAGGCTTTGCCTTGTTATTTCAAAGAATGAAATTACCTGTCAAGGACATTTGCCATATATTTTTACCACCACAGCAGAACTATTTTAAATACTACTAGATTATTAAAGTTCTCCTTCAGGAATACTTCAGAAATAATTTTGCTGCCCTCTAGCCTACTGTTGAAATCTCTCTAGCATGCCAGCATTATCCTTCAGGAATGTTTCTGAAATAGCTTTACTCTCTTTACTGTCCTTTTCATTACTATTGAAATCCTTCCAGAATGCTAAAGTTAACCTTCAGCAAGATGCCAGAATAACTTTCATATTCTGGAAGGGTTTCAGTACTGATTTAAAGGATATCAAAATGCAGTTTTATCTCTTTTTTTTTGTTTCAGAGTAAGGATTGTGTATGTATCTACTAAAGAGAGATGTATGCACTTCACTATGTTGCGTTTCGTGTTTATATAAACACGTATAACCACTCAGGCTGCAGTAACAGTGGTCCTGGAAGCCAGAGAAAGTTATTTTTAAAAAGAGCTTCTAAAAATTGCCAAAGCATGAACTGAGGTGACAGCAGGGAACATGGTTTTGTTTGCTTAATGGACCTGCAAGTGAATTCTGCTGATCTTACTCTGACAATGAAAGTTTTGAGGGCACGAGCCAACTTCTTTGATTAAAATGAGAAAGATCACAAACCTTTGCCCCAAACTCTGACTGAACTCAAATTAAATCTATTTTGAGGTGTAAAAAGTTCCTTTTATTTTTTGTTGCTGTGCACGTCTGGGTTCAGCAGGGGGAAACGTTCAAACACTGCAACTACTACCGCACCTGTAGTGTTTTCAGCTCAACAGAATCAGAAAATCCCAAAGTCCTGGGAGACGTTTCTAACAAACTCCTGAGCGCCTGAGGTTATTTAGAATGTCCCGTGTATCTGATGCAGAGCACTTTCCATTCTCATTAATTCCTTTGATTTAGGTCTGTGTATTAACTCAGATAAAAATACATACCAGCTCGAGATTCTCATGGCTGACCTACAAGCAAAAAGCAAACTTCTACTGTTTTTGCAAACAGCAAAAAGACTTCTACTCGTGTTTGGTAGGGAGAGTGTGGAGCAAGCCAAAACCCCACCACTTGTGTCATTTAAGTTGAGTGCTAGTGAAACACGAACAAGAAGAAACATTCTTTTTCAGCTCAGAGTCACCCTCAGAAAAGCGAGGGGTATAAAGGCGTCGCACACCTTGGCACCTCCTCCCAGTTAGCATGTTGGTGCCTGCTCTGCCTGCTGTCTTCTATGGGACCTATTCTCAGGCTTATCACCTTCCCCAGGCATTATGGCCAAAGAGAAAGTGCCTCATGGAGGGCTGTAGGTACCAAAAGGCAAAAGGCAGTTCAGCACCCTTCCTGAATCCAGCAGGCTCCATAATAGGGCCATTATTTAGGAGTGAGTAATTCTGCTGGTTGCTGGCATTTTCATGCTCTGGCATGCAATCTTGGCCCTGCTCGAGTCTAAAGCTCCGACCAGAATCAACAGAATAAAAATGAAATGATGAATGCCTAAGCACTCACTGACTGTTTCTTTGCCTCCTTCTGTTCAAATAGATTTTTGTCCATCACTGATTTTTCCATTTTTCTCTGCAATTGCATCCACTACTAGTGGAGATCAGCTAGGACTGTGGGGTCACTTGCACTTCTCAGCAAGAAGTCCAAAGAGTTTTGATTTAAAACAAAATCTTCTGAAAAGATTTCCTACTGTGTCAATAAAAAGTCTTATTAAACTTTCATAAGGTATCCAATGATGTTTTTAAAATGGTTTGTCATGAATAGAAGCCTGTAGCTAAAGCAATATACAAATGCATTGATGGGATTTTTTGTGAACACCTTATATGAATATTTGTAACACTACTACTACATGGCTTAGAAATACAAATTTGAGGAACCTGATCACGTTTCTTCTTTCTGTCTTAGATTAAAACCAAGACTGTGCATTCTGCACAGGAGGGTCAACATGCTTATCCTCCTCTAAAAACCTACAGGCAACAAGGTTTTTACCCCTGTATGAAGGTCAATCCCAGGCACAACGTTGCCTGCTGAATAGCCAAGCTGCTCTGAAAAAACCCAAACAACTGTGCCTGTCTCCACCACGACTGCTTTGAGGCAGTGAGCTCATTTTAACTGAGAACATACCCGCATGCAGGTAAAGGAAGCACCTACAGTAATGTCCAATAGCAGATGTTTCAGTACAGCTAGCAAGGCCCTGCTCCTGCAAAACTCTTGAACATGAGCTGAATGCTAAGCACAAGTGAGACCTGGGGATTAAAGTGAGAAAAAGTCTCATCCTCACACAAGTGTTTTGCAGGATTAAGGTCTACTCAAACGATATAAAGCAGTGATGAGTTCTCCTCTCCAAATTGTTGGAGGAGTTGCAATTGTTTGCTTTATTTCATAGCAAGTTCATTTAACTATTGGAGACAAAAACATTTAATCTTTCCCTTGTTCAGCATTGCATCCCTGATTTGATTTTTTTACAGCGTGTTGCTAGAACGTGTAGAGTACAGTGGTAAAAGCCGTCTTGATCATATTTCCCACCCCGCCACGCCAAATTTCCAGTTGTGAATACCAGCTATTCCTCATCACAAGGGGACCTTTACTACAACAAAATATTATTTTAAAGCCATACTAACAGTAATTAGAGGCAATTGAGTTTTATCAACTAACACAAACTGTGGGATTTCAGACTTGGATTTCAGCTGGTATTTTAATGAAGTGTGCGCTAACAACACAAAATCTTCTGTCACTCCAGCAGCTGAGTTTCATATACAGACCTTTGATAGGGAGACCATGTGTTAACACTCAGATGGTTCCAGCACATGAGCGTACACACCAGCAGGCCATAGATCTATCACCCAGGTCAATTTTCTCCCCCCCTTCCCCACCCCAGTGAATGATCCGATGTGGCGGGTACGAGCTCTTGTTCAGGCACTAGGAAAGCCAATTGCGAAAAACGACCTTTTCTCTTCCAGCCCATACGTCTGTGTTCCTGGTGTGGCACCCAGTACTTTCTTCTAGTGTGTACACACATTACAAATGCTGTAATTTGCTATGGACATCAATCACACTGGGGCCGATCCTGTGTCCATCAAAGCAGAGGAAAATTTTTCCACTAACTGAAGTGGGTGACTGGATCCTGTCCCTCACATTGGCACCGCAGAGAAGACCAAGTTTTGGACCTTCATCAGCCTGTGGTGTCTTTTAGATTTCAAGCTACTTGGATCAAATCTGTTGACCAACCTGATTTTGGTCTCCTACATAATGTTTGATAACAAACTTTCTACTGGCTAGAAATATTTCACTGTGGGGGCTTCCCTCAAAATCCTTCAAAGTATGTAGCCACCTTGATAGGAAACAGATATTTAAAACTCAAAGTACCTGCAGGAAAGAGTCAGGAACAGACAAAGCTCTCATTGATACTTAGCAGGCTTCCTGCACTGTAGGTGAGAAGAAAATGTTCTGAGCTTCTGTGAAGATTGTCTATAATTTTGCACAAACATTTAAAGGTATATTTGTGATGACTTTCCCTCCCCTTCCAGTTAAGCAGATGATTTCATATCATGCTTTACGCATTCTCACAAAAATTCAAAGCATGTATGATCACGTTATCTTTTTTACCTGTTGGTGAAACAACTGGTTAATACATGAAGTCTGGAAAGAATAACAGTAAAATTATATTTCACTAAAGCAAAAAGTTTCATGTATTTCTTAAAGGGATCAGAAAGCACACAGGCTCCTTTAGACAGGTCTGTTCACTGAGCATGAATTTTATCATTCAACTTCAATTTCTGTGGGTTTTTCTCCTCTAAACCTCATCTTGACACAAATCACAAAAACTAACTAGACTACAGTTTTGATGAAGATAAGGCTTTCTTTTTTAAGCTGCTGACCATAAATGATCTTATGAACTTGAAATTGAAGATGAACTACCAAGCTCATTGGTACAACAATTTGATTAACTTGGAATTCATTATCTGTAGTATTGCTATTTGAATAATTGCAAATTATGCCAGAGAAAAGCAATATGACTTTGCTCAAGTTTAAGCTTTGCTCTTTATAAATGTGAGATTGATGCTGAAGATGAACTACTCAGTTGAATTATATTGTAATCTGATTAGTCTAGAACATACACCTCCTATATCAGCTTTCTGAATAAGCATAAACGAGGCAAGAAAAACTCCCTTTAATTTGTTTTGATGTCTAGTGTCCTAACCTGTTTTAGGCTGAGACATCTTTCTCTTACCTTAGCAAAGCTGTAAACGTTTTTCCTACAAGGCATTGTTGTTGATGCTAAAAAGTAATTCCACTCTTTGGACCTCTCTGCCGACCCGGTCAGATGTAGAACTGGTGATAACCCAGATATCAAAGAGAGGAGGATTTTGGAGAAGAGAAAAAAAGGTGCTCACTTCTTGCATGGCCCAGCAATATGATAGTGGAAAACAGGTACAATTACAGAAAAAGTGGAGCAATGTTTCAGCTGAAGCTGGCATTTGGTACAAAAATGCCTGTATGTACACACAGGTCAAGTCGTCATTCAGGTTGGAAACACCGAAGTAAGACTAACTATCAGAAGAGCATGGTTCTGGAGCAACCTTCTGTCAGGCAGACTGGCAGCTATTAACTGATTTGTTTTACATGAGAGCTTGATGAAGGTATGACGAGGTCTATTGCCTGCATACCCTGTCCCAGCCATAATTTGGATGCAATGGCATGTGAGGGCTTTTACAGCATAATGCTTCAGTCCTCACTACTGAGGGACATATGAAAAAATGATTAATAATGTTTTAAAAAGAGAGACAAGTGTGGCCTAAGGGCTCAACAGTAAAAGATGATTTACAAATTACCCCATTAGCTGACCTTGATTTAAGAGTGAGATTCTTAGTTGTGCTTTCATGACAGACACAAATGGAAACAGACAAACCATTACAGACTAAAGTATAAGTTTTCTTAGGCTGCAAGTTCTCCTGCCTCTGACACAAGAAATCTTGAGAGTATTTCAGATATCAGCTTGTAGAAGTTATGGTCAAATGCATTTTGAACCTTTGTTACTACAGCATCTGTGCAATAGGAAAACATTGCTGAGAACTATGTCATTCCACTGCTTTCCTTCCCAAACATACGTAGGAAGAAGGAAAGTTATTCTCATGCAAATGCAGACATGCACAGATCAAGTTAGATGCCTGCTGTCCTACAAGAAGAATTTGGAAGATCAAAGAATTCAGATGAGTTTTTCCCAGGAAGAGGGAGAGGTTCCAAGTTAAGTGGGTGGATAGAAAAATTTGAGGAAGCATGAACTTTTGCTCAGAAAATTTAACAACTGAGGGATGGCTGGAGAGATGGACATACAAATAGACTTGACGAGTACAAATACTCGATGCAAACAAGCATTTCCGGCTGAAGGCTGGACTAGATGATCACAATAGTCTCTTTTTGTATCCTAATCTGCAAGCCATTTATATACATGCAAATACAGGATTTGCATGTATAAAGATGGTTACATGAGTATATAAACCTGACTCTATAACAGTGCATAGTTTAGCACACTTAATTCTAGTAAACTGATTTCTAATGCTTTTATTTCCTATGTGGTGTTCACAAAAATACAACATAGAATCACAGAATCATTTAGGTTGAAAAAAACCCTTAAGATCATTGAGTCCAACCGTAAACCTAACACTGCCAAGTCCACCACTAAACCATGTCCCTAAGCACCACATCTACACATCTTTTAAATACCTCCAGGGATGGTGACTCAGCCACTTCCCTGGGCAGCCTGTTCAGGTGCTTGATAACCCTTCCGGTGAAGAAATTTTTCTTAATATCCAGTCTAAACCTCCCCTGGTGCAACTTGAGGCCATTTCCTCTTGTCCTATCACTTGCTACTTAGGAAGAGAGACCAACACCCAACCTCGCTACACCTTCAGGTGTGGCGAAGTATTTCAAATGTAGTCAGAGGAAATTATCTTAGGACTATATGTTAGTATTTTTAGTACCTCTTATCCCACCAACCAGGAACCATTCAGTACTAGTTGCTTCAGTGGGATACCCTATCATTTAACAGTTGCAGTATAACAATCAACTGTCTTCAGCTTCTTTCACCATGACCATGTTTGTGCCAGGAAGAATATACTAGATGATATTAAATGACAACAATTATTTCACAATAAACAATCTCTTCTAATAACTTGTCTTTTTTCTTCTTGTGATTGTATGGCGAGTTTTTCTAATTGTTCAAAATTAGTTGATGAAATTATTTATTGAACATCAGTGACTATAACGTGGTATGCAAGCTGCATTGGTAAAATGCAATTGATCCTTTAAATCACATCATCTTATTTCTAGTTGTTTTCTGAACCACTAGCTCTTTTGAGTAGGTTCTTCTGTGAGTCTGAGCCACATGAAGAAAGGACAATGTTTCAGAAAGATTTCAAGATTTTTGAAATTTGTTTTGTTCTGAACTGGAAAAAATGTCAAAATATTTCTAAATTTCCACATAGGAGAATAATAACTAAGAATTAGTTTAGGGCTGTCCAGTGAGATTTTGGCCTCAATAAGTTACATTACCTAAATTTACTTCCTAAGCATGGAAAAACTGAACTTTTGTTCTGACTTCTCCTCATCGGAAGGTCAATAGGAGCAAAACAGGAAAGATATTTGCTATAACCTGTATGTACCCCTGCAGAGGAGTAAGATGCAGGAGATACGATTTTAACATACATAAGCAAGGGCAGATACATTTCAGAGACTGTCCTGCAAGAGGTACAGGTCAAAATAAGATGACAACAAGAAATGGTTTTAAATTACAACCTGCCCATGTTATTTCACGTGGCAGAGCTTTACGTTGCATGGCTTTCTACATAGCAGCATCAGAAGCATGTAACTGCTGGCAACTGTAGGATGTGCTTCTTGGTGGTCTGCAGAAAGGCCTTTCAAATGAAGAACAAAGATACCTCTCCATGGCCTTGAAACCTCTCCATCTCTTTTAGAAAATCACGCTATTCACTGATCACATGGTGAAATTTTTTTATGGGAGGACCCAAGTAGCTGGATCCAGGTGATAGATTTCTTAAAGGGACACTTTAAAAGATGGACAAGAAGAAAGATTGCAATGATTAGTGTCTTTGTAACTACCTAGGTAGATATTATCTCCCAGTCTTTCTAAAGCAAATTACTGCATAGACTTTACTTGTAAAACAACTAAAGCCTCCAACAATAGATTTGAGCAAGAGAAAGAAAACATAAACAGGGAACAGCCCTGTAAATATACATTATCAACTCTTCCCCACAGGACATTTGGAACCTTTATGATAGCAAAAGCATCAAGTTTCTAATACCTTACTTGAGGTAATGATAACAAAGGTACAATAAGAGAAAATACATGCATTTAAAGAATAAAATTCTTTTGTTTAAAAAAAGGAATAACTCCATTGTAAAAAAGAGTCAGAACTTAAGGAAATGAAAATAAAAACAATGCTGAAATAAATGCAAAGGTCATGATAAAAAGGAGCAAATATTTTACAGAACAGCCACAAAATGGTTATGATTGGTAGCCAATAAGCTTATGACAAAGTCATTCTTTTCCATTGCAGAAGAAAATACTCGTTAATGAAGAATAATGCTCTGAAAATGTGATGTAAGTGCAGAAAAGTGGTGTTTATCTTTGGCTTGTGATGCTGACATCAACAATAGAGTGCTCATATTAACCCACTGCCCTTAAAAATAAACAGAAGTGCACTTTAATCTTGGTGTTTCTACTTTTATCTGAGATTAGTCCCTCTGCTTTGTTGAACTACAATTAAAGGGGGAGAAAACACGTAGAAATTAAGCAAAAATTATGAGTACTTTTTAGAGCACAAGAATTTTATTAAATCCTAGTTTAGGCTGTTATGTCAAAACATTTCTAAGATGCATGAAGCCCCTGCACCATTCCAGCTTTATGGCAACAATCATTTGGATTAAACATTTTAAAAAGTATTTATGTTCCCAGTGTTAAATATTAGTCCTTGCAAACACAGCTCTGGATGCCTGCTCCTCTGCAGTTCCCATGTATTTGTTATTGGAGTTTCAAAGCAGGGCAGCACCCAGACATGTTGGCTTCTTCAGGCCTTCGTCCAGCGCTACAGAAACTGGTGCGAGTTATGTCTTTGATTTCAACTGGAAATGGATGAAGACCTTAATTTGGTGATTAAATGAGTGCTCAGGTTTTGCAAATCTCTCCCTCAGAGTGAAATTCCCCGCAGGGCAAAGGGTCACAGGGAGGCCTGAGCGTGGTAGCGCAGGTCCTGTGTCAGCTCTCCCAGCAGTGTTTACAGGCTCCCCCGTGGCCATACACTGCAGCACTCCCATATGATATTGAGCTGTTCCCGTCTCTAAAGAAGAAATGCCTTTTTTCTCCATGGCTCTCTTTGCCGAGTACCCATCTATCCTCTTGTTAGTATGGAAGTCCCAGTTTCTTCAGCAGTGAAGAACAGGCAGAAGCCAAGGAGAGATTAGATGGAGACTGAGATGACCCCAAACACGGCCCTTGATGGAAACAAAGAAAAGCAGCAACACATGCACTGTGCCTGGATTACAAGCAGGATGACACAAACTGATGCAGACTCCTGGGTTGTCATTCTTTCAGTTACACGCCTGGATCAAGTGGTTTGCTCATCTGCTTGTGCTGCCTGAGTGCAGTGCTTAGCATCTCTGGTTGTTGCAATGGAGATTTGCCCTGCCTACCTGGTTGGTATGCGCTTTACCCTGTGCGGCGGTGGCCAGAAGTTTGCTCTAAAACATTGTTGTGAAACCTTCAATTTAAGAACTTATGATTGCTTTGCTCTGAAGAGACTCTTTAGGAAGAAAGGTCATTTTTCTGTGCAGAGCTGCTCTAGCACCAAACGCATCACACAAAGCGCTGAAACGCAAACAAGTTAGAATAAGTGAGAGTGACCTTATCAAGAAGGGATGACAACATAGTGAAAAGTTTAAGCCTGAAATCTCCGGTTAACACACACTAACTTCTATGAAAATGTTCCACTGGTATCTCTACCCATTGAAATGTGGAAGAAAAAAGGAGAACAAAATGAAAGAATGCCTTCTTCAGTTACTCTAATCATGAAGAAAAAAGAAACAACCCTTTCAATCCAAACAAAGGAATGTGAAAAACATGTGTTTCAGTTAACAAACAAGCTCTTTTATATCTGTTTATATCCGTTCACAACTTTTGGAGCACTTTAAGTGCAACCTTTTCAAGCAACAGTTTGTTCCTCTCTGCATCTGCTGCGCATTAGAGTGTCTAGGTGCTGTTGTAAAACAGTATTTACACCAGTTTGTGTGCAAGTGAGCAGTGAAAAAGAGACCACCAAATTCTATCCTGCCAGATCATTACAACTGAAGACTGTCCCTTTCCTTTTTTGAAGTTATTCAGTGCTCAGCATCTTTTTAAAAATCACTCTGCTTAATTTTACCAGAACACAAATGCCAAAACTCAGAATGGCTGCTGTACCTGGGAGGTTTCAGAGCTGAGCGCATAGTGAGCTGAACACTGGTTTGAAAACACCATTCTCTTTAGAGGAGCAGGGTGGCAGAGAACACAAAAAGACAAAATTTCCTCCCAGCAGCATGTGTGCCAAACATACAAGCATCTTTCCAGGGTGTTCTGCCTTCACACAGCTCCATTCATGGGGTAAGATGAGAATTAAGAAAGTCAAGGACCACCTAAGAACAGCACATGCTCACCACACTAACACTGCCAGTAAGACAGAAATCAGTGGTCAAATAATGAACAAGATGGCAAATGCAGATGATTATTTTAAGCCACCTGTTGGAAGGAAGGAGAGGAAGGAAGGGGAGGGAGGGAGGCAGGTAGGCAAGGGAAACGGAGGAAAAATTTGTCCTTTCCCAGGTGCAGAGAAAATCTGGGATGTACCCAAAGGGAGAGACTTGCCATGTACTTTTGTGATTTTTCTTGAGGATTGGAGTAAAGAGGTGTGATCTTCAACATCAAAACAACAAGTTCTTTTAAGATGGATTTAACTGAGAATAGCCCAGATGTTTGTAATGTTGGTGCACTCAGAATATCGAGCAAATGTGAGCAAGATCCTCCCATCTAGACAAGGCTTAGTTAAAACAAGCCTGGAGGAAGGGATGTGCAGTGATCACTGTGAAGATCTTCCTTCATCCTCTCCTGCTCTGCAGCACGTTGTGCAGTACACATCAAACTCAGGCTTTTTGCAACATGCGGCTTGTAAGACACAAACTCCAGGGACCACCCTGGCAGGTCAGAGGAGCTGTGCTTTATCCTTGCTCTGGGAAGCTGGTAGTCACATGGGATCCACTTCTCCGGCAGTTCTAACATACCATCCATTCACTTTCTTTCATTCGTCTGGCATTAGAGAGAAGGGCCTGGCTCCAGTGAAGAGTACATTCCACACTCCTCGCTGGATGTGTCGGGAACCTTTCTTCACCGTGGGGCCGCCCACGTCCTGCCAGGACTGTACATCACTCCCTTGCGCTTAGTTTACTCACATGGCATTACCTCATGGGGCCTGTACAAAGACGCATTATTCCCCACATAGCCCGGTTCTTAGTACGTGCTTATTTTTGGTAATTTCCTATTGTTCTTTGCATTTATCAGGGAACAGGTGAGGAGGCGGGCACCCTCTGAAAGATCTGTCTCTTCCCGTAAGCCTGAAGAACTCTTTGGAGATGAAAATAGGACAGAGAAAAGATGTTTCATCTCCCATCAGCTAAAGCAGGAGGTTTACAGATCACTGGAACTCTTCTTCCTATACGCTCAGTCATCTCTTGAGAGTTCAGAAAGCTGTACATGAATATGTAGGTATGCGCAAGACAAGCAAAGCAGATGTTGCACTGATCTCTGCTGGGGCATCTTAGATCACAGAAGCTAACCTATAGCAGCTTTTCCAGCTGCCAATTTAAGCATTCCCTCCTCCCCTTGAAAACACAGAGCTCTCCCCTGCTGCAAGACTGAACAGCTTGAGCTTAAGGAGTCGGCTGTGCTGACAGGGCCCATCACTGTGGCTTTCCGTGTATCTGTGCAACGGGCTCTGGAAGTGCAGCTCTATACCACCAGCCTACCACAGCCGTCACTCGAGCATCGCCACCTCCAGAGCTAAGGACATTCGTTTAGCCCTGAATCTCTCAAATGAGGCTGCTGCTACTCAGCCATGTACCTCACTTGCACTACGCTGAGTTTACCAGTTAATTCTACATAGAGGGTGCAGGAGAATCACAAGGCGTCAAAACCTCCTAAATTAATGAGCTACAACTGCAAGACTTGTACTCACTACCAGTCCCACACCTCTACCCACCACATCAACAAGATTTCAAGAAATAGCTAAAGCATTTCCCATGCCATTTTGCTGGTTGGGAAGAGCTGTCAGCTTTCCACGTTGGCCAAGGCAGGAACATGGCCCCGATTCCCACCACAATTCATGCCAGCTCTCTCCCTGGCCCAGCCACTAAGCGGGCAAACCCAGGGCAGCTCAGAAGGGAGCTGCACTGTTGTGCTGTCAGGGAGGAATTGCTGTCAGATGATTCCCTCAGCTTGTTAGTACCAGGGGAAACACAGCTGAAGAAGGGAAAGATGAAGGTTGCTGGCTACAGAAGAGTCAAGCTCGTCTCCCTGTCAGCTCCTACAGATAGTACCCACTTCCCTGTAAAAGCAGACTGCGTTACTGTCAAAGCCAGAAACCACTCCAGTTTTTAGTAAAATAGTTTCTCGCCATGTACAATACATCACTCCTATCCTCATTCCTATTAATAAAAGCAAAAATATTTTCAACCAAATGGAAATGCAAGTAGCCCATTGAAAGCAAGAGCCAATACTTAATATCAGAAAGCACCACTGAGCTTGCACTGGAAATGCAATGGGTATACAGCCTGATGAGGTCCCTCTATATTAAACAGCTTTTTAAGCCGTGAGATGAGAAGGAGGACTCTGTCACTTTGCTCCATAACACACACACAGACAGCATGTCTTTGATAGCTCAGTGAAGAAAAGTGTTTCATTCTTCTGTAATAGGGACATAAAAATCTGAGAGCAGACAGTGGCTTGTACAAACTGCTGACCTGACACTGTTCTCTAGCTGGTGATGCTGGCTAATGATAACTGTGCAACTTAAGAAGGGTTAAATCAGTCAAGATGTAGAAACAACTGAAAACAAAATCAAAGATCAATACAGACTTCCACATATCCTAATATTTGCGTACACATTATCTCCACTACACAACATGAATGAGCTCATGAAGGAAAGTGTGGGGAGTCAGACCTGGAAAACAAGGGAGCTAACTGAAATTCCCTTCTGCTCAGAGATGAGTGCTAAGCCCCCTCAGGCTCCTCTGAAAATCTCAGCTTCCATTTAGACACGTGCTGGGTCATTGTTCTGTTTAACCACAGTTACTAATAAGATCATGTTTTGGGTTTCAGCCTAAGCTTTAGAAAAACAGAATAGAATAAATGGAGAATGATATTGTCTCTTTTCAGCACAGGACACTAAACAAATAGTTTAGTACCTTCTGCTAGCAGTTTCCTCTGTCTGTTCCTTTGGGGGCATTTTTGCAGCAGAGATGACTGACCACATACAACTGTGCCAACCATTTGTGTTTTTGTTCCTTTCTGTCTGGTTCATGTAAGAGCTTACAAGTCTACAGCTGTTGACAAGGTAAGAGAAGCAATGGGGTAGCTCAGGCTCGGAGACTTAAGTTTCCCAGTGCATAAGTCCCTGAGTTATTTCCCAAGGATGACCAACCTCACAAAACTACATAATAGTCCCAACTAGCATTATGCTAATCAGCCTTTGGGCATGCAGACAGGTGAAAGAGTCAGCACTCAGCAAGAACACTTCCTCCTGTGCTGAGTCCTAATGGAAAGATAAAGACTCTCAATGTTTCTCTCTGCTGTACCTGCACAACCTCCACAGCTATTGCCTTGTGGCATCTTGTGTGCTTCTTTCCAGGGTGAGACTGTGAGGCTTACTAGCCCCTGTCCTCCCACCTGCCCTCACACCTTGCTGGCAGGCTTCTTATCAAGGGAAACCATGTGGCTACCTCCAGATCTGGCTGACCTATGCACTGCAGACACTGTCCCCCCAGGTCTTTAAAAATACAATCAAATTTATTCAATTTCAAATGTAGCACATTACTTGAGTGAGAACTTTACTGCAATTATGTACTGCACCGTTGCTGGGATTTGCCCAGAAATCTCTCCTCTTCCCCCCCATCCTATGTATACAAGGTGGTAAAAACTGCTCAGTGCTAAGTTCTGGGCATGAAATTCAATGCCACTGAAATGAGGAGGAAGAACTCCAATGACTTCAGTGCAGCAGACCATCTCACTCTGCTCAGGAAAACACCCACAAAAATAATTGCTAGGATGTTTTTGTTTCTTTCTAAAAAAGACAGCGAGAGCCACAAGGCTGGGCTTCTCCAAACAAAGCAAACCACACGAGCATATCTGCAAGGACATGTGTGTTTGAATCTGCAATGTTTCTTTTGTATCCAGAGTGTCCACTGAAAGTAACAAATAGATTATGTTTTTTTTTTCCACCAGGGCTAAGTCAGAGAAGCTAATAATTTGAGGAGCTGGCATTTTGTGACTCACTTAGCCCAACCGAGGCAGGCATAAACTGTGCGCTAATGCAGATGTTTGAAGGGGGAAAGAGCCGTATTTTCTCTGGAAGAGAACGAGGAAGTGACAGCCATTGAGATTTAAATGACAGCGGGTGGCATTAGGAGCCACAATTAAAAGTCATTACAGGCTTCACAGTAACAAATTATCATTGCATGCTACTCCATCAGGAAAACAGTAACAAATTAATAGATAAGCCAGTGGCTTAAGTCAGGTGGGAGAAAAGACCAGGAGAAAACAAAACAAAACAACAAACCAGCAACTCTCTGAGCTAAAGTGATTTGAAGAGGAAGGAAAAGAAGAATCCTAGGCGGCTGACAAGTGCTACCTGGGTATTGCTAATGCACCTAACCCAGCAAAGATGACTGCAGGCTGAGGACGGGGCAGGTTTATCTGACATTCAATGTTTTTCTGCTAAGGCAAACTCAAGAGTTTGGAAGGGGAATGCGTGGAGAAGCTGCCCTTTCTTTTGTGCCCTTCCCCACTGTTTCACAAATGGTGGATCTATCTTCCTGTGCATCAAAACTTACTGTGTCTGGTCCACATTCATGGAAAACTTCTCCCTAAAACCTGCTTTGAAAGCAGGTTACTGCAGAATTGAACAGCTCTGGGAGAGAGCCTTGAGCTCCTTCATCGGTTTTTGTACATGCACTCTTAAGTGTCTTTGTGCAAGGACTTGACAGAAAACTCTGTAGAGCTCTAGCCAGGGCAAAGCACCAAGAGATAGGTCACAGCATGTGGGAGATGCAGTTCTGCATATATTGATAGCTGTTTGATAAAGCTCACAATAATATAATTTAGCTAAGTGCTGTTCTTTCCCATTTTGTTATTTCCAGGTTTGGAAGCAAGTAATGCCAGAGAGAGAAAAGTCTTGTTCCTTTACATGGGTCCAACTACTTGACATAATATATACTGAGAATGATAATAAGAATGATCATCAAGGCTCTGAGTAATTTAGTAATGTGAATCATACTGGCTCCATATCCTTAGGAGGTTCCTAAAGGTGATCATGAGGTGATTCTACTGTCTGAAAGTTACCCTTCAGTGAATAAGAACACAGGTATCTCCCTGTAATTTTGGAGACGGAGACCGTGAGCCCCTGGACAGCTGACATCAGCCTGTCATTCAATCCCCACTTCACTGATCTGAAAGTTTGCACCTGGAAACTATGACAAGTTACTCCTGTTGCTGGCTGAGCTGCATGGGTGGGCTCTGCTCAGTCCCTAAGCCTAAGTCTCTGCCAGGGGCAGGGAAATAAATAAATAAAAAAGTTAAAAAAAAAATAGTAAAAGGACTAAGCACGTCCAGAGACTGAATATCCCCACGACTAGGGCTATTACATTCTGGCTGTGCCTGGATAGAGGCCCTCTTCTTGTATGGGTGTGAAAATCTCTTGCCTGGAGAGCAAAGCACTGTTTAAAAAAGAAATGGCAGAGCAGAAGAGCAGATGCAGCTTCTTGCTAGCAGTTGGTATCCAACCTTTTTTCTGTCAGTTGTTATGTTTTCTTCTCCTTCACTGATCAATCTGAGTTACAGCACTGCTAAAAACAAATGCTGCTGTGTCAGAACCTGACATGCAAACTTCTCGTATGCAGTAAGCAACTACTGATACAAAGCATAATCTGTATTTGTAAACAGACGAAAGCATAAAGTAATTTGTTTCAAAATTAGAGATTCAAATTATTATTTTATATAGCTGAACAGCTCCCAGCAGCTCCTTAAGAAACTGGACCCCTGCAGTGACAGGTGAGGTTGGATTCTCTCACCCAAATTTAAGATGATTAAAGGTCTGATGTCCAAACAAGAGCTAATCACAGTAGGTTGCCTTTCTATTCAGTACAGGAACTTCTGTGAAGCATGTTTATTTCATCACAAAATAGTACGTTGAAGATAGGTCAGATGAATTTTACCTTGGGAGAGCCCAATTCATTCTGTGCACTGCCTACAAACGGGGCCCAGACAGCCACCTCAGGTACAAACACCTCTGTGGCAGATATTAGAAAGCTATGCAAACATATGGTCATGCAATGCAGTTCTTCTCCAAAGAACTTACACTTTACACACACACATTCCCAGAATGAGAAAAGGAGCACCGTGTTTAGTCCAAGCCGCACACAACACCCCTGCTGTGGTTCTCCAGGCCAAGCACCATGCCTGAGACAGTACTTTTTAACCCACTGACCTGCCATCAACTTATTTGCCAGTAGGTCACCACACTGCAAAACCTTCCTTGAAAAAAAAAAAAAAATCCTATTGGTCAAAAAGCTCAGGAGTGGACCCTTGAATTTCTCATGACTCAGTGTACAAAGATCTTTCATTACATCCAGAATGGATGCTCAGAGGACTTCATAGAAAAACAAGAACTTCCAGCAGTCACCACTCCTTCACACTCACATAACCAGTCTGTGAAACAAGCATGTGCAGAAAATGGCAAAACATTGTTATGAGCGGCTCCTAATTTTTGTTCCATTTTTTCATACAATTTGGCTATTCTATTAATTGTGTTTTCCTTGTGTCACCAAATCTCTTCCACAGAGCCGGCAGTTTCCCTCTTCTTTAATATATAATTAAAACCAACAAATGTAATAACAATATATAGGTCTAATATGATACTTGTGTCACATCTAGGAAACAGCAGTTTTAATGGAAAGATTATTAAAGTATATTAAAAGACATGAAGAAAAAGAGTACCTTAAAGCCAGATGAAAGCAGCTGATGTACTCAGAAATAATGATTAGAACATGATTACATGATGATTATAACATCTCCTAAAATATCAATAGAAAAAAACCCTAACGATGGGTGTTTTAACAGCAGGAGTAGCAAAAGACCTGTATTGACAAAAAACTAAGTTACATCATCATAAAGTGAAACAGTGAAATGATGAATCAAATGAAAATATCTAACTTTGTGTAGGAGAATACCTTTGCACATTGCAGAGATACAATTAATTTCATTTCTCTTACTATTGCATACCATGCCTTTTTCCAACTTTTTGTATTTATTAGATGTTGTTTAATGCAGAATGGTTCTCTCATCCTCTGGGGGCTGATCTGCTTCTACAGAGGCAGTAGCATTTTTGCACACAAGCAAGAATGTGTTCATACCACTGATACTCTCATCTTTAGCTATCTGGTCTTCACCGGAGTAAAATGGGGTGTGCAGAGACCAAATATAGCCTAGCAAGACACACAGAAGGCTAAATGAGTTGGGTACGATTTGAGAAAAGCTGGCAGTCATGATTTGACTCATGATGTGCTGAACTCTACTGCTGGATTTTGTACCTGTGGGGACCTGAAGTACTTTCCCTTGTTAACTCACTTATGGACGCACCATGAGCGGAACTCCTCCTGTGCCACCAGAGCATTTGTGCTGCTGTTTGCTGGGAGAATCTCTCTGCTCTCCCATCTCAGGCAGCCTGCAGAGCACTCCAGTGAAACAGTCTCCAGATCAGGGGCAAGCCTCCAGCATAGCAACATCTGGAGGACTGGGGGGGGGTGTTTAATTCTCAGAAAACTGAGCCTGGCAAAAACTCCTGTCCCCGACCCCTCCCAGTTCTTCCCCCTAGCTCCCATCATTCACACTCAATGTATTTATTCTTTTCATCAGATCAGAGAGCAGCATTTAGATTATTTCAAACAGCTAACGTTAATCATCAAGACAGAACCTGTAGTTTTTACATGGTGGGTCTGTGCTGAGCTGCGAAGCACTTCTGCAGGCTTCTAGCATGAGCAATAGGCTGAGTGAAAGAAAGATCATCAAAGCCCCAGCTAGTGTCACAGAGACAGCTGCTCAGTCTGAGACTCCTATGGCCCTTCCTTTTTATCTTTGTTTAAAACAGAGATGCTAAGACAGAAACATCTCTCTTGAACCATTCAACACATCTTCAATCACACAACGGGATGTCGGTAAATACAAAATATATTCCCCCACTATTCAGATGAACCATTACACTATAGTGACTATAGTTATGTAGGTATCATGCTATTTTCTGCATGCTGCACCTTTAAGTGTAAATTTTGCCCTTTGGTAAGGGGCATTCTCATGTCAGTTTGAGATGGCTTTTCATTACTGAGTTATTCAGATATAGTGTGATCTACAGAAACATTCCTCTCCCTTCTTGCTTCCCTGTTTCTAAAATAAAGGTTACGCTGACTGAAAGAACATTTGTTTGCCGAAGGAAAAAACAATGCTTGAACTGAAACTGGGCTCCCATAAACAGCTTTCCCTAACATCAAGCCATTCATTTGCTCTTTGCAATAGTCACATCATTATGTCTCCCTATCTTTCAAGCTGCTCTTCGTTTTGAGTAGCCATCATTCAGAAGCAAGCTTCAGAGCACCAGGTGGTCTGATATAATATTTATGGGTTTCAACCTTTTCACTAGCTACTCTTCTGTACCAAACTACATATAATAAATACAAGTTTGCTCAGGAAAACAAATTGAAACTTTAAACAAATGTAGCCTACATTATACAGGGGGTCAGAGAAGGTGTGCATAATAGTCCCTTCTGGCCTGAAAAATCTAGGAATCCATGAATTTCAAAATAACTGCATAAAATACTACACTCCAACCCTAAATTTTGCAGTAAACCTTTTCAAATATTAATGAGAAGCTGTGCAGCTGAGAGAGGACGATGCCCTTGGATCCTTGGCTAAGGGATATTTGCCAACCTGTCCTGGGAAAAAAAAAAAACAAAACAAACTTTTAGTTTCTGAATGAACAGAAATAATTGTCTTACATGCTGGAGTAGTGAGCAATAAATATATTAGCTCATTAAAAGATCATAATCATCTACAACACCACCACAAAACAACCAGGACACATTATGGTCTGAGTTACCTACAAAGAAATTAATCAAAAAGCATAGGCGACACCTCTGAGGTTGTTAAGGCCTCTGTTTCTTTGCTGCTCTGGTGTCACATATAGATGGAAGATTAGCAACTTGGTATCAGCAATGGTGCTCTTTCTCAAAACTCTAAGCGTAGTAACAGGTCACATAAGCCCTGGACTTACATGGACACTAACCAGCAGGGCTTGCAAAAGACCTCTGACACAGACCAACAGAAGTACAGGCCAGTCGTTCCTGTTTACTCCAAAGCCCTCCCCTAGTCCAGCCTAGAGCTGGGGATGCTACTACAACAGCAGGTGAGACCATAAGGACTGCAGCAGCATTGGCCACAAGTCCTCTCTCAGTTGTGGTTACGCTGGCCGAAGAAGTTACTGCTTGGTCCTCGTCCTCTCTCAGTTGTGGTTACGCTGGCCAAAGAAGTTACTGCTCCTCCTCCACCACTCCCTGCTGAGCTGCCACTGCAACAGCTCTCTGTCTGTGCCGGCTGCTGTGGAGGACTTTAAGTCACAGTTCTTTACTATTTAGGGTGAAAACAATTAGTGGGCTTTTACATGAGGGAGAAGTAGACTTGAGGATGCAGTACCGTCCTCTCTCAGTTGTGGTTACGCTGGCCAAAGAAGTTACTGCTCCTCCTCCACCACTCCCTGCTGAGCTGCCACTGCAACAGCTCTCTGTCTGTGCCGGCTGCTGTGGAGGACTTTAAGTCACAGTTCTTTACTATTTAGGGTGAAAACAATTAGTGGGCTTTTACATGAGGGAGAAGTAGACTTGAGGATGCAGTACCCACTGGGAGGAGGGCAGGGATGAACAATCGGAAACCAGATGAGGGCAGGTGCCTCCTCCTGGAGGATGGCTGTAGCTGTTGCATACAAGCATTGCATAAACCCAAGCTTGTGGATGCAGCCAGCCTACTCTCACAGCCCAGGAACAGAGGTGAACACGAATGTACAGCATCCTGATACACAATAACTATCACCCAGTGAACAGAAAGAAACATGTCTCCCCATATTTAGTTGGGTTATGCAAGGAGATAGTCTTCTCCAGGTATGTTTTGTTGACCCTGCTCTCCTTTCTGTGCATTCCCAGGTATAATCTTTATTGCAATATATGGTTTTCTGTCTCTACCCACTCAGACGCATACAGCACAGAGCTTCTGCATGGCAGGACTCTCCCATCCCAGGTGCTGCTGTGAGCTCTTGGTGAGGCTGTGTTTTAGCACAATCTCTACATGCCTTAGCTCTCCCCTGTGAAGATGATATTTTTTGTCTCTCATCAGGCTTCCACTAATTAATTCACATCTGAGAAGCGCTGAAATGTTTCCCTTTTGCCTCCTAATACTCCTTGAACTTGAAATGTGAAGGAAACATCCCAGGCTGGCATGTGCATGTAGCTCAGGCTCATCCTGCTCTTCAGGGCAGTCACAGGACTCTTTCAGACAGCATTCATTTTCTTCTCCTCATTCTCAGCCATGAGGCCTTGTTCACTCACAGGGAAAGATAAAAAGTCCTTTCACTGCCAGATATCAGTATCATAATGTTGGTATTGAATCCTGAAGAGTCAGTTTGAAGAAGCACCCAGGAAAAAACATATGGTTGTCTTCCTAGCCTAATTCAGGGCACCAAGTGGTTTAAAACATCCAGGGGAGCCAGAGAATATATCATTGTCTTGGTAATAGCGGTTACTTGCCTTCTGGCACGGAGAAGGAAGGAGACAGATGGCAAGAGCTTGAAGAGTAGTTTCTTCCAGCAACTCTCTTCTCCTTTTACGGAGGTCACAGCCCTCCTTCTGACCACAAGTGAAGGTGGGCATGACAACTACCACATGGGACTGTGAGGAAGTGGACTGAGGTACATGCCACTCTTCAAAAGTACTGGTGCAAATCAGGGCTGTTTACTCTGCTGAGATGTTTGGTTCTGGAATAGGCTGTTGTCCAGTTCCCATGACCGAACCAACATTGTACATGATAGACATATGCATGATAATCTGTGCCTCCTCTTTGAAACACACCAGGATGGTTTGTCATTGCACATGTGGAATCTGGGCAGATAAAATCTGCTGAGCTAAATTCTGCCACTGGCTCTTTTGGCCACATGCTAGAGAGACTTAAGTCACTGGGGTTTGCTGAGGCTCTTTGTTCTTGGAGAGGAGGTTTGCTTTAGAAGTTGAGCATAAACAAACCAAAATTACAAAAATAGCAGCAGCAGCCGCTGCCGCCATCTAAAAGTTCCTTTGCATTTGGCCTAACCACATTTGACCTAGGCAAACATGGAACAAAGTTTTGTAACAAACCACCAAAAAAGCAACTCAGTCCACAGAAGTTTACATGGTGGCTTTGCTGGGCAGCTCCCAGAGAAGCAGGAAGGACTCCTGAAGCAGCCTTGTGACCTCAGAGAATCTCTGTCAGCTCATACAAGGCTAACTGAGGTAATTCCCTTCCCTAAAGACAAGAAAGTGTCTGCCTGGAGGGCTCCCAGCTCAGGCACAGCCAGATCCAACAAGTGAAGGTCTTCCCCCGTTGCCCCTGCACATTTGTGTTGTAGCTACGTACACAATGATGTGAGCTGTCACACTGCTTCAGTGGGCTTGCTATTAAAATGGCTTTAAAGAGGATAGCCAAAAAGCATAGTCACGTTATTTAAATTAAATTTTTACAATAAAGCCCTCCCTCTTCACTTTTGGCTAACACCCTCAGCTGCGGAGGGGGGCGGGGCGGAAAGTACATCACATTTCTTAGTGAACACTTCTTAGTAACTTAAAATCCTTTAGGGAACAATACCTCCAACTTTCCTGAAACAATTAAGAACAATAGTGAGATTAACATTTCTGAAGAGTGTGTGTGTGAGTGGAACGAGATAAGTCCTTTAAAAAACTCCAAAACAATGGGGCAGCAATATCCCCCACAGTTAGTCTAAAATTGTCTTTCCACCATGAAAGAATAGAAACTCTCCTTTCCACAGATGCATCTCCAGACCTTGATTCTTCTTCCCACTGTTTGTCCCATTTGTGTAGGGGGCCACACACAGCCAAGCTGCTGTGTCATCTGAGATCGAGCTGCTGGCACAGCCCTGCACAGAGGGTTACTTTTGAAAACTGTGTACACAATGCTGCATGTGGATTTAAACCTTCTTTGGGATTTTCAAAGCAATGAGCATTCACCTGCGTATTTCCACAAGCTGTTTTGAAAACTGACCTCAGAGCAGCTGGTGGGGAAAAAAAACACCCCACAAATAAAAATGGTGCTGCAGGCAGAGACTTTACCTGCAAATCACATATTCAATGTTCAAAGCTTGATCAAGAGCAGTGGTGGACTATAGGGCGGAATAATCATTTTACTTTGGCAGAAATTGCAGAAAAGAGGTTTTTTTTCTCCTCCATCAAGCAATCAGGTTCTTTTCATTGTATTCAACTCACTTGTCCTTTTCCTCAGCACCATTTCAAAATAGGGTGAAGTCTCGGCTAGTGACAGTGACAAAGATCTTGCTAGCTTCACTGCGACGAGGATTTTATCTACGGTCCTGGCAAACGACCACGACAGCCCTCCCCATGCCACTCCAGCTCTGTCAATGACAATGCATTGCCTGAAGTTCTGAAAAGAAGGGAAGCAGCGAGAAGGGAAGCTTGAGGTGGTCTTAGAAAACATACAGATAGCATTGCTATTACAGTCTCAACCTCCTCTCATGAAAAATCATTTAAATGACAGAAAAATAAGATAAGAGCTGATCTGGACAGGGTGCAGCAGAGAGTGTTCACTGCAACAAAAAAAAGTTATCCGAAGAAGAGAGTGCTGAATGGTACTGATTGTGTCCCCACAAAATACCTGGAGGATCCTGCAATAAGTGAACCCTCCACCACTCACCTGCCTGCAGGGATGGCTCCATCTAAAATTACTGTGTTGTAACTAAGACTTCTCAGAGGCTTTTTAGGTCTCCAGTACTACCACTATTGTTTATTTGCATTGCCTAGTGCCCAGCACCCACTGTAACAGTTACTGTACAAATAGAGAGCAGAAAAACCTTCCCTGCCAAATGGCTCATAGCAGAATAGAGCTAACAATAATTGAAGCCCAGAAGCCATCACACACTAGTAGCCTCTATGCACAAAGTCTGAGGTGTTCTCAAGATTTGTAGATGTAAAGAAGATTTACTTATGTTGACCCACCACTAGGAAATGTTTTCTTTAACACTTCCAAATTTGAGGGGAAAATCATTACCAGTGCATTTCTCTTAAAATTCTGCATGAAAAATTTCAAAACAAGAGGCCTACAGTATGATGTATGGGATCCACAGCCAGGTATGACGTGATTGTCAGAGGTCCTTACGTGCTAGAAACCATATAATGCTGAGCCATGGAAAAGTACAAATTGATTGCTCATTTGTTGAAGGACAGAGTAAAAAGCCAAATCTTAGAACTTCAAAACAACAGGGAGGTGGGACATTTGCACCTTTGTTCCCAAATGCATTAAAAAAAATTAGACTGGTCATATTTTAGGCAGTTGCAGTGCATCTGCACTGCTCTTTCATCCAGCAAGGGTCCTAGGACCCAATTTACCCACTCCTCAAATGTTTGCTGCAAAAATTAGACTTTATGGATGGTTGGAAAGACATCTGTCGGGCTTTATGTCTGTGTCTGTCTCTCTAACTCTTGTTCTAAATAGATACATAAACAGAGAGTGGTATGCACGTGCAAAAATGGCATAAGCTGGGGATAACTGCTTTGGCCACAGGAGAGAAGTTTCTCTCCCCCACCCCCAGTAAACATTGCTGTGTCACAGGAAGAGAGCAGGGCAGGCGTAAAATGGATGAGGCATTGGCTTCTCAGCTAGAACCATGAACGTAATGAGAAACGGGAGAAAGAGTCAAGGTTACTGGAAGTCAGTCACACATTCCTGTGGCTCCTAGCCTCCTCCCCCCACAAGGGACACAGCATGGGCTCTGTGTTATCTGGTTATGTGGCAATATTCCTAAGGTTGGAAAAAGTGGCGCATCTCCTGTATTCAAATTTGAATGCATCCTACAGCACCGTATGATGGATTCTCCACTAACATCATCAGCTGCACATGCTGCTAATTGTAGAAGCTACTTATCTGAGAAGCAAAAATGATATTAGCTTTCAATAGGATTTACATATATTGAGTCTTATTTCTGCATCAGCTAGCAATTACAGTTTAAACTGTTGAACACGCGGCTTGCTATAGGCCTAAGTAATATTTAATAGTATTAACAACGCACTTCCCAATAAGCCTCCAGATCTCTTTACGGGCTCATCGATTCACTAGCCTTGCTGTCCAGCACCTCAGCCATTTGCTTTCATCCCAGCAGCTCCCGGAGGAGCCCCTGCCACACGAAGCACCTGCCCAGATGCCTGCTGCCCCAGCCCAGGCAGAAAAACTTGGTGTTAGTCCTCTAGTAAAAGGGGCATCTGTATGTCACTGCAAAGTGGACTCACTGGAAGAAGAAAGCACTAACAGCGTGATAAACATAAATGCTCAGAAGATGGTAGTGGCAAAAGCCTGAAGAGGGAAGAGAGGGCTGTGTGCTGGTTAGTGAAGTACCTGCTTTCATGGCACATTGGCTGAGGTCAGCCTATGTCCTTACCTCTGACCCTCATAAAGCTGGGCTGTGCCATCATGCCCAGCAACAAGATTTCACTGCTAGGGTCCACCCTCTGAGCACTGCACCGGAGGAGGAACAATGTATCCCCCCTGCCTGAGAAACATGCTTTTTTTCTTCCCACTGCTGTTGTCTGGCGAGTTTAGGAGCACTGATAGGCCAAACACACCCCTCGGAGACTCCTATCGCCTGGATAGACCTATGGCACACAGCATTTTTTTTGCATTCAGAAGCTGATAAATTAGGGATGGAAACGCCATCTGGACTGCATGGAAGATATGCCCATACCTGCTGTCATCAAAACAAGTGGCAAAACTTTCATTTTCTTGACATGGAACAAAAGTTGATGTGACTTAAAGGTAGGCTTAAAACTAGACAGAAACACAAGTGCTTCTCTGAAGCAGAGCCAGAACTGGGCTACCCATGCAAAATGTGGAACAAATATAAAATATGTTTTTTATGAGTATCCCTGCAAATTGTGTATGAGTATTCCCCTATAAACCCTTTTGCCAGCATTTTCATAGAAATAGAGCATGAAAGGTTACATGTTTGTTCACAGGGAAGCCATTATAAGTAGATGAATTGGATGACTCTGAATGACCATTTGTTAATTCTTGTGCAGTATTCACTCTGCTCTATCAAATAGTTATTTTCATTACCAGAAGGATTTAACATAGTTGATCTGCAGTAACATAGTCATCCATTATTATATCATTCACACTTCATTTTCATTGTCTTGGCAGCAGAAAACTGACTTATCTCTTTTCTTTTTCTTTCTTTTAAGCATTTTTATACTTTTATATGTTGTTATATGAAATATTAGAAGAGAAAGAAAAGCCAAATTTAAAATAGGGCTGTCAGCATTGCTTTACCTTGGTTTTCTACCTCTGGGGTGTACTTAATTGACATCAAGTAAAATCAAGTCAATTCAACTCAAGATTAAGTAATCAGTTAGGGAGACAGATGAGTAACAGGCATATATGCATGCATCCAGACAAATATGGAGAGCGGTATAAGGAAGGCCTCAATCAAATAGAAAGAAAAAAAAAATCAGAATTCTACATGTACTGATTTGCTGTAATACATAGTAGTACTTAGATACCATAAGAACATTTTCCAGCCAAAGATCTTGCAGTACATTACAAAAGATCATGTTCTCTCACAGATGGGGAAACTGAGGCCCAAAGAAATGAAACAATTCTTTCAAATTCATCAAGTCAGTGGCAGAGATGGGAACCGTACCCAGTTCTTGTGCCTCCAAGCCCCAGGGAATACTGAGTGAGAGCGTGAAAGAGGGAGATGTCACAGTTACAAATTATTTTGTCATCGCAGCTAGCAGCTCCAGCTTAGCCGCTTTTTTCAGTATGCTTTTAGAGATCAGAGTTAGGGACTGGCTAGATGAACTCTAAGTAGGAGAGATGAGGTGACAAGGCTTTCCCAGGAAAAGGAGCATGAACAAGCAACTAGAAGATCATCAGTGGACATTCATTTGTCCTTCATCAGAAATTACTGGGCTGAATGAAGCAGTTCTTTATGTTTACGCAAGTTTCTGCTTCAATGCAGGGGGACTCCAGTGTGCAAAGATGCTAGCAGGACACCGATTTATCCAAACAGATAAGAACTCATCTACAGACCAATTTATGATCTTACAGTCATTGTGGGTGCCACTCTATTGCTGGGATCCCCTGCAGGCGTGGCGATGCTCTACTAGGACTCCACTGGCATTAGACTGTACAACAAACAAATCCTCTGAGACCAGACTACACTGCTGCAGAGGATGCTGGCACCAAAAAATAAGCCCTTAGAAATTACAGTAACCTTCATAACTGAAACTTTGGCAACTTCTTTTCCTCCCGAGCAGAACTGTACTCGGTTGTTTTGTTCCCACTGCTATTTTATGAGTAGACAGTTATGAAAGTGATTTTTGATAGTATTTTTAGCAGTTTAAGAGAGACAGTCACAGAGACAAAATGCCTATCACCATCCTGTAACACAATTTACTTTATTAGTGGAGGTTTGAGCTCCTTGCTGATGGACCCCCAGCCTCACTCAGTGTGGCTGGGAACGTTTGCCCTACAATCCACAACAGGTAAGTCCAACACACAGCTATAATCAGGGCCATCTTGTCATTGTAGGACTATCAAGCCTCCGTCCCTAACATCTATCTGATTTCTGGCGGGTCCCGTGACCAGGTAAAAACAGTACCTGGGCCTGAACTTGGGTACTGGAGCTACCACAGGTTATAGTGGCCAAAGGCCCAGCTCGCAAAGAACAAACCTCCCTTTTAGCCCTGTGTGCATGTATGTAAAAACAGATTTATATGTGGTTTTGGGCACTGCAAGCTAGATACCAGCTGACCTCAGAGTTTAAGAAAAATAACAGCAGATGAATGGCTTTCTCCATGTTTCTTTTTGGCTGTATTTAGTCAGGCTCCAAGAGCAGATGAAGTTTGTCACTTCTATACAAGGATGACTTAATAAACTGATTGGCACCTTATCACTGCCTCAAAGTCACTCCACTTTTAGGGATGTCCAAACAGATTAAATATCAAAAACAAACATGAAGGGCAGTTTAATGAGCTGCAGCTTATGTCAAGATCAAAGAGAGGGTTTACAGATAGTCCTTGGGTTCACCTGAAGGCACAACAGAGGGAGGAGTTAGGAAAAGAAAAGCTGATTAAAAATTTCAGCAAATTTGAGCCATGAGAAGCAAATATTTTTCTGCAACAGAAAGACAACAGGCCCCCCTACCTTATATAAAATATCCCTGCAACTGCATCACGTCATTAAGGAAAACTCGGTGCATTTAAGGATAAAAAAAAGTCAATTACGAACAGAAGAGGAAAAGGTTGGAAATCTCTGAGAAAGTGACAGACTTGTATTTTACAGCAGCAGACATGTAAAGCCAAGGGTTATAAGGTGTGGGCACATAAAATAAAATTATATACATTTGAGCGAATAAGGCAAGAAAGGCATCAAATTACAACACTACCTAGCCTTGCAAATCTGTACTGGTGCCAGTAGCTATATCAATCCATTACGAAGGCAGTATTATCACAGCTGTATTTGCACTCAGTACTTTTTGCCTCTTCAGGCTTTTTATCACAGGCTGGTGGGACTGCCCACATGGTGCCAGTGTTACAGCTAAAGCCACTAATGTTAAATACAAGAGTGATATTTTGCATCAAGGGGCTTGGTCTCACAAGGCAGCAAGCATTCTGGCCCCAGCAGGGCTCTACTACTGAGGGAGGAGGTAACGAAGCACATGAATTTTCCCCTCTTACATGAGCAGCACATCAGACTATCACGTTAGCTCTGGGCTTGAACCCCTGTGTGCATCCCAACTCCCTGGTCACCCATATTGCCTAGCCTTGCTCATGACTGGCTCTTCCCTGGCATCAGCTGACTCCTTGTTTGTAAGGGGATCCAGGTTCTGGCCAGCCTGGTTTCCACTCCATCCCTGTAAGAACAACGGGCACAACTAGCTTAAGCTCCCAGCCCTGATACCTCCTGCACAGCTACCGAAGACACAGCAGATGTAGATACTCCAACGACATGCACCACATTGAATGCATACTCCAGAGCCAGTCTGGCCCAGGGCTAGAGAACATGCCTCTACAGCACAAACGTGTTATAAATGATGAAGCAGAGCTTCAAAACCCTTGAGCTGCCACTAACTTCAGTAGCGATGACTTTTACTTGCTCAGAATTTTTTTGAAAGCAGAGGTGCCTATCCTTCAGGCACCCACTGGTGGAACATGTGCTAGGCCTTTAGAAAAGTTATCCATTAATCCTTCAAGTGTCCTGAAATCCAGCCAGTGAAACTCCAAAGTCTGACCCTGTTCCAATTAAAAATGGTGGGATGTAATGGGAACAGGTTTAGTCACTAAATCTTCCTTTGGGGGAAGGGGGGGAGGGGAAGACAGTATTACTGAAAGTATCAATAATTGCTCAAAGCTGTACTCAAGTCTGCTTTTTATAAAGTGAATTAGTAAAATTTATATGGAAGTAAATTAGTAGCAAATATTTACTGTATATACTGAATATAATACTGTGAGATTCTACAGCTACCTGTCTTTTTCTATGGACATCTCCATTTATTGAAGTAGACACCAACTTGGAGCCCCTGTGCTGAGGCTCAGATCATATGGGTGAGGCACAGAAAAGCTTCTATAAGCTTTATTAAAAACCAGACGTTATTTGAGGTGCTGTACTACTAAACACATACCCTCCCCAGACCCTGTGCTCGCAGACTGGCAAGGATTTCTTTCTAACAATACCTCTGGGCAGACTGCAATACGCAGAAGATTCATACAAACTCTGGCATATACTACAGGACAGAAGGTCAACACATTTGGCATAGGATAAAAAGATTCTTCATCACAGGTCAGTGGAAATCCACCTAGTGACTTTAATGGGCTCTGGATAAGGCCCCCATGTAGACTGCCAGACGTACAGGTCAGACTTGCATCTAAGCAGGTCTTTCACCCTGCACAAAATAACTCCTCTGAAAAAAAACACGGTGTTTAAAAGCCACAGACTGGAAAAGCTGACTCTCATTCGCCTAATGTTAGAGACTGTAATCCTAGGAAATAATTCATACATCAAAAATTAAGACAGATGCTAATTTGCTTTTAAAAGCACACTGTAGAATATATGCTAAAATACTCTGAATGGCAGTAATTTATACACAGAGATAATGATTGTTTTTAAGTGATGAGTGCTAAAGCAAGCCATGGCAGAAAGCCTCCCTGACTTAATGCGGGGGGGGGGGGGAGAGGGTGATTCACATTATTTAGGATACCTTCATCTGGTATTTACTGCAAAATTCCTGTAACATTTTGTACCAAGTGTGTGTAACAGGATGTGCTGGAGGCGGTACAGCAAGTTTGGCTTGGAAAAGAAGAGAGCTCCCTTTCTGAGAAAGCCATCCCAGGTCATCTGCCTTCCCAAGCTGCAAACCTTCCTGACTGTCTGTCGATGTAGACGCTGAACTGCTCCAGCAAGGTGACTGAATTCAGGGCTGCTATGAGGCTCATGAAAGCACAGAAACCCATCAAGGGAATCCAGAGCTGCCTTTCACTTGGCAGCAGTTCAGTTACTTTGTCATCATCTGACTGGGCACCTGTCTCATCTGATTCATTTTCTTTTTTTGCACGAAACCAACTCTCTATCTTCATCTGTGAAATTTGAGGAAGTTTCCGCTGTGTATCCTGCCTACCACTAAACGCCTGTGACATCTGCCTGTGACCTCTGGCAAGGCTGTACGTGCTCCAGCAGCTGCAGTGGTGCGAAGAGACTGCCACGAGACGGCAGTGTTTCGGAAGTCTTTTGCTCTGTCTGGACAGACAGCGCTACAGCTTTCGGGGATACATGCTGGTTTATGTTAAAGCCCAGGAATAATTCACTGCTGCAGAAAGAAGACCTCTAGAGAACTAGACAAGAAGAAAAGGGCAGGCAGTGCAATTTTCTGTTATTTAAATTTGGTTGTTCAAGAAAAATTGTGTCTCATCTGCCTCACATTTCTCATTGTAATGGTCGCTTCATTTTCATTCCTTTCTTTTGCAGCATTGGTGTCAGCGAGCTTCGCCTGAAGCCATGTTATATTGCAAGCATGTTTGAGATGATTGGAGCTGCTGTTCTCTTTAGATAACATTGTCAGAGCTGAACATGTTCATCCCTAAAGGTGAATGACAAAGCTTTTGTAACAGCATATTTTTACAACTGTAAATGATCCCAAGTAATTTAGAGAACATGGGCAAATGCCTGCCTTTAATCAAGAGGGTGAGGTGCAGGCAATTGAACTATGCCAGCTCATTACCTGGCATCAGAACTTTTCTGCAGCTGCACAGCTGATGTGTAGAGAGTAGTCCAGCCTGAAAGGAGCTATTTGCCTCTTGCATTTGCAGATTTTGCTCTGCCCTCCTGTCAGCGAGGAGGACCGGGTGCACCCTGCTGGTTAGTGCAACAGTGACAAGGCCTTTGTGCTTTCACACCACAGTAGTGCTATGCCTGAATCCAAGTGTCCAAAAGCCTGTCCATTTCATCAACAATGCATTGTATGAAGAGAAAAAAAATGTCCAAACAAGGCCTTATTGCAACCCCTTTTCTAACTATTTATCAGTAAAATATTTTGTTTGAATAATTTTTGGACCTTTCAATTTGGATGAAACAAGATATTCCAGATAGCCTTTAGGAGGGATTATGCAGTTCTGGGAATCTCATGCCACTGTTGGGTTTCAATGCTGATGACAGTCAGCTTACCTGCTCTGCTTTTCTTCAGCTGGGGCCAATTTTTGTCTCCTGGAAAGGGGTAAAAACAGAGAATGCTGTCTCCTCTGCCTTTAGTCACGCTAGAGGAAAGGGCTTGAGATGTCCAAGCTCAAAAGGATACCAACAGGTCCAAACATGAAACACCACCACTAACAACAACTACTAAAAAAGGCCAAGCTCTTAAATGCAAGGGGACTGAAGCAATACCCTCTGAAGTCCATGGACAGACTAATAGATCACGCTGTAGCTTCTAACATTGTTAGAATTGTTGCTGATGTGTGAGCCAAAAGCAACACAGTTTGACTTTCAGCTTCCAGGGAGACTGTGCGCTACTGACAGTTAGGAAAACCATCGGATTGCTTGTAGCTAAGCACCTTTGATATGAAACTGCTGGAAGAGGAGGGTCACAAAATGCCATAGTACTATTTTTAAAGTTGCTTTTCGGAGTTAGGTCTGCACTGCTAAACACGCAGGATTTTGCTTTCTTGTCCATGTATTAGCGTTACAAAATCTATAGCTTTTCTGTTTTCAGCTTCCAATAAAATGAGCATCTTTTCTTGTGTCAGGTGTACCAGCTAATTGATATACTCGTATTGTTATGAATGAGCTTCAAAAATGTACTTTCATCGTCACGGCTGTTGGGGACTTTGCCATTAAAAGCAAGTGTAAACAGCATAATCAAAGCTCTTACTTCCTACCTGCCTTTCTGTCAAGCTCTTTTCCATTCAAAGGCTTTAGATTCTTTCCATTATTTCCAAACTTTTCCATTTATGCTTGAATTGTTTGGTAAAATGCATGACATACATATTAAACTCATAGCGAACACAGAGCATGTATAGTCAATAACTATAAAACAGACCCTTTTCTGCATATGAGCTCATTGCTTATGCTTGTCTGGTATATTAAAACATGCATTTCTGGGAAGCTGCAATAAAATAAAGTTTAGTAAAACATACTTCATCACAGTGATAAAGAAATAAAGTTGCATCTGGACTGAAAGACCATTCTAAGTAGTAGCAGAGGCGATTATATCTTGCCTGGTGGAACAGCCAGGGAAGTTTAAGCGCAATGTTTACCCTGAGTATTTGCATAGCATTTAAGAAAAATTAGGTCCAAATTCTTTTTGCAAGACAAGAACCATTTTGGCAGAAGTAATTTTGCTTTCCGCCTCTTCTGCCCCTCCCCATAAAGCAAAACGCAAGCACCCTCATAGCTGTATAGCCTTTTTGGAGTGATGCCCATAAGGCCTTGGCCAACTGAAATGTACATCCTAGTCCATTACTGTATATCATACCTTCATATATATGTAAAATCACTGTCTTTCCTAAGACCCTGCCTTCTCCCTGACCCCACCAGACACACACAGCTAGGGACAGACCATACCCACAAACACACTATCACATTTTTAAATAGCACAGGGTGAAGTCTAGCTGGCTGGTAAAAATATATATCACTGCAGAGTGGTTAGAGAAGGTTGTTCCTAGGACTGGAACAACATGGTTCTAATGCTCATCCCTGACCACAGCGTGAAACCTCTGGAAAGATCCAGGTCTGAGTGACACTTGGTTTACATCACTGTAACTGCGCTGGAGTTAGCACTCTGGATTTACTCCACGTTTCCAACAGGGTTAGGGAGTCAGGCCTTGGTCCTCCCACAACATCTCCCTGCCTCAGTGCCCTGCCGTTATTACCTAGCACTGTACATCACCTGCCGATCCTCAAATTGGATGTGCTTTTCGTAAAGAAAGAATAGATTTAGCTCTGATACTGCATGCAGTCTATTTCTATTAGTGCTAAGGTCTGTCCCAAGCTTGAATAACCTATTCCTTCTCATTCTATCACTTAGAGACAGTCTTGGTTCTTTGGGAGATCTGCTACGTGTGGTGCACTGAGCCCACTGTTGATGCTATGCAAAAGCAGATGGTACAGCTCACTAACATGCACGCTTGCATTCCCTCCCGGGGAGCCCTACTTCTCATAAGAGAGATGTGTTACCTTTTGGTACAGCAAACGATATTTACCTCTGATTTGCCCCTTTTCAGCCTCTGTTTCTCATTTTCTCTTCTTTTGAAACCCAGTGCTTTGCAGTGGTCTGTCACCATTTCAGTGTCAGGCCGAGATCTATTCTTCACAGCTGCCTGTTGCTGGTTTGTTCTGTGGGTCTCATTTCTGGATAGATATGAGCACTTTCTGGAAAGAGATAAGCAGATATAGTCAGGTAGTTAACCCCATTAATTATTTAAGTTATTTGGCTTAAATCAGCTGACATTGCTGGTGGAAAGATAAAAATACTAGGAAGATGAGCACGATATCAAACTGGCTTCATGCAGCTTAGGCAATTTCATGTTTACACCAATTGTAGAAGCAACAAAGCTGCAGTGCTCCTCTATAAGCTAACCTCTCCACATTGCTGTTATAAGGTAGCATCATATTCTTACTACTTGTGTCCCTTACCCTGGCAGAGTTGGAGATGTTGAGGAAGAAACCACCTTTTAAAACGAGCTCTTCAATCTAACCATTGACTGGGTCACCATGAAGGCCTAAAATGAAGCTGATTGAATAGTGAAGTGGAATGTTTCTCATTACTAGTCATATGCTCTAAGTCCTGCAGTTTTCTTTGAATGACAGTTCCCAACTGCAGGATACAGACAGTAATAAGCTGATACGTTTGAGGCATCAGCATAAGAGTCCTTTATAACTATATAGGCCAGTTACAGTCATGCTTTACCAAGCTTGTTGGAGCTTAACTTGCAGTACGTCAGTACATCTTTGCAAATCCTTGCTTGTAAGTATGCTTTCTGAAGTTTAACTGTGCCACTGCAGTTAGCTTTCAAAAAAACATTCAAAGTGGCAAGTGCTTATTTGTGGCTTTGTGGTTTATTTACACATGAACATAAGAAATCCCCAGCTAGAAATCTGAAGAATTACTCTAAATGTTTATAGATAGCAGTAAACTGAAAAATAAAGCAAGATACATCTGTCAATAAAAGTACTTTTTTCCTATTTTCATAATGATAATTTTAAAACCTTTTATTAAACTAGAAAATTTTGTCTGAACGTATTTGAAGTTGTAGTTTATGCAAAAACCTACTAAAAAAAGAAGAGCCCAACAGAAAATGTCTTTTAAGATAACTTAAGTAACTTCAAACAAAAATGCTGTTCCCGGACCTGGCACGTTGCATTTGTGTTAGGCCTTTAAATTGCCATGCAAGTAGGAAGTCTAGGCACCAGATTACAGCCACATTAAGTTCACTAAAAGAAAAAGGAGAAAAGCAAAAATTAACGGCAACCTAGGAGAACCATTGGTGTTGGCTCACTCCAAGCCAGGCCGCAATGCAAGAAAAACAAACTTGCTTCTGTACCCACAGTACCAGGAGTATGCAACCCTGGGGCTGGACCCCCGCACAGCATGGAGTGTATTTACAGCCAAAAAACTCCCAGCAACACGAATACATGCAGATAAGTTGGAAGTTTATTCCTCTGGATGTTTCTTTTGGAAATAAGGTGTGTTTGGGGTTCTTTGGGACTAGAAGAGGCAGATGAATGGCCTCTGAGGTAACTACTTGAATGCAGTTCTGAATTTTTTTGTTGTTTTAGATTATTTATGTGATCCACAGGAAAACTTTATTAAATTGTCATTCCCATTCTGTTTTTGAAAGCTGTCCTTCACCACAGTTTTGGGAGAGCGTTCCCCTCAGAGCGTCCCCCGGATATCAACACACCTGGGTTTACAGGGTTCTTTGCAATTAATATATCATCCAAACAAATGATGTTGTAGAGCACAATATATCATCTTCCATCATCCCCCTTCTGCAGAAAGAGGGCTCTTTGGTTTAGATGAAAGGATGCAGACCAAGCAGCAGAGTGGAAACGAGGAAGTCCCTAGAGTACAGTTGCCATGGGACACTACTGTGACATTTCAGAGTAATAAACATATTTTGATCTTCATATCTTAAATATTGAAAATTATTATTTCCCCCCATCCTCCCCCCCAAAAAAGTCTCTTTCTCCAAGGAGGAAGACGAGAAGGAAAATATTTTAATATAGCTTCAGGTAGGAAGATTTCATTCCCAGCACTGCTATGAAGACTAGATGTTTCATTTCACATCTCCTTTAGCATTTTCTGGATGTCATAAATGTCATTGTCTCTGTTTCTACCATCAGGAAACCGTGAAGTTGGATTCTCAACCATTTGTGCTTACTTTTTTTCCCCTCCAACAGAAGATTTTTCAGCTGACTTTCAATATTTACAGTTAAGATGGTGCCTTCCTGCCACCACTGAATAGAAATAATGAGTGCCTGACAGCATGAACACCACACTGCTTATGAATACTGCTTTCATTGGATAGCAGTTTGGAGCAACATATTTTATAGTTATTAACATATTAGTATTCCAACAAAAAATAGTCTGCTTTCTACTTTCAGAGTACACAGCAATAACACCATCACCATAATAGTTAAAACATTATGCTGGCCTGCCAGAATCACTTGCTCACAATCCACAATGCTGAATTAAAATATTCCTTCTATTCCCACATACATTGCAGGTTATTTATGTTTAATTTAGCTTTGGGTTCGTAAACCATAACCACACTGACACTATCCCTTCCTTTCCTCCCTCCTCCTTACACCTCCGTGTGCATGAACCCCGATTACTAGCTTCCTACCCTAACCACAGCTAAGCTTTAAGCATCTTTTGTGCTATCACACCTACAGGGCAGGAGAGCAGCCATCTCCTGTGTTTGCCAGGCTGCTACAGAGGAGACAATGGACTTCAGCTCTTGCTGCTCCCAGCAGGCACTGGCTGGTGCATGAAATCTCACAGAAATGTGACTCGAGTTAGGGTATCCTTGTGGTTAATCCTGTTAAATATCGCTCTGTTATTCCATTTTATGAGCAAAAATTGCCTTGAGTGCAATTATTGCACCTCATTCTGTGGCCTTGGGCAGGTGATTTATACTGCCCAAATACAGCAAGTAAGTCACAATCATATCATGCCTTTCATTTTGGAAAGGAAATACTGTGGAGGTGCCACAGCACTGAGGTGAGGCAGGATGGTGAAGTGGACTGTAGGGGATCTGAGCCTGACTTCCACAACTACTACATTTTCCTCAGTAATGCTCAGCGGGTTGGTCAGTGTGATGCTGAGGGCCAGCACCCGTCCATTCACTGACACTTGCCCAGTTTCTGTGTTTAGACTAAAAGCCTCAGATACTCTCTATGCATATGTGGAGACCCTACTACAAAAGAGACTTTGATCCTCTGATCCAAATGAGACTCTGATCTTGGTTGGGGCTCATAGGCGCAAATGCTGGAGAAATAATAACAGATGGAATATCACAGTGATATATTAATTACCATATAAAACCATATAGAGCTAATAGCGGAACATTTCTGGGCAAAGATCTCATAAATAAACCAAATGCGAATGCATAAATAAGTAGAATGCAAACACATAGGGCCATTATAAGGGCAGACGTGTGAAACTTTTTTTTGTCTGTATGTTAAGCAGTCCTTGACATCTTTTTTAAAATTTATATATTTACACTGGCAAAAGAACAACCCTTTCTACCTAAAACTACAGAGAGAAACCAAAAACATGCTGGATAGCTTTACCATTCAGATCTATTCTTTCTTTTCAAGTATAATCAAATTCCTTCCCACGCCTACCTGCCCATTACATTTCTGAAGAACTATGTATTGGTGTCTGAGGGAGGTATTTGATATCATATGCATGCACTGAAGGTAAAAAACCAAAACCAAGTAATGTCTTCCTGGAAGTAGGCATTATAAATCTTACTGGAAAAAAAACAGAGACCAGGCAAATCTTGGGCCCCACAGAGATACTGGGCTTTCTAACACTTGTGTGTTTTTCTCACTAACTGTTTCATATCAGAGGCTCAAGGGACACTATGTTTTAAAGGTCAGCTGGAGAAGCAGAAGCACATGGTACCCACCATAGAAGTAGCAAGGACTGACCAGACGCCATCAGTTCCTGTGCCAGGAAGGCGCCAGGTAGAAGATGGGGCCAGAGGAACTACAGCAAAAGTACCAGTATAGAGGATCCAACTCACTTTAAGTAACAAACTCAATATACCTTAAGAGGAGAGAAGGATTAGAGAAACCTGGGCCCCTTGACTCCTGTTCCCTCTCCTCTGTCCTGGGTTTGGGGCGATCATCTCGACCACAGCTTTCCTGAGGCCGGCTGGCCGAGATCTCGCCCTCAAAGCAAAGGGCTTCTTGTGAGGAGTCTGACCCCTCTGAAGCATTGCAGCTCAGGTAGACGCTTACCCCAGGGGGGCTAGGTCCCCAGCAGTGGCAGCACCCAGTGCTGCTGAGCCCCCCATGCAGCAAAGCCCCTCGGGTGGACCATCCCCATCACCCTGCTCCTGCTCTCCCCTCATAAATTAATAATTTCAAGCTCCCTCCCACTCAGCCATGGATCTACCAGGTAAGCAGTGGTGCAAACATGAATGTTAAAAATTTCTTCTAAACCCAACGAGTATTCATAGTCATACAAACATAGGGGCTAGGGCTATCATGTATTTAACTAATGTGTATTTTGCAAGTCAGGGTTTTCCCCGATATTCTGGAGCAATAAGCTCCTTTGATTAATTGCAAAGTATATTTTACAATTTTTTTTAAAAGAGAATTTCCTTTAAACTGTGTAATATAGCTGGAAAGCTACTATTAATGGCTATTTTCAACCCTGGCAAAGGATTTCTATTATAAATGCTTGTCCTCTATTGCTTGCAATTTTTCTTAAGTTTCACCTCTCAGATTGACATTTTCCAAGCTTGAAGTCTGCCCAAAAAGAGAATTTTTTTGGAAAGATGAAGAAACTTTCCCTTCAGTTCAGCAGTGCAGTTTAACAAGGGTGCCTCACACAAACCTGATAAAACTTGCCTCACTGGAACCAAAACCAACACACATTTTGGTGCCTATTGCTGCAATCATGATGTAGAGACAGGACAAAAGAATTATTCAGCCTAAGTAAGACTGTTAGACCCAGTAGGCTAAATTCTTCCATGGCGTAAGCCCTTGCAACGTCCCCGAAGCCAATGGGACTACACTGCTTTACACCCAGGCTGAGTGAAGCCTCCTCTCCTCCTGTGGGTGAGCAGCTCAGACTTTTTCTCATTGCTCTCCATGTTATTTAAAGATTTGTTTTTTGTAGCTGGCAGGCTCTCCCTTTGAAGCGTTCAATCCAGAGAGTTCCCCTGTTGCAAGTTTAAAATGTTTTTGTGCCACACAGGCTGCTGGTCCCTCCACGCGGGGCTCCATAAATACTCCGTGTCCCCCTACAGCTCCTCCCTCCCACATGCATGTCTTGATTCAGGTCTCGCCTCTCTTTTTTCTCCATTCCCACCTTTGCACAACCTCAGGCAGAGCAGTTGACTGTCTCTGCAGCTGCCAGCAGCACAGAAAATGGAGTGTAATTTTGGGAAGGAATGAAGGGGGTGGGGGTGGAAGGCAGTATAAATGCTACTTAGAAAACTACACAGGTGCAAAAGAAAGATTGAAGGAAGGGGAACACCATCCTCATCATCACAGAACAAGCCTTAACTGCTCTGAGAGCTGTGTGGAAGCCAGGTGTCACAAATGAAACAGAAGCAGTGGAAAAGGAAGACTTAAAAGGCAGGTCATGAGAGGTCTGAGCAGAAATGGTAACACACCTAAAACCAGAGGTGCTCTGGTGGTCTCCCAGAGGAGCCACAAACACCAGCCCTGTCCTGCAGACATGCCCCAGCTGAGCTAGCCTCCAAAGCCCTGGCCCTGCCAGCCTTCACCTTGGCCTGCTGCAAGCAAGGGCAGCCCACCTCTCCCCTCCACTCCCCAGTGCTGCAGAAAGCTGGCTGAAAGAGAAACCCAAGCCTTTACTGGGTTCACTGCTGAAGAGGAGTCAGGACCAAGGAGAAGCACTGGTGGGAGCATCTCTCAGCCCTAGCAGACTTCTGGGGAGCTCTGCTCTGTTTTAGCAGACCAGAAAGAGAAGTGCTCTCTCATACCGTAGCTCACTGCACAAACACCTGTAAATACAGGACAGCTGCTCCCATTTTTCAGTACTGGAAAGGCAGGGGGACTGACAGCAAGTCCTCAAATCCAACAGGATCTTGAAGGGCAACTAGAAAGGAGATATTCTCTCCTGAGCAATAGGAATGCAACACCCATTTGTTTATCTGAAATAAGAGGGATCTCAGCTGGCCCTACTGTCAGGAGGCAGACCCTGTGCAGGGAGGGTATGGCTCCCACAGAGGTTCAAGAGGATCATTAATAAGTGGCCAGGCTTTTATTTCTACCCCCTTTTCTCTGTGTCTTTTTGGCAATGAGCCATGTTTCACTAGGAGTAGCTATGCCTCCCTCACAGACCTCTGTGCCCTCTGCTGGAATTCCCATGCCAAGGCTCCCAGTCAGAGGCAGCCTGCAGAGAGAACCATACAAGGTCCATCTGCCCTGGGGGGGCGGGGGGCTCTGCTTCTGGAGGTCTCGAGAGTCCTGAAGCACCATGTCCATGGAGAGGGGGTTACGTGTCCTCTGCTGGCTCTAGTGGCCAGCTGTCCTCCCCTGTCCCCAGGTCTACAGGGTCATGTCCTGCCACTTCTGCATGGTCTTTTGTCTCAGGAAAACAGATCAAGAGCCCTTCTTGTGCCAGCTGTGACTCTGCCAGACTTTCATCAAGAGGGGCCAAGTGCTTCCACACCCCACTCCCATCCTTCACCTCCCCAGATAAGACATCTCAGACTTCCCTCCAAAGATACTCAAAAACAGATTGATAGAAATAACTGAACGAGGTAAGAGGACAAATCTTGCTGGCTCTGAACAGGACTCCTGAGCTTAAATTCCTGAGCAGATTTTTTCTTTTTTTTGGTAAAAAGTTCTCCCCTAGTAGTACTTGTTCAAGTAAAAATCACCACCTTGCTATGTTTAGAGGAACGGACTTTTTACAGCTATTAATTATCTGCCCTTTAAACACAAGCCTTCACCCAAATGTGTGTTTGCCCTGTGGGAAAAGTGTGCCTTTTTCACACCTCTCATTGTAAACCAGGCGGCAACTCGGGCTGACGACAGACAGTGGTGAAAACCACCTGCTCTTATTCAACAAGATATATCACCACAACACCCCCTTCTAACAACCCTGCTGGGCAAATAGGAAATAAGGATCCTATGGATGTATTTATTGGAATTAAAAAAACCCAAAACACCACCACACCAAAAACTAACATGAAGCAAAACCACAACCCTACAAACTCCAAGATTAATAAAAATGATTACTCGCACTTCTCCAGCAAATTTGACCCACATTGGCAAACAAAATCCCTCTTTGTCACAGGGAGAAAAATGGTTCCCTCAGTTACGCATACGGGATGGTGATCCCACTTGACACTTTGAAAAGAAACTAAGCGATTACTGACACTAGGTTTATTGCTCAGTACTTTTTGCTCAGTGTTCTGCTTTGAACTGTCCCCAGTTTGGGGTGAAGATCAGGATGAACACTGTTAAAAATAATTACCTTGGGTAATATCCTGGACCCAGTCAATTTACTTATGGATGCGACTGTGAAGAGGATGTTAATAAAGAATCAAGTATTTTCCCACACTAAAGGCCTGACTCTCACTTCAAACTATCAAGAGGAATTACGTGTAAACAGCAGGAGTTAACTCAAAATTAGAATATTTATGCCTGTTCTTCCTCCTTTTCAATGAAAAACACTGGCTATTTTGCTCGCAGAAAGATTATGGTGTCAGATTCCATAAAAAGGAATAAAATAAATTATGACCAATGCGTCCTTATCACAAATTTCCTGGGACTGCTCCTGAGCTCTCTGGTGCTCCCAGGAGCAGGAGGCACCTTCCGAGCTGCAGAAGGGCTCAGCAGCCACCAGGTGACACAAGAAGAGAATTGCAGCAATAGCAAAGTTCAGAGAGACAAGGAAATAGCTCCATCACACTGGAGGGCTTGGGGTTTTTTTGAGAATGCATGATGGGTACACAGGAGGGAGTGCATACAAGGGAAACACTGAGGTGTCAGTGCCCTTATCAGAGAGAGTGTGTATGCTAGAGGAATTGGTGCAAACTAAAAAATCCCCTTCAGTACAATGAGATTGTATTGGTAATGACAACCTATTCTGTGCTAGTACTGATTTTTCACAGAATCATGGAATGGTTTGGGTTAGAAGGGACCTCTAAAGGTCATCTAGTCCAACCCCCCCGCCGTGGGCAGGGACATCTTCAACTAGATCAGGTTGCTCAGAGCCCCGTCCAACCTGACCTGGAATGTTTCCAGGGATGGGGCATCCACCACCTCTCTGGGCAACCTGTTCCAGTGCTTCACCACCCTCAGCGTAAAAAATTTCTCCCTTGTATCTAGTCTGAATCTACCCTCCTTTAGTTTAAAACCATTACCCTTTGTCCTATCGCTACAGGCCCTACTAAAAAGTCTGTCCACCTTTATAAGCCCCCTTTAAGTATTGAAAGGCCACAACAAGGTCTCCTCAGAGCCTTCTCTTCTCCAGACCTGAACAACCCCAACTCTCTCAGCCTGTCCTCATAGGAGAGGTGTTCCATCCCTCTGATCATTTTTGTGGACCTCCTCTGGACTGGCTCCAACAGGTCCATGTCTTTCCTGTACTGAGAACTCCAGAGCTGGTTGAAGTACTCCAGGTGGGGTCTCATTTTGTTTGTTTTTAATTGCTCCAAGTTCTTAGATTTCTTCCCATGACTAAGGACAATTTTGCCATGTTTTAGGAACAAATCCGTTAGAATTCCTAAGGCTCCTAGAAATCCCTGAAAAAAGATGACTTCTTTATGTGTGTTGTCCTTACGTTTTAGATACTGACACTAATGGTCTCTTTGGTCACTCTTCCACATTAGCTGCACATGCATATCCGTCCCATATCATGGCTCCAGAGCAGAAACCTTCCACCAGTCAAAATGTTTTTTCTTTTTATTTGTTTGCCTTAATGATTTTCACACTGGTGTTCAAGGTACCAATTTTGGTCGAAGGAGTTACATCTGTGGAGCCTAGAAAGCCAATGCACAACGAAGGACTGAACAGACTGGAACTCTTCAGCCTAGAAAAAAAGATGACTGAGGCATATGACAAGGCTGACAAACATGAGAAAGTAGTCTGGAGAAGGTCTATAGGAATCAACCATTTCTTCCAATACAAGAACTTAGGACTGAAAAACAAAGGTAGGAGTCAAGTTCAAATCAGACAGAAAGAAATGGCTCTCCACACAGTGAGTTGGAAACATGAGAAACTCCTGAACAAAGGACACAATGTGTATGCAAGAACTCTGCATAAGATGCTGTTATGGTTTAACCCGGCAGGCAGCTGAACACCACACAGCCGTTTGCTCGCTGCCGCCCCCCACAGTGGGATGGGGGAGAGAATCAGAAAAAACCCCCAGTAAAATTCGTGGGTTGAGATAAAGACAGTTTAATAGGACAGAAAAAGGGAAAAA
>NW_008795365.1:1201425-1235450 GCF_000699145.1 Aptenodytes forsteri | reverse complement strand
GAGAAGTCCTTGACTAGTGTAAGCACTACTTAGCAATAACTAAAACATCAGTGTGTTATCAACATTATTCTCATACTAAATCCAAAACACAGCACTGTACCAGCTACTAGGAAGGAAATTAACTCTATCCCTACCAAAACCAGGACAGACGCCAGACAGACAGCTAAGAAATATTTACCGGAAGTTAGTCAACTGACAAACAAGAGGGGGTTTGTGAAATCTCTTTACTAAGCAAAGAATGGGAGACTATTGAAGGGTGCTATTGCATCTATGCTTGCCCCTTTTATTTATTTTAACTCTTCTTTAGTGCCTGTTTGTGGCATATGGTTATGGCTTTCCAGCTTGAATTCCCCTCTGGCATATGACATACCTTTAGATACACACAGAAACAAGAGTGGAACAAGGCTGCCTTCCATAGCAGAGCTGCCTAAGGAAAACTACAGATAATTCGTGTTTCTAGAGTAGAAGCCAGCTCTAACGAGATGAAGGCATTAGGTTTGCATGAACTGATGTGTTCCTCTGATTCAAACATCCTGTGGTCAGTAAAAGGTGAGCTCACTGTGCAGATGTAATATTCATTCGTGACTGAAACGTGCCTCTGCATCTAGCTCTGCTTAGCCCTCTTCCAGACAGAGAGGTCATCCAGATTTTTTTTTGCCCTCTTGTACGCATTGTGAAATGGACATCTGAAATATTGCATCACCTATACCATGTTAGCATTGTTCCTTTGGACAATAGCCACCATATGCTTTCTAGTTCTACCCTGCACTTGGTGGATTCACATGCTGGGGTCAAGGGCCTCAGGCTTGCAAATTCTTGACTGTTAACTCTGTGACTGGACTACAAATCTCTCCTTCTCCGACCCTTCAAAGTATCAGAGCTTATAACAAAGACCCAAAATTAGAGAAGTACAGGGAGAGGGCACACAATAAGCTCTTCCCCCCCCCCCTTTCTTTTTTCCCCCACCCCCTCAAAACAGTGGAAGAAACAGAATTGCCAAGGCTTTCCCCTCTCTTCCCTTGCCAGCCTTTCAGAAGCATACTGTATGGAACATTAACTTGAGAGGAACTCAGATGCTTTGCTTAAGCAGGTTCTCTTGATCCTGAACCTGGGAACATCTGAATTAATGGGAAGTAGTTAACACTTAAGCTTGATGAAGTGAATGCGGCAGTTTATGCTGCCAGTGTAAAGGAAGCTTGTGCAACCTCTGGGACAGTTACGCTGCTATCAAGGTGGAATAATGTATGGGCTCAGACTGCTCAGATTTCCTCAATGGAAGGAAAGAAGTCTTCGTTATTTCCACAGTAACAAGAGCAAAAGTTTAACCAGTTTTTCATTAGCCGCAGAATCTCCCCTTGATTTAACCTGGTACTTTGTTTAACCAGTCACTGTCAGCTGAAGCACCTAGTGCAGAAGCTATGCGCTTTGGTAGCAGCATGAGGAATACTTAGCTGAGTATAACTGATGCCCTCTTCCTAACGCTGACTTATGCAACTTTCAACAGGTCTCATAGCCTTTATGTAACTCATTTGTCAGTCTAAGACAAATAACATCAGGTTGAATTCAGAGAATCTCATGGGGCTTAAGAGGAGTTTGTAAAAGCATGTTAGACAAACTGAACCAAAATTCCTTTGCAGCTGCAAATTTTATTAATTCATTAGGCCATCTCTGCCATAAAAACGCAGAAGCGATTGCTACTATTGTTTCTTCTACTTAAAATGCAAGATGAAAAGCGAGATGTCTAAACTTGCTTGTGAAGACAGGGTAAAGAAGTGATAATTGAATTCAATTTATGAAGAAACTGGAACTGGGAGATTCATTGCCAGTGAAAGAGCTAAGATCAAATAACTGTGCGTGCCTGCTAAATAGAGTGGCTGAAAATCTGCACCAGAGCACAATACTGTTGATTTGAAAGAATTTGGTCCAAGTGCTGCAAAAACTGCTAAACAGGCAAGGAATATACTACTAGCTCTGAAAGACATAACTTCAGCTGAGGTGTTTTCAGAGGTACAGTGCTATCTATTAACAATGCACAAATAATGGAAGAGAGAGAATTTTTACAGGATTGATAGAAAAACTGAATCCACAAATTCAGCATGACATTGAAGTTCCAGGACAGTAACAGGTCCCTAGGAGTCACTAAGTGACAATTAGACACATTCCTTCTTAGAGACTTTCCCTCAACAGAAAATAACAGCAAAACCATTTCAAAAGTGAACAAATACTCACTGGAGGCAGGAAATTTTCTTCCAGCTGTATTACCAAGGCAGGATGATTTTACAAACATTTTGCAACTTGCATGGCAAGTGCAGGCAATTTGTTTCTGAGATGCTGTCAAGCCAGAGGATCTATGAGTAAAATAGTGATGACAGATGTGGAACTGCCCTTCCTGGTTCTCTTCCCTCAGGAAACCTGAGGAAATTTGCAAGAAGGTTTTAAAAAAGTGCTCTCTAGCTTGTATGCGACAGTTTCTGTAGACCGCTGTTTTTTTCTTTTCACATAGGCACTATGGATTGGCTGGGGACCAAAGGAAGATGAATCTCACAAGGTTAGAACCAAGCAGTTGCCACCTCTGAGCTGGTTCACCAATAGCTAGAAATGAGGGCCAAAAATAACTTCAAGCTATGTTTGAAATAAATCGATAACATAAATTCACTCTTGTCTTCCTATCTCCAAAATCCAAAGCTCTTCCTGCCTTTCATGCTGCTGGGAAGTGGCACTATCTGCCATAGATGCTGTTCATTGCACACTACTCAATCTTTTTGTTCAAACACGTATAATACAGGGGGGAAAAAAGGCAACAAGGACTGAGAAGGGAAAGAGAAACCCTATGGCAACCTTGTTGTCTTGCAGTTGCCTTCCAATACAAACCAGCCACACTCAGCATGGTAAAATGACTGCTTTCTATCAAAGCATTAAACCAAACACAGATAACTCAAAGGACCAAACTGCTGTCTGGCTTCAGGCTGAGAGACAGCAAAAGTTCGTGAAGTCCCTCCAATTTCTGTAAGAGAGAGGCTGAAATAATAAAGTAGTCTGTATGATGCTCCCTTCTTACACAGTGGAAGAAGGAGAAGACAGACTATGGAAGGCCATTTTCTTGAGCATTAAGCCCATCATTTCACTGACTGCTTTGTACATCAGGCTTGCCAATCCTGTGCTTAAAAGTCTGCCTGCACTGTAAGCCATTCATCTTCGGTTTATGTTCGGTACACGATACCATCGCATGCGTTTCTTGCTTCAAGTTCTTCTGATGGCTTTGAAAAGAATTTGGGTTTACTGATATAGGAGAGGTCAATGCTTTATATCCTTACTTTGTCATTGGTGGTAGGCATACAGAACATCCCTTCTGGAGATAAATGAATGGTTCAATGACCATTTATATCCATAAAACTCTCACAAACTTTTCCACACAGGAGAATGGGACAATGAAGGGGTGGGGGAAGGGGCTGAATCATTGTTTCAAACGAGTCTCCAAAAAGCTGGTCACCAGCTACAATTTGGGTGCCCAAGACAACATCCTTGTCAGTGGCACTCAACCCCAAACACCTGGAAGCTTGCAATATCCACAGTTCCTTTAAACTTGTAGCTTGAATTAAGTAACAGTCGGCACATCTGGAGGACAGCAGTCAGTATGTGTGGCCAATCCTCGCTACCCAATCCAGCCTGAGGAAATGTAATTCAATCGATTTCTTCTACCCCAAAATCACTCACTCTGGAAGTCAGTTCTCAGAAGACTTCACTGATGCAATTTGTTGGCTTTCTGGGGGGAGCAAATACATGTCTGCTGCTTGTCACTAGTACTGATTTTTTCCTCAATGGCAAAGTACTGTCCTCTAACTTGGGTGAGTTCTAACTCTTCTTCAGTTACAAGACTATAGAAAAATTGAATTCTTCAAGAGCTGACATCTTATTCCAGATCACCTTTTCCACTTCTCCACTCATTTCCACATATAAAATATGACCACACACTCTTATTCAAGCTAGAGCAACATAAACATGCACACAGATTGGAAACAGCAAGAATGGTAAGGAAATGAGAGAAGGAATTAAGTGAAAGCAGTTGAAGCAGTAAGATTATTTCTGATTTCAAAGATGATGATAAAGTTTTGGTAAGGCTCATGAAGCCAGGAGGGGGATGGGGGGGTGGGAAAGTCAATTATCCTGAGCTGTGGGAAAAGAAGTCTATTTTGGCAAGTATGTTTTGGCAGATGGCGGGACAATGCGACAAGCTGTGGAGGTAGAGAAATTATTTTAGTCTGATAGGCAAGATCTTGGCATGGACACAGTTTAACAGTGGATGAGTAGGAGGCCAGATTATGTATTTATCTTAAGTTTTTGAGACTGTTCCTGTAGAGACATCAACCTGTTCCAGCAATTTAGTTCTTCAGTACCTAAGGGAAGCACAGCCATGTAACTCCTCTGGTTGCCAGGGTCTGTAATTCCCCACAACTCCTTTGCAGTAGGTACCAAGTTGTCTCTGTCTGTACCTCTGAACACAATTCTGGGCAGGAAATATTCAGACAAGAGCTTGGACTCTGACAGTACAGTATGGATGGTAAGAACAGGTGCTTGTCTGTACTTGCAGTCCAAGGTAGGACTCGTGTACTTCTACTGAATGGAATTGCCTGACGAGAGTTTCTGTATTAAGTTCCAGCAAGTATGCATGAAGTTGCTGAGAACCAGGACATAAATGGATCCACAGTTCCCCAGGTGTCTGATCATGCAACTCAGCAACAGCAGGAGGCAAAACTTAACACGCTTAGAGTATTACTAGCGAAGTTAGATGCAGTGGGGATGAGCAGGGGAAAGTTGGCCAGGAGCCCTGAAGCTCTGAAGAAGTTGGAGAGCGATAAGAGTTTCCATGGGATATCATACTTTCATTACGAGTTACTGATTTATTATATATGTTGTACTCCAAACCACCGAATTAAGGCTCTTCTAATGCAGTGTAGATGGTGGAAGAGGGGAAATCTAGCCACAGTTCTTGGGACCACAGACTTTCTCATGAAACTTTTCATTACCTCCCGCTTCAAGGCAGGAGGTAATGTGTCAATACCACAAGCAAATAATTTCTGGGAGCTTTAATTCGACCCTTCCCTGTTTAACCTAATCTAATACCAATGCGAAGGCTCTCTCAGTAGAAGTTATTATTATAAACAAGGCTCAATCAAGTATGTAATTTGCCAATGGCTTTTGAAACAAATCTGAGAGCTGCCTCTTGCTCTGAATGTCCCTTTGGCATAAAGGCTTTCAAAAACTGCATTTTGTGAACACATGGAAACAAAGATCAGAAGAATACTTTAATGCCGTTACAGGCAGTTGAGCAAGGCAGAAAAACAGAAAATGAAACTAAATCAACAGGGGAGCCAATGCCACACAGGCTGTGCTCTGTGCAGCCTGCCTCCTCACTCACACACACCAAAAAAGACAGTTATACCAAGCCACAGCAGAATGTTAAAAACATCAAGCATATCAGCAGTACTGCTAATTCTGAATTAGATAGAGCACAGCCCATTCTTTCATAGCTAATGGAAAGAAAGGCTGAGAAATTATCATGTCTTCTCTAGTAACATTTTGGCCAATTCTTGCCCTAAGTGCATGTGGCAATCCTGTTGCTGCCAGCAGGCATTCATGACTGAACTTTGGACCTCCATCACCCTTCCCTCAGAAAGAGGAAAACATCTGAATGCTGGTGATTGAGACAGAAATTAATAGCAAAATACTCATCTCTGATATTTCCAAGCTGGATTTTTATAGATATGTCCTATATCTATACCATGTATATATTAAAGCCTCTCTCTAATACTTTAACAACCCACACTAGTGCAATATTCAGGTGCTGCAGAGTTCATCTCAGCTCCCTAACAAGATTGGTAAATGCAATCCCTATCCATTTTGTGCTATTGCTGAAAAAGGGAGAAGCCTGTCCAGGTTGCACAGCAGACATCAGAACTCTTCCACCTTTGCACGCACGGACCAGAAGACATGCTAGATCATGCCTCAGCTCTCTTCTGGTCCACGCATCCAAGTTCTCCTTCTGTGGAAACAAGAGGTAAGAGATGCAGTATATACAGGGCCCGTACCAACGTTGCATTTCTCCTTGGTCCAACACTACAGACACAGCCCAAGTGATTTGTCCAAGGTCAAAGAGCAAACCTGAGGCCATCCATAGACCCAACCTGAGATCATGCTCTACTGCTTTCACCACTGGACAGTATGTCCTCCGGTACAGTTACAGAAGTTTGTGGCAGAGATCCACTTCAACTCGAGTTTCCCAGTTTAATGCACATTAAAAGCTAAGCAGGGCTTAGATGGATTTTTTTTTTAAACGCAGTGACTCTTTCTTATTACAGACCTTCTGCACTATTAACACAGCAGCACAGACTGCAGCTTTGAGTGCAGAGGTCCCCAATTCATTTTCTTGTCACAGCTAAAGCTACGATGGTCACCACTGGTTTGAAATTGCGTATTTTGAAAAACAACCTATTATGAAAGTATTCAAGTAGAAGCAGCATTTTTAAAATATTTTTTTTACAGTCATCTTGCACCTCTCCTTCTTCCGTCTTTCTTTATAAAAGCATGAAAGAAGGAGACTAAGCACAGTATGTCCATCTGTAGTATTGTGGGTTTAAGAATATAAATCAAAATACTTGGAATCATATTAATTCAAATACATTGGACATGCAGATTCCGCTACATTTTTTTTAACTGGTAATATCCAGTCATAAAAAAAAAAAACTTATCCATAAACACGAGGGCAAACCTTCCTATTAGAAAGCTACAAGGATTTCTACAATTGTCTCAGCTTGTCCTATTTTACGTACATTTAGTTTCTCAATATTTTTCTTATATTATCTTTGTTTACAATGCAGGAACAAGAAGACAGTTCAACTAACATGCTGCTAAATAAAAGCTAAAATTATGTAATTCAACTAGGTTGCATAATTCTTTTAAGCATATATTTAACAAGATGAACAGATAATGTCTTACGCCCCTTCCCCACAGAAAAACCTATTCAAGAAAAATATTTGGAGTGACTTTTCAAAGCATCTGAAACTGCCTGCTAGGTGCATTATATGCTCTTCTACAACCGCTGTGAAGATTTAAATGACATATGCTCATTTTCCCAGCTCTTACCTTTCCACATGGAAACTAGCTCTGAGGACCATCTCTGCTGTGGAGTTGCTGCTAGAAGATCTGGTTTATGATATGCATTCAAAGGACTCCTGACTCAGGTGCGCGGTGCAGTCCTGAATCACTTTCTGTATCAGCATATTCAGACCATCTTCAGCAGCATAATGAACCTAGATATTAAATCCAAATCACTAACATTAATGGCTATAGGGTTTTTAGCCTTAGATGACATGACAAGGAACCTTTCTCAGCATCACACAGTTACAACGCAGGCTTCACTAGAGCCAAGATACAGAAAAGGTTGCTAAGAAAGGTCTTGTACAAACCATTGTGCTTAATCTTTAGACTAGAACTCCACGTATCTTTTAAGTCCCCATAAGGCGGATCGAGGGGAGATTTTAAGCATGATCCAGTTGCCTAAAAGATGACATCTAGCACCATTTAAGATAGTAAAGATGCCCACCCTAGGCTGGCAGACATGACACAGTAAAAATTGGAGAACCTTGTCCTTAGAGTACAGCAGCTGGAGCCAGGCAGGACACCCTATGCATCTTTTGGGGGGAGGCAAACTCTTAAGCTTTTTGTACCAGAAACTTTAATTTGCTTTTGCAGCTACACTGCGCTACACATCATTCATTCACTGCATTAAAGGCAGTTCTACTTTGCCTTCCATCTGCCTTCCTATACTGTTTTAAGTTCCCTACATCCTCACCATCTATTGCAAAAGAAAGGTTGGAGGGGAATGTCTCTTGAAAGGGAGGATACCAGATGGTACCCATACCAAATTAGCCATTTAACAGTGAACTGTGACATCCTATTACCACCAGAGTCTCAAGCATTGTAAAAATCTCAGTGCCAAGGGCAAAGTCATCCGGAAGAGCTGGCCATGACCAAGTCTGCTTTTCGGCAATGTCCAAACAGGAACCTTGGCTGTGGTGGTGATGGTGGTGGTAAGAGGCAGCCAGCACATTGCCAGCCTCTGATATCATACTATTGACAGCTGGCCTTTCCAGGTGTCTAGGGAAAAACTGTGAAACATAGAAAGACTTGTAAAAAAGGTTGACATTCTATCAACCCGTTTTTCCTCTATAGTTAACATAAAGAAATCAAATAAAATGTGGGAGAACACACATGAAAGATGACCTAGGAGAAGATGCCAAATAACCTGTTACTGAATATGCTGCTGCTGTGCAGATATCCCATGGCATTGTAGCCTGGGTCATCAGAGCCCAAAGTCCACAGCATCAATCGTCAGGCAAGATGTGCAGTGCTAAATTCAGGGTTTGCATTTCAGTTTAAAGATTTACATGTGTTATATAACAAAGGAAAACGAAAGCAACCTAGGGTCTCTCAAGAGGTAGAGAAAACACGTGAAAAAATGAAGCAACTGAGTGTATTCCTAAAAACCAACAAAGAAACTCTTCAAGGAGAGAATCAGCTCAGTTTTTGCAGATTTCTTAATGGAGTAGCAGGTCACGCTCTGCAATGCCCAGAGCACTACAGAGAAAACAACAGTTGCTTTTAAGTTTGACCTGTGGACACGCAGGGGAAAACACCAGCAGAAACGTTGCACTCCTGTTTAACAACAGAAAACAAGAGACAGCAGAGGCGACCAGCTTGTATCGGCTGGAGCTGCTGCAGTAGGTTTTGCAGTGAAACAACTTCTCTCCCCCCTTTAAATAGTTCCTGTTACGTTAGTATGATTATTGAATACTATGATACCACAAATAACAAAATGACATCACATGTAACACAGGAAATCGTAGAAAACTGGATAAATGGAGCTTTTCGAAGCTAGAGAATTAACAGATTGTACAGACTAGCTTCTGGGTGACAAATCAACGAAAAACAAAGCCTGAAACAAACCAGTGCCCAAACTGAAAAAATACTGTTAGTATACTAACCTGAAAACTTTTAGTAAATTAGTATACACCCTGATTTATTCAAACATTAACTAACCGTATCTATCTGGATCAAAGTTGATGAGAAGTTTTTAACTTAGACAGTTTCATGAAAAAATTGTACTTTTGTCAAAAGCAAAGCATTTGATAAACGTACAGATTGTGACAAAAACCAATGCTTTGAAAATATTCAGTTTTTAAGTCTCAAGTGTCATTTCAGCTTTTTTGTTTGTGTGTTTCTCATCTGATCTCATAATTTTGCATTTGGCTTGCTGAGTTCTCCTGTGGATGTAACTGTAATAGCTGTTCGCATTCCCTGCTAGGTATGCTGTTTTGCCTACACTTGCCAAAAACGTAAGTGTGTATGTTTGTGCTGTAAATAAGAACTGGACAATGGTTTTCAGCTGTATCCACTCACTTTCCTCACCCCACTGTCCCACCATCCCCACCCAAGCATTAACAGTCTCTAGAAATGCAGCATTTTGCCAGGACTAATACATCTCCCATCTCTAACGATGTTACGCATATCACAGTGATACCACTGTCAACAGCATCCTAGCAATGCCCTTAAGGAATTAATAGCTCCATATTGGTCTTTACAGGACATTTAGCAAGAAGCTGTGTCTTAAGGCTCAAGATAGCAATCACTCCACAGTTCACGCACCCTGCCTTGCCTGAGAAACGCACAGAATTGATGGTTCCATGAAGAACAGATGATGCTGCACCTACACCGCCTTGCAACTGCGCCCAAGGGCATGGCCCACAGCCAGGGTCTCACCAAGCACCTAGGCTGGGGGTGTGCAGAGCACATCCCAACTCCTAATCATTCCATGCAGCCAGCTCTCTTCTCCTTTGCAACTGAGGTACAATGAAGGGGTGGTTGCATTCGCATCATCCATCCCACTATGGCCAAGGACTCACTTGGGCTTGGGAGTGCAGCAGCAGTCACTCAGGTTAGATATAGCCTACGCAATGACCATGCCAAAGTCGTACATATATTGTATTTGCACGAAGAAGCAGAATTAAGATTATGTAAGTTATCTTATTGATGCTGTGCCTTTTTGCCTGTTTGGTTTTGCAGGATTGCTTATAAGCTATAGAAGGAACAGCAAAGCATGAATGATGCATTCATCTGGTATAGCCAGTAGAAAAGAAAGGGAGATACGGACTGTCAATAATTGATCCTGAAAGCTTTTAGACCAGGTACAATCTCATACAGCTGCGGTGATAAACTTCATATTCCACCACAAAAGAATGTGCCAAGAGGCTGCCAAAGGTGAGTGTTAAACAGCAAAATTGCAAAGCACCGAATGAATCTATGCCAATGGCCACAAAGTCTGTGGCAGCCAGGCTTTCTTCATAGCAAGATGTGCCAGCTATACTCTGTAATGCAATCCACTCTAATCAGGCTTTACAGCAAGTTCAGTTTTCAATTCTCCCAGTCTATTCCATTTATCACCATGTGAACTCACCCAAAAAGAATCCAAAAAAACACATCCAGATTTTTTTTGGTGTAGTTCTCATCCCTTGATTTTTTTCTTTCCCTTCCAGAAATTGCCAGCATAAGTGACTACTTGCAGTGTTTCTGTTCCATAAATGGTTTCACGCTTAGCAGCAGGCACCAAAAGGTTCAGTTCTTGCTCTGATCCTGTGTTTATACTGAGCTAGAGGTGGATTTAAACCATATTCCATATTTGGGGTCTACTCAAAGCTGAGTGACCTAAGGGCAATCTACTGATACTCCATCTCCTACATCTACAGAGAAGCCCTTTTGAGCCTTGAGCAAGTAAAGGACAGCCATAATATGCTCCCCCCTCTGCCTCGCAAGAACTAGTGCAGAAACCCTGTCTTGTATACAGTCAGCATCTCTGCCCTGTGCCTGCCCAGAGAGGCACAAAGTGGCCTTACCATGACTGACAGGCCCAGGAAATAGGAACGCACAGAGGAAGAAATCCCATTTCCCTTTCCATGCTTTTTGGATAATGGACTGAATTGCTTGAAACGATAAGAGTCTCCCCTGAGACCCCTAGGACTTGGAGACATCTATAAGACTATTCAGATGCATCACCATGCTAAAGGAATACCCTGATTCCTCACAAGGCCTGTTCGCCTTTCGTTACATGTCTGTAATCGTTCACAGCACAGTGGGCACGCTAAGTGGAGAGGGGCAGACCAACTGCACGACCAGCCTGCCGCTGTCCTGGCAGCCTCATGGAAACAAGTGGTCGTGCCTCAAGAGGTTATGCCAATGAGCAGCACTATGAAAGAAATGATAAATTGGGAAAATTTTCCTTAATGGATGCTTAAAAAAAAAAAAAAGAAAGAGAGAGAGAGGGGCCACTTGAGGCACCTAAAGCTGTTAATAATGACAAGAGAAGAAGGGATTTCTGGTTAATCAACATCAAGGTCACAGTCTTGTGGAATAAATTTCATATACAGTAAATAACTCTCACGGGGTGATGGCATATTTAGCATCAACTCTTGGCAAAGATTTGTTTGCTTAATGACTTTTCTCTTTTTTTTTCAGGCCAGCCACCTTTGACTGGAGAGAGCTTGAAAAAAAAAAAAAAAAAAAAAAAAAAAAAAGAAAGAGAGAGAGAGGGGCCACTTGAGGCACCTAAAGCTGTTAATAATGACAAGAGAAGAAGGGATTTCTGGTTAATCAACATCAAGGTCACAGTCTTGTGGAATAAATTTCATATACAGTAAATAACTCTCACGGGGTGATGGCATATTTAGCATCAACTCTTGGCAAAGATTTGTTTGCTTAATGACTTTTCTCTTTTTTTTTCAGGCCAGCCACCTTTGACTGGAGAGAGCTTGTTAAAAGAGCTAAATGTCACTGAAAATGTGCTGTTAATCCTACTCATCAACAAATGTTAACCACGAAGTGATAATAAAGAGAAAAAAGAAAAGATGTGGCTCCAATCAGGATTATGCTTGTAAGTGCAGAGACCCACATGACTAACAGGCGGCTCTCATACTGTTTCTCCAAATATATGTCACCATCCCTGATTTTGCAAAAGTACTTTGATGTTCGTTTGCAGACGGATACACTGTACTTTTCCTTTGGCTTGTACAAACAAAGAGAGGCATTTTGGTTTTCTCGGCAAATACAGTCAGATGTTTTATGTGCAGCAATGAAAATTAAGTAAATCTTTGATATTACAAGTCTTCCTTGCTTGAAACAAGCTTGGCTCAGCTACTGGTGGATGTAAAGAAAAAACATGTAATTTTTTTTTTTCAGATAAAGAGGTTTACAGATGTCCATAATGTTTTGAAGATCTCAGCACTCGCCGACTTTAATGATCTCTGTGGAAGCTATTGGGAAGCGAGAGCTGGGGAAACGAGCACATTAAACTGGCCTTGAGCTCTTCCCAGATTCTGACCTTTTCTGCACATATCCCTCCTAACTCTAAATCATCTCATTGATCAACGTAATTAAGTTGTGAGCAACTATTCTTCTCTCAAGTGAAGTTTGCTGCTTCAATTTCATGCTGAAGGAGCATGTGAGTCTTCAAAAGCTTGCCTGTTCCTCCAAATGCACTAGTTCAAATAAAAAAGAAAAACCACACATCTAAGAAAAGTTACTGCTCCCCCATCAGTGCTAACCTCTCTCAGGCTGTGTTGTTCTACTTTTTCCCAAGGAAAAGCACCTTGCAATCTCCTCTCTCTAGATATTCATTTTAAGACCAAGCAATAACATTCTCAGGATGCCTGAAAAAATTCTAACAGTAAGGTTCACAAAGTCGTACATTTCATAAAGTACAGTTTTTGAGCCTTGAAAGGAGTAACTTTTTCACAGGTAGGCCAATAGTAATTTTTAGTTACTTCTACTAAAAACAGTAATATAATAAGCCTGAGGATCACTGCAACACAGTAGATTTCCTTTTTCAAAAGCTTATTTTTTCAATTAATGATTTTGCTAAAAAAAATTATTTCAAAGACTTGATTTTTGCTTATCAGATATAAAATAATATGGATAAGTATATCTAAGGATATTATAGATAAACCTACGTATAAGATAGTATAGATAGGTATAAGATCCTTAGCCTCAATCTCTAATGTCTGAAGGTCATTCAGAGTTTTGCTGGCTGTATTTTCATAACATTTATGGGAATAGGAGTGCTTTTTTTGGCCATTTCTGTTGTGTTCTCCTTCAGTGTTGAGTAACCCAGTTCCTTAGTATCTTGGAATCTGAAGGAAATGACAGTATAGCTACGTATATGTTTGTGCAAGCTTTTAGATTTTTATTTTTATCAGGGTTGGAGTCATTTTGAGACACTTTTACAGATCTATTAACATTTTGTTTTACTTTTGTTTTTATACTAGCTGCCACTTACTGCAGCAGTTAACAACAGTGAAGCAAATACAGCAATTTCTTTCTAGAAGAGTGCAACAGCTTCTCATGTTCTTCAGTTTCAGAATATTTGGGAGAAACATGTGCAAGGTTTGTGAACCTTACGGAGCATTGCCTCTGACGTGAAATGGGAGGCATGAAGCTCTAGCTTGGTCCTGCAGGGCTCCCTCTTTCAGAAGCTCTCAGATCTTCCACTGCTCCTCAGTTTCACAAGCCTACAAAATAGTTCATGATTTTACGAGCAGTGCACATAGTTTAACAGACTTTCTACACTACAATTTTAAAGGTATTACTTCTGATCTCATGAAAGCATGAAAAGGTCCATTTTTTTTAACCTCCCTGTTGCCGTTCAAATCAAACAGGGATTTCAGCTGGGTTCCTGTAGGTGTTTGGTTTTGACCATTTCCCACAAACGTCCAGCATTAATATAACCACACTAGCACTATTTGAAATTAATTACATCTGAGACTCCAGCAACACAATCCGGAAAGACTGCAACCCGTAGAATTTAAAGCAACAATAGTTCAACTTGTTACAGACAACAGCTGGGAGCTCCGCTCTTTGCATTGGCTTCCCAACCCCATACAGAGTCCAGTTTTAATGTCCATCTTCCTACTCTGCAGTCATCATGTAAGTGGTCCTGTCACACTGAGCAGTGTTTCACAGCCACATCCTACTGCAGTCATCGTGCTGCTGACAAATAAAGTGAGCTTTGTCAGCATTTGGGATAGGATCAGAGAAATTCTCTCAGAAAAAGGATCTAACTAATCTATCCTTCTCCATCCCTTTCAAAATAATGCTAGTCTGCACTGTTTTCAATAATAAATGCAAAGCTCTTCCTGAATTTTGACAACCTTCAATAAATTATATACATATACTCAGTAAATGAGTTCATCTACTACTGCAGTTGCATAGGAGAAGAGAAAAAGGAAGGCAGACAGGATTATTTCTTCTAAATTCGTAGGAAATGTTAAGTTAATCAATGAAGTGGAAGCAATAGGAATATCTCCACAGAAATACAGATTACCTCGAGATCCGGGATGAGAACCAGTTGGGTTTGGATTTTTCTTGTCCTACAAACACTTACTCCAAAGCAAAGTAGAATCCCAACTTTGAAGAAGCTTTGTTTCACACTTTTGCTAAAAGATGCTTTTTTTTTTCCTCTATAGGTTAGATGCTATCCCTTAGCACATCAGCAAAGGTCAAAATAAACAGTTATTACACACAGGCATTATTAGCCACTCACTTTCATCTGAAATGATGAACAGTGAAGAGCAGGAGACCCCTGGCAAAAGACTATACACACGCCATTTCAAAAGGAAATTATGCTCTTGGCATAATTTCAGTAGTCCTGTATGTTGTAACATCACTCCTTACAGTTTCACCATTCATGAAAATTCAAAATTCTTGAAAATATAATTCATGATCTCACTCATCACCATCATCTCATCATTCTCTCATCATGTCATCTCATCTTCTCTCACTTACTAAAACTGTACATGTACACCCCCCAAAATGTACTTTTGCATGTGAGCACACACTCATCTATATTGTTTTACATTTAAATATATATTGCTTTTAAATTTTTAACATAGATGTGACTGAAAGGATCTCTGGTAGCAGAGAAATTAGATTGTGAAGTCAAGTGAGAAAGCCAGAAAATACAAAAACATTAAAATAGCATTTTCCATTCAAGGGGGGCAGAGATCTTCTCTCTTCCAGTATAAACTCAGAGCAATTCTACTTAAGCTGATGAAGCTTAAGCAGTTTAAAAATTGAACAGCACGCCTCTTCTTCCTAGAAAGCAAGAGTCAACATTTTAAAGCATAAGTCTCTCTTTTCAGTGGCTTTGAGCATTTGTAGGTCTCTTGAATCCAGACGGACTGTCAAAGCTTAATAGTCATGGCTATCATGAAAAACATGTTTAAAGTAGGCTAAATCCTCCTTTTATGAACTTGAGATGTGCCGAGTAGAATCATAGAATCATTGAGGTTGGAAAAGACCTCTAAGATCATCGAGTCCAACCGTCAACCCAACACCACCATGCCCACTAAACCATGTCCTTAAGTGCCTCATCTACTCGTCTTTTAAATACTTCCAGGGATGGGGACTCCACCACTTCCCTGGGCAGCCTGTTCCAATGTTTCACCACTCTTTCAGTAAAGAATTTTTTCCTTACATCCAATCTAAACCTCCCCTGGCGCAACTTGAGGCCATTGAGTACTCCTGGTTCCTGCAGAAACTTGTGGCAACTCCAAGGTAATTACCATCATCTCACTTCTCTATTCAGGTACCTATTAGGAGGGGTGTTCTCCACTTCTGTAACTTCTTGTTCTTCCCAAGAGTTAAAGTAGAAAAGGACATGTGAAATCAGGACATCACATTAGTTGCGCTTACAAGGAAATCCCCCAAAGCTGTCAGATACTCAAAGGGCACATTTCCTTTCTATAGATACAGCTAGGATCCACAAAGTTCTTTCATGTGTTTTCCATGTGCAGCCAACTGCTGACCCAAAATATCCAGCTGCATTTTGGTAAACATCACAAACAAATTAAACAGAGAAGGATGAAAACTTCTTCTCTGCTCTTTAGAGACACAGTTAAGGACTTGATTTTTATGTTGTAATTCTTTAAGTAGGAGAATTAAATTAAATCCTCTGTACCTTGGCAGAAGCACCAAAGCATAAACTTCTCAGTTAATCCTGTATGGACAGAGCATGCAGGGTGGGCTTTACCACATGCTGTTCAGCAGGAGTGAAGTAGATTGTTCTCCCTGTTCATCCACCGCTCTCTCATCAGTTGCTTCTGCCAGGAAATACTTAAAGGGGGAACAGCTATGCTTGCACACATGACATGAGCTCCAAGCATGCAATTACGCAAACTCATTTTCGCATGTAACAGACTGAATTATTCCTGTAGCTACTGAAACCTACATGCAGACAGATCTTAAAGGTATTTTGCTACTTGTGCCTTTCATGCTGTTGCCAATGTTAGCCAAATTGCTCACAAGGCACTGCAGAAACTCAAAAGAATTAGTGAGCAAATTACCATTTGATAATAGGGAGTGGTAGTCATTATATGACAAAGCTGGGTCACTCCACAACATAGAGTTAATAAGTAATTTGCACTCCAGCAATCCACTGCAACATCAAGACTCAAAGGGCTTTGCTCTCCTGCTCTTGCTACCTTTCATATCACTAAATCAAACATTCACATAAGGTATTTAGGACCTGCTTGCCAGATTGCAAAGGTAGATGTTGTTTTTGGCTCTCCCAACAGAGCTGAGCCCTGAGGTGAAGCCAAGAACTGTAATCGCTTGCCTTGGCTGAAACAAAAATAAACATACCCTGTACTGTATGCACTTCTGAGGTAATTACTGCCATTAGATCACAGCCTGGAAATTAATTTTAAACCATGCAAAGAGACTGAATACAAAACTCCCCTATGTTAAAATCATGTTAAATGTCTGATTATGACATGCCAAAGAGCAAGGAAGGCTCAACTGAAAGAAGGAACTTTAGCTCCAGCCCACCTTGTTGGGCCCAGCCACTGCAACCTTCACTGCAATGGTGAAGTTAAACCATCTTTTGGTAGGGGATGACCCCGCAGGCCCAGCAGGAGGGTGAGCTCCCCCATTTGAGGTAATATTGCCTCTAGAAAAATAGACATTGTGTTCCTCTAGCACTGCTTAAAGCATACATTGCATCTACCATGTGTTCCGCCTCTGCATTCTTTAATTTCTATTTCTAACTGCTTATCTCCACTGCCACACATGCACTTACCAGCTGAGCATCACCCAGTCAAATCTCATTTCATCCAGGTAACTCCCACCAGACCCAACAGTCCAAAAAGGGAGACCTTCATTTCTTTGTAAGGATCACTGGAAAAGGACACGATATATCGAGAGGATGAGTGAATTCCAAGCTCTCAATCAGCTTGGTAGCCCAGCACAGAAGCTTTCCTGTAATGTCATAGCACCTCCCCATTTCAATCCAGTTTCACTGTTCAATGTTTTCAAGGAGACAAAAGCCATCCTGCTCTCCTCCAACCACCAAAGGCTGCTGGGTCTCAAGGCGTGGAATATCCACAGGAGTTGATGAGAGGTTTGGGCCCTGACTGCCCCAGGAGGAAGCCTTCCTGCACCTGGACTTCCCTCTGAGCTCTCTGCTGACCACATCACATACTGGTGGCAGCACTCAATTTCACACCCGTCCACCGCCAGGATCACGTATAGCACTGGCTCTTCAAGTCACACTGCTGTAACAACTCTCTCCTACAACCAGATTTATGAATTGTTGCACCATTCTACCCTTTAAAAGCAATAAGCAGCAAAAAAACCTGCTCTAGGGTCTACGTGTGATGCACTGGGGAGGGGAAGGGATTTGTGCTCAAGACTTGGCTGCCATAAACACCCTGCGTGGCCACACAGGTGAGACTGGGACACTGTTAGCTGTGTTTGCCTTTTCCCTGACCTTGCTGTTACTTTGAAGCCATCAGAGGCTGCTGCTCACAGTGGCTTCAAGGTCCTTTGTTAGACTTGCTGCCATTGACCCAGTGACAATGACACAATGTCTTTAACTTCTGATTCAGAAAACAGTCATTCAAATAAAGGATACACTGACAGCCCATTAACTACAGCAAAGATTGTTGTTGCTGCTACAGTTTCAGAGAGACCTATTTAAAAATAAATTAGGGTCTTGGAAACCACTCAGCTTATTCTGCCTTTTTTCCCCTCTTCCCTGCAAGACAAGTTACAAAACCAAACCTGGCATTTGCTTCCTCCCTGATCTAGTTACAACTTCATTATAGCAATATTGGCCAGCAGCAAGTAACTTATTAAATAAATGCCATTTAAGTGCTTCTACCTGGATAGTTGATTCAGATAACAGAGAGATAGAGAGAAGGGAGGGGCTGGCCTGACTCTGCCCACTTTCTGCCTTCCCTTGCAGCAGCAGGGCCAGGCAGGCCATTCCAGCTAGCCAGGCAAGGTTGAGCAGCATCTCCCAGTGCTGCAACAAGAGAAGAACTGATACAGCCCCTTCGAGGCCATATCAGCTCTTTCCAACAATCACAAAAAAAAAAATCTTCCTTCTAATTACACAATCTTGGTCCTGTGCACTTTGACAGATGTAGCTTTGTAGAAGATTTTTTTATTTTACTTTTTACTTTCTCAACAAAACCAGCTAAAATTATTTTAAGATACTTTTTTTCCCCCACAAAGTTGACAGCAGCACCCAGGGAGCTGCCCTGCCTGCAGAAGGAAGAGGGAAAAAGACTCAGCATAGACAGTTTGACACATGCAGCATGTCACCAGAAGGGTGGTGTTGGCTTGGTGCTGAGGAGCACAGATATTTCTTTTACTCACTGGAAGAAGAAAAAAACCCCACAACCTTCTGAAATAAGTGTTCTAACTCGGGTGCTTAAAACAAACAAAACTAACCATAACCACAATACTACAGGCTTCTAGGGATGGCCTGCTCTCGATATCACTTCTTGATGTGGCTTCAATAGCATTTAAAGAATAGCTAAACATTTAATAAACCTACAGAAGAAGATTAGGACCTTCATTTTTGTCCACAAAATACCAGGAGACTTAGTACCTGCTACAATGATCATTCACTACACAAATCACCACCACCAACTTTCCCCCCACCCCTCCTATGGAAAACTACCCCCAGCAGAACTGTTGAACACAAATAAGGTTTGCAGAAAGCAGGTGACTGTTTCTGGTTATTTCAATGAGGTGGCCAGAGATGACTCAGCTAAACAGGATTGGGTTTTTGTTTGATTAGGGGTTTTTGTTGTTTGAGATCTTTTTAAACTTTGAGGGGGAGATATGCTTTACAAGGGGGTTTGAAAGAAAATAGTAGTGGGACGAAGAATATTTGACTCAACATAAGTGTATGTATATTAAAAAAATCTATACACATTTACGTTCAGCATTTCTTCAGTATTGTTTACAATGAACAGATACTTAAATTCTGATACAGTAGAACAGAATAAGATGAATGCTCAAAGTTCATGACACACATCTTAAACTACCAGATTCAGACCTTTTCAGGGATGATGGGGTTCAGAACATTCACAGGCAAGACCAGTTACCATGCTGCGTATGCCATTTCAGAAGATCCCATCTTGGTTTCTCCTAAGTATTTATTTCTCTGCCCAAGATCACAAGCCTAAACCATAGAGTCATCCAAAGGAGAACACTTGCAACTGTCATCAGATCTGTGAGATATGAAGTAATCCATCATTAGCCCTCCACCTTTTCTTTCCTATAGAATTTCAAAAGTACAATGAAAACTTCAGAGTTTTTATATTTTAGAAGGATCATTTGATTGTGTTAACTTTGATGTATGCCTCCTTCAATGATGTAATATACTGAACATTTACTTCCTGACCCAGGAATTTTGCAAAGATCACTGAATTATTACAGGAATGTTTACTTGCCATCTAACCTCACTTTAAACCGAACATACAGTGGGTTTTTCCCCCTACAAAGGGAAATTGTTAAATGACATTTTCCGCAGGTCCATAATCAACCATTTAAATCAAACTTGAATAACAGACTTTCATTTATCAATTGAGCCACTGTTTTTTGTTAGGTTTTTGGTGTGGGGTTTGTTGTTTGTTTTTTTTTTTTGATGTGAGGGGTTTTTTGTCGTCCCCCCCGCCTTCACTTCTTCGGGTGCAGCAGATAAAAGACCCAGTTGTACTATCATAGCCCATTGCTTTGTAACCAAACTCTGCATGAGAGAAACATTCCTTTTTTTTGTGATGGGGAGAGGGGGAACAGAGAGATGGAGAGCTAAGTTTCCCTCCCTCCCCCATTTTTCCTCCTCAGCTTAAGCTTTGTTGTTATCGAGGCATTGGGAGGATGGTAACAGTGGTGGTTGCTGTTCCTATAAAATCTTCCAAAGCCATTGTGTAGGCAGGTCAAAGAGAAATCAAATTAAAAACTAACAACTTTTGAATTTCAGCAGCCAAAGTTAATGTTGACTAAGAACCAAAAAAGAAGGGGGAGGAGGTAGAAAAAAAAGTGGCCCTATGGAAAGCGAGGGCCAGCTGAGAGATCTAGAGGACGGCAGGCTCTGAAGGGGCAAAGCTGCTCCTTTTGATGTGGGAGGTCTGCAAGTAACCTACTGGGACACTCCCTGGGCTATCTCATTAACCATGTCACCAAAGCCCCCCAAGGTCCAGAGAATCATAACATTATCTCTGACATTACCACACAGATACAAGGTTCCTTAGGCAGTCTATAAACATGCCTGTACTAACCAATTCATCGTGGCTTGACACCCCTGCAAGGGCTGGATGCCCTTTAGTGAGCCACATGAATTGCCCCAGTCATTCATCAAAGTTTCTCAGAGTGCATTTCACACAGCATTAAATTTAATTAAAGCAACATTGACTGCATTGTAATCCTCTGGAGGCTCTTTGTCAGAAGGAGCTGGAACATTTTCTACTTAAATATCTATTGTTTAGGTGGGATTTCCCCTCCCCCTTCCGTTGTCTGAACCCAAGCGATTTGCTGCCTCTCCCCGTTTTTTATTTAGAAACTCATATGTCATGAAAAAGTTCTGCCATGCAAACAGGAATCCCAGCCTGACAAACAGTTCAGCTCCTATGTGCTTGTCTGAAGATGCTGGAGAATATAGAAGATTGTTTTAAAACTAACCAACATGTAAAAAAACAACCCTCAACACACACAAAAGATGATCAGTAGCAGAAAGGAAGCGTGTAGTAAAAGCTACCTATTTGTCAGCACACATCCCTGTGCATGTCTTCCTGCTTTAGTGCATTAGCCATGGGCCACTATCACCTCCCATTGGTGCTGTAATGAGTGGTGGCTCCAGATGTGCTTAGTGCTCCGTAGTCCAGGCAACCCTTGTCAAGACCAGTAGTTACACCAGAGCACCACCATCAACGCAGGGCTCTAGCAGAAACCAGCTCTCTAGATCTCCCTTTTGCTAGGTCTGTTCATCCATACTGGAATCCCATTGGTTTCATTTACCTTGTATTTTGTTGACCCCTCCTAGATCAGCATCAAAAGACAAGCTTCGTTTCCATCCTGCTAGTTGCTTCTGGGTCCTTTCTGCCAGCCACCAGCAGTCTAAAAGCCCTGCTCTTCTGTTTGGGGGGAATATTTGCCTGGGCGAAGACACGGAGAACAGGCCACGCAATTCTCAAACATAAAGACGATTCCAACACTGGATTGCAGTGAAAACTGTGATGGAGACACCATTTTGCACAAGTAGGGACAGCTGTTGCGCCCACTTTTCCTCCTCTTGACCAGGAGCAGTTTTTGAGAGCCATTTCTCTGTATGCAGTAGGCAGAGTGAGATCACATACCTTTCACAAACTACAAAGGTGAAAATGTCCTTCACTGTTGGAAAAGTGAACTGCAGAACAGACCAAGAAAATCTATCCTTTAACAATCCTACATTATCTGCAATAAGATTTGGTGGTTAAACCACTGATTTTGCTACCCTACTATCTCCTCCCTCATATATAACTTAGTTTGCTTCTGTTGTGGTGGCGGTTTGTTTTTCCTGTTACTGAATCATTTCAGATTTTCTCAGTCTGTCCACTATGGATATGCTAGGAGTAGCATCCTCCTTGCTTTATTCCTACATGCAGTCCTTCTGAAAAGTCAACCTCATTATTATTACTCCAGTGGCCTGGGAGTTTCAGTTCTCTCTATTTCTTTGTGGTTTTAATGAGGAGGGTAGAATAGAAAGCACTCACATTGCCATCATTCATGGTTATCAGTAGAGGATAAAAAAAAGTCAAGTACAGTTTTGTATTTCTCCAAAGAAAAGCAACTAAACCATTCTGCCCAGAAAGGGACCTGGCTTAGGCCTCAAGGTTTCAAACGACCTGACAGGGGGGGTCTTGAGACAAATTCTGTGTTATGCTCAGCCAAGATCAATGTTATTGTTTATCTCGGAGAAGTATTTATTTCCAGTTCTCAGTACTTCTCATGGCTTGTCATGTGAGATCCTCTGCTGCCATGCTGTCATGGAAATGGTTCCATAAAATAACAGGAGGTGCTGAAGAATCAGATCATTTTCTTCACAGGATGCACCCATCTACACCCCAGACACATGGACTATGGTGTACCATCATGCCTACCATCTCAGAAATAGTTTCGTACTGCTTGCCAGGTCTAAGATGTAAGAGAAGACCCAAAAAGAAATCAAAGTATTGCACAGTTCCTGAGCCTCAGGGCACACCCCTCACCTAGGTAGAAGTCCATATACAGTTAAGCAGGAGTAATACAAATTCAAAAGCAAAATTACTATTTCAAAGCTATAGGCTGAAAGCTTATGCAAGCCTTCAGCTGATAAGAACTGAAGATGCTTTACAGAAGGTATGGAGAATCTAGTCAATTAGCAGCTCTAGAAGAAACAGCTTCTGGTCGCTATTGCCCTGTAACTCTGCCCCATAGCAAAAAGGAGCGCAGCTTGTGCAGACATAACCAGATTAATTCAACCAACCCAACTTCACTGGAGTGCATACCACCTTTCCATTCTTCAAACACACTCAATAACTGATAAGAGAACCTTACTAATGCAGCATACTAATACCTAAATTCCCCCCCGAAAATGTTTTTCAAAGTCAACATTTTTGCTTTAGAGAAAGACACTGCTGAAGAAAGAAATAGGCTCTATTTTTATTGCTTTCACATGAATTTTGCCTTGTGCTATTTGACTGGGACGGAGCTAAATACGGAGCTGAAATAAAGGTACAAGTCCTCTGTCTCACATACACAGAGGCCATCAGATAGCTGTTAATGCTGCACTGGGATTCTGCCATCTGCAGAGTGTTGGATTAATTATGCATGGCACACTGATTTTTACTACTGTAATTGCGCACATATTCACACCCCCCATCACAGCCTCGATGGTAAAACTTGCGCATAACATTATACTTTAGACAACCTCCTGCTGGCTTAGAAAGAAAAACTCTAACTTTATTCTATTCTCCCTTGGTATTTACTTCAGTTTCCCTTTCAAGCTTCTCAAACACACAATAAGCTTTTGATTATCAGGGTTTTAAGTGCTCCACTGGACACCCAGTGTGTATTTATGAATGGAATTAATAAAGAAGCAATCTGACTCCATCAAGAGAGCATTTGCAGCTACTCTTAAGCGTCACTGAGCAACACAAGTAGAAATTGAAAAGAGCTAGAGGTCTCTGGCCTTCATTTTTTACATTTATTTAGTCACACCCAGTAAAAGCCTTAGAAATTCATATTTGTAATTTTAGGATCTCTGTACAGCCAATTCATTTACTGAACTGAAAAAAGTGTTCGAGGCTGCATACACAAGCAATCCAAACTATAAAACTACTTGCCTTGCTAAAGAAAGCCAGTAATATTACTGCTATTTAGGACAAACCGTTTTGGTTTAGGTTCCCCGCCCCTAGATTTTTCAAGTCACATTTTCACCCTTTTTGTTGCAATTGTCAGTGAATTCTCAGAAATACTTGAAGCCCAGATTGTGGGTTCCTTACCAATATACCATGAACCCAAATGAGTTGCCTCAAAAAGAGAAAGGAAGAAAGGGGGCGTGTGCTAAACCTTGCCTCAACAATACACACTATGTCCTTAACATTAAGGACAAGAAGTTTGTCCTTAACATTAAATATTAAATGCTCGTGAACGTTTCCTTTACCATCAATGGGTGTATTTATACACATGCCTAAAAGCAAGCTAGTTTCTTTGCAAGACACCACCTACTGTCCTGAAAATAGCAGCCTACCCTCTGCAGTTAAGTTTTTTGATGCACCAGAATTCAGGAAAAAAAATGAAAAGCAAAAGGGAGGTTGGGGCATTTCAGGTACGACAGGGATCAAGGACTAGTTCAAATCTCTCTAAAGGAAAATTTTGGGAAGAAAGATTTCCCAGGCTAGATGAGGAAGAGTATATAAGCCTTCCAAGGACTTACTCAGATACTCGCACTGTGCTCATGCCTATGCTCTCTGTGCAGGCATGCACACTTTTCCTAGTGTGCTTGGTTGCTGACATTTTTCTAAGACTCATCTCCAATCACCTCCCTGCTTTTTTTCCAGAAAAGGTGAAGTTCAAAAGGCTTCTCATGACAGTGGCATGCACCTGGTGTTCAGTACAACCCAGTTATTTCTAGTGCAGCTTTTGCCCCGGCTACTACCTTTAAAATGAGACTACACATGAAAAAGCAGAAAGACAGTAAAATTATTTTGTTCTAAAACCAAACAAAACCAGTCTTGCCCCGAAGGGGGGCTCCAGCGAGCAACCATGGCACAATCCTGAAAATGGGTAAATATTCAGTTGAAAAATTCCCCTTTCTCTGCATTGTGACAGCTGTCTCACTCAGCAGCTGCCACAGGACCAGGGATGCAGGTGAGCCACACTGCCAGGCAAGAGCTTACAGTGGAAGGCAAAGCAGGGAAGGTATGGCAAACCTTCAGCTGTTGCTTCCACGACAAACTTCCTCAGGTTTTAGCCAAAATCCCTTTCTTTATGACTTTATAGGTGAGGCCACCTCTACAAGAAGAAATGAACATTTTTACATCTGTCAGTGTCGAGACACCTGCATCCTTTGAGGCATCTAGATCTGGAAATTTAATGTTTCTTCACATTAATGCCGATGTCACAGCTAAAGAATAATTGTGTCTTAGGAAAGATGTCCCAAAATGTGATGTGGGAAAGACTAATAAAAATGTGGTACATCTTTAATCAATATACTCAAACTGAGGAGGACATTCTCCCACAAAAGAACCAAGTTCAGGCCTTCCCCTACTTTTTCCACCTAGGGAAGTCCCACTCAGTTTGCTAAGCCTACCTTGCCTGAAAAAGTAAAGTGTGTGTCCAGCGAGTCCACCCTCTGCATCAAAGCCGTGATAACATGCTAGATGCTCTGCCCGACAAAACCCCCATGCTGTGCAGCCACAGCAACACTGCTACCTCCTGACTCATTGTAAACGCCCAGACTAGGCAAACAGGAAGACTAATGGTTATTCAGGCAAATTTGGGCCACCATGATGGGAAAGGTGCAGAGGGAAAACATTATGACCAGAGTTCTTTTGAAACAACCTGACAGTTGATAGATGACCATCCATAAAATGACAAAGGCTCCCTGTGTAAAGCCCCTTGCTACCAACATCTTCTCCCTGGGAAACTAATTACCCTGTACTGTCAGTGAAAATATTATTTTTCCGGTAATTATTTTCCCTTTTCAATGACAAAGTGACCATGAAAAGTGTCCCCCCCCCCCCTCATTTTTGGCCACACTTCAGTTGAAATCGTCACACAATGTTGTTCATGTGATTTTAACTAATGGACAAGGAACACGTTTTTATGACGCTGATTTCCATTTGTTGTTTTGCAGTGTGCGTACTGGGAAAGGCAGAGGAGACAGCAGTTTATCTCCAGGCTGCTGTAGCAGTAGTGAGAGAGGAATAACAGTTGTTGGATGGAAGTTGCTAAAGGCAAAGGGCTATCTATCAAAATGCATTTTTAACAAATGTTGGGTGGTGAAGTCTTTTTCCTCAAGTGCTGGGTTCAATCCCCTTTGATTAAACTTACATCGTAAATTTGTTCTTACAATGCACAAGTGAAAAAACAGAGAGGGTCCTAATCCAGCCCTCAGGTTTAGTTAATCCCAAGCATCGGAAGGCTTGAGATCCAAACCCATGCCAAAGTTTTAAGTGCTACTTGACTTTTATATATTATCTGGTTTACATGCTGTAAGATTTATAGACCTTGAAAGCTGAATTTGGCTCCAAAAAGTGGTTTTAGGACAAAGGGAATCAAATTAAGTTTTGTGGGGTTTTTATTTATTTATTTTATAATTTCAAGCCATTGCAGAGTCTGCCATATTCTGTAAATCTATGGAAATAAATAACAATAAGCAAATTCTGAAACTTAAGCCTCAGACCATTTTTACATTCATTAGTGCTAGAAGAAAATAAAGTTGTTCATAGAAGGAAACAATTGATTTGATTACTCAAAACTATCTGCCCAACTCAAGTTTTTAGTGCTAATCATGAAGTTATCACAAGAAAAATGAGTTAATATAGTAATCCAGCATCTAGCCACAAAGACATATGGTCAAAAGTTTCCTAGTCTGAACTGACAATCCATTAGGCATTAGCTTTCCTGACAACACCAATAAAAAGGAGAAATAAGGTGTCCCTCAACTAAGTGTAAAGAGGGATTATGCTCAGTCACAGAATCCCACATTCAAGAATTACACAAACTGTAATGGACTAGCTCTACCTGTGTGTGTTATCCAGAGCTGAGAACTGTGCTGCTGCTGCTTCAGAAAACCTGCTTTTACCCGCAGCAAGTAGTCACTGCTGCTGCTGCACTAGCCACCATCAACTTCTACGAGTCCCACAGGACCAAGGAGCAGGTAGGACAGGCAAACTGAAGTGGTTGGCCAACCCAGAGAGAAAGAGCTTCTGGAAAGGAGTAGCATCTTTTACTAGACTTGCTGACCCAGTTGCTGTGGCCACAAGGATCCAAGTACACATAATTAACTCTATTACTCCAACTAGTAACTGATAATCCCTCGCTGCAAATCTTGCTTTGATATTGATACACACAGAGGGCTGTTTGAAGAAGCATGCTCATTCACCACTGGCAATTAAATTACCAGTGTCAGCAAGCAGTTCAGTGTGGTTAGAAACAGCCAAGGTCAGAGGGAACTTTCTGATGATCGAGTTCAATTCAAAAATCTAGTTCTCGCAAACAGCGTGACTGAAGCTTTCATGTTGTCAGCGTAATGTGACAGTGTGGGATCTCCCAATTGCTCCATTTCATGTTCAAGTTGTTGTCAGCTTCCCCTGGGTAACATTATCATCTCCAGTAAATATTTTCACATGATCTACTAAAGGCAAAAGCCTCTGTTTTCCTGTATAATTTCTTCTACATCGCAGAGTACATTGAAAAGTCACCATTCTTACCACCTCTGGGAAAGAGACTTATTTCTTGCTAGAGCTTCATTCAGTGGGGATGAACAATAAGGAAGAAAGAAGAGCTTCTCTGTTCATTTCATTCTGGGCCATCTTTGCATGAGTCAGGATGCAACTCAAATAGTAAGTGTCACACAACTATGCACCACAGCAAGTGAAATAATCAGCTCTGATATTGTTTGGACAGACTTATTTTTAGCGGATGAAATGTCTGCTTTTCAGTTTTCTTATGAAATGTTATTATTAAAGTATAAGGATCTACTCTCTGTTGATTATGAAGAAGCTAAAAAAGTAACAAGAAATGCTTACTTGAAACATCTCACCCATAAAAGTAAATTTGGAAAAGACACAGGTTACTTACATAACTATGCAATATAGTATCTGTAAGAACATCCATCCTAGGAAAGAGAACCTGTTTAGACAGCCAAATCAAACCCCAATCATTTAAGTTTAATTTGTTCTTCGCTTCTCCAGTTACAGCTTCTCCTTAGGAGGAAACTTCAGTGGTCTCTAACCTCGTGTTACAGTCCTGCTCACCAAGACCTTGCCTCTGTATGTGGCAATCCATTCTTTTAACTCACCACTTGTCAGGTGTTCTGGATCTGATAGCACTAGCACTGCCTCAGCTAAGTGGCAAGCGTCAGCTGATGGACACTGCCAGTAGGGAATTTAATCTAAATTAAATGTTATACTGACCTTCCTCTGTTAAAGAAAGACCACCCAAATAACTGCAATGTGAAAACCAAATTTGATTCTCTGCTGACACCTGTGTCAGCCAAGAGTCTGGGGTGAAGCCACTAAGTGAAGCAAATGCAGAATTGGTCTGAAAGCCCTCTTACGGACTTCAAATGGTGAAGCAAACCTGCCAATGCTTGAAAGATTCATTAAGGTTCTGAGGACAGGTTTGTCTTTCTTCACCAAAACTACTATAGCATTTATTAGATATGGCATTTATTCAAAAGGGGTACAGAGTAGTTCAACCCAAGGGCAATAAAGGTTTTCAGCCACACAATACTTTGTCTGCTGCAACAAGAGTTACTCAATTGGAAAGAGTGCCTAATCTTCTCTTATTTTGTATGCACAAAGGTAGAAATCCAGAAATACATCTTTGAGCTACAGCCAGGTAAATAATTCAAAATACTTCCCACAATTATTCACATGAGCTTAAATTAAAAAAAGCTATTGCAGCCATACTTAAATTCTTTTTGGTTTGTTTCAACAAAAAAACAAAGTCAGGTTTTACACCTTCTCTCATAAATGAAAGATTAACTTAAAATTTATTTTCACCTGAGAATTTGAGTGAGAAACTGAATTTTAGGGCTTAAGTTTCTCCATTTACAGAAGACAAACAGTATCATGTGACTTATGAAACCAATAAAAGGAAGGTCAGATTGCATTAGGTTTTTAGTGTATCATGTTGCACTGCACCTCTGCTAAAGCCAGACAGTATTTTAGTCCCAACTTTCCCAAAATTTTTCACTTCAGTAGTGTAAGCATTTCACACATTGCTTCAAGTATCCATAACCTTCAAAGGAAAAATCAATGGAGACTTATTTCCTGCAGCCTGGACTGTAAAAAAAAGATGCCTGTCTTAGCTGGTTGTTTGCCACCCCAGTAGAAAGCACTACAAATTGCTTTTTACAAGGCATCTGGTATAACTACCATTAACACCGGTCAAAGGAAGTACAATAGAAAGCTCTCTTATCTGCCATATTGTACTTTATTTAAGCAGCAACACACTTAAGTGGGAGTTAAGAGTATACACTTAGAAGTATAACATGATACTGTTTTAGTCTTCTATGTTAATGAAAATAAATCAGAGTCCAGTGAATGAAGAAACATGCCTTCTTTTAATGAATTATATTTCTCGCTAGGCTAGAAATTGGTTAATTGGTTAATCACAGCTTCTACTATGCTTCAAAGTAGTACATAGGAGGTCAGATGACTGAACAAAAAGAGACTTTTCCATCTACATAATATTGTTTATGATATAGTTATCAGGGGATGAAAATGTATTCAAAGTACAGATGAACTGCTCTCATACTTTTTTTTTTTTTAAATCTTACCTGCAAACACTGCAGGGTCCATCATAGAAAACACTACACCAATTTCAGTGAATACTGGTCAGCAAATTTTGCCAACGTTACCTGCAATGATTAGAGCCAGGCTCAAGGTTCCAACATTAAACAATACAGTTTTTTCCTTCTCAGATATGTCAAATCCATCTTTTACCCACTTTTCAATGAATCATCACTGTACTAGAATTACCATTTATTAGAATAAAGCTCTTCAGGGAATAAGAGACATTAAACTTGAATTCAAGGCAAGGTTTAAAGCTCTCTATTTGTTAAAGAGTGATGCGTGACACACTGCACAGCTAAGTATTGCAAAAAGTGACCATATGTTTCTTTTTGTCAGAAGGTCTAACTTGTTCAAAGTACATGTTCTGTTTACACTAAATTGACTTGAAATTTGACATCTATATAGATCCCAATGACTGGGAAACATAAAACTATTACTTTTTTTTACCTATGATGGGGAAAAAAAACCCGCCAAAACAACAAAAAAAGAGGTTCACATATGTCATTCATGAAAATGCAATGGGAAATGAAAATGGAGGGATTCATTTACCAGACTGGAAATTTAACAACTGAGCAGTATAGTTCTGCGACAGGTCACGATCTCAAGAAAATCAGCTAATTAACTTACTTGGCAAAGGGCCAAAGAAAATAACTTTAATCCTTTGGAACTTGATAATCTGATCTATAATCACAAGGGCAAAATTCACATGTAGAGTTTCCACAATTCTAGCTACGTGGACCATTATCCTAGCACAACGGGGAACTACAAAAGGCTGATCCACAGCCCAAAGCTAAATGTTTAAATATGCCTCCAATACATGTCTGGGAGATGGGATCTATTCCAAGAAAAAGCAACCCTCTCTCAGGGAGGAAAAAGAAAAATGAATCTCCAAGCCTTGGCAGAAGTTACATATGTATTTCTGAAAGGTGCCAGAGCAAGATTTGGAAACTCTTTGAAACCATTTTAAATACCATCTGTGGCATAGAAGTTGACCTCTCCAAAGCAGATGGTTCTCAGTAGTCCTTACACAATAAATAAAACTGGGGGTTTTTTACAATTAAAAAAACCTAAACAGTTAAGACTGTATTAAGCAAGTCCTTCGATTAAAATCCCCATTCTAGAAAAAAAAAAGTCAAGCTACGTAAATTTTGTCAAATGAAACATTAGTCAACCTTAATTCTTAAGTTTAACTACCTTGAATGACAAGTGATGTGGAATGAAGCTTTGAAATGTTCATTTAAAGTCACTCCATGTAACGTACTTTAAACGCCTGGGCTTACTTTTTGTGCTGCTAAGCAATAGCTTGTATTCATAAACCTGACAATGCAAATTGAATAGAAGGTTACTAGTGAGGGAGAGGAGCTTACAATCTGACATGCAGTAGCTAGAAACCTCATGACGGTCCTGGAGAGGAAGGTTTTAACACTCATCATTTTCTCACCATCCAGCTTAATTCTGAAGACCTCATTCAGCCTCTGGGTATCTCAACATTCCCCTTACTACTTGTAACACTAATGCAAAAGGTGTTAAATCAGACACTCAGGCTGCTGGCCCTCTCAGAGTTTACAGCCCTTACAAAAGTCACATTTCAGAGGTCAAAACAAACAGAAAAAACATGGACAAAATGAGTTGGCAGTGGTCTTGAAGAAGCTATTTCAATGCTCTTTGCTATTGTAAACTCCAGAAAGCAAGCAGTAGAGTTCACAGCATCTATGAATGGGATACTTCTACACTCATAGCTGCTGTAATCTCCACAGAGACAGAAAGAGATTACATTACAAAGGCCAATGAACTACTGTAGTAATTGCTGTTACAAACTCCACAGAGAAGACAGAGTGCATAATTTTGATGAACTCGTGCCCTCTGAAAGTCATACTCTTAATTCCAATATTATTTAGTAAATGTTAATTATTTCCAAGCGGTAGAAATCTCTTTCAATGCAAATCATATCATCACAGCAACTATTTAAGTCCTCAACTGCATAGACTCTAGCTTTTTCTTCCATAAAACACGTTTCCATACATTTTAAACACTATTTTAAAAAATTCAAGGTCAGTTTCCTCTTTCTTTATTTTCCATGGTCCAAGTTTCATATTCTGCTGTTGCTGCAGTAAAAGACATCGCAGCTACCCAAAATAGTGAAGACTGGAGAGTTGCATGTTCATATCACTGGTAGTTAGGAGACCCAAGTGGGACCCTGTGAAGACAAGTCCTGGTATGCAGGTAATGAAGGTGACAGTGGTTTTCAAATATAATCTCTTTAATGGAGAAACCAACATTTCAGTACCCAGGCAATAAACAGTTTGTTTGTTTTTACTCATTAACAGCACATTCCCCAAAGGTAACTCAGCATTTACTCTTATCCTGTCCCTGCAGCGGCCAGCAGTACATGCCTAGGGAAGGCCTACAGCACGTAATCCACCCTATAAAGTCTTCTCCAACAATAAAATATTACTGCAGTGTATTCTTTTTAGCTTATATACCCAAGAATCACCACAAGTAGTATGGGTGACATGAACATCAGAAAGGGAGGTAAACACAAAGCATGGTAGGTAGAGCAAATCATGACCCTCAGTGATTTAAAAGACTCCTCACATGATTTACAAATACCTGTCTGCATTTTCTTCTATGCTATTCATATATCTGTGCGCATAGGTAATGGGGCCAAGATGAGTTTGGAAGTTTGAAACCTTGGAAGTTTGGGCCAAGATGAGTTTGAAAGCATCTTACACACATTGTGGATTCCTCCCTGTCCAGAATGCATTTTTTTGTTACTGTGGCATTAGTGGTAATAGTCCCTTTGTGCAAAAGTCAGATGTGCCCGCCCCATTGCTGACTCAATAGCACATGGAATAAATTAACTGGAACCCTAAAATCCAACTAGTGTGGATGAGAGACAATGAAGATGTCTTGTGAGCATCTGACCCTCCAATTTAAGTCCTCAAAGCCTATTTTCAAGTACCCAGGTGAAAGTTGTTTTCATCAACAGAACCATGCAAAAACCATCATTTGGCATAATCCACTTTGTTCCATTTAACCTGCTGAATCCGTTACTGATCTAGTACTTTAGCACATCCAAGTGGAGCTGTAGTCCATCTTAAACATTATCAGAAGATATAAGACAACACCTGTTAGACTTACTGCTCTTCTTATGGGCTGCCTTGTTGCTAACTGCCATTTGAATTTCTTACAGGTCAAATTCAGTAAGCAAACATTCCATCATTGCCACTGCACTGATACTGGAATTGCGTTTTTATATAGCAAACCCTTATTTTTCTGTCTCTGGGCACACATGAAATACAGTTTCTTCTGGTTAGATTACAGGAATGGACATACTGCATCAGACCCCAAGTCTCATTTAGTCCAATACCCTGTCTTCCACAGCGGCCAACAGCACAAGGTTAAGGGAAGAGTAAAACAGAATTATTGACTTATTTTGCACACACAGGCATCAACCAACTGCGTCTTAAATTCCTAAGCCTGGGGTTACTATACTGTATTTAAAAGCTGCAAGTGGCCCTTGACTTACTTTGCCTCAACACTTTGATATATTTATTGGTTTACATCCACAGAATTCAATAGAGATGAGTTAAAAAATGTAAACATGCATAAATTTTTTCTTCCTTTTTTTTAAACCACATCTACACTTAAAGAGACCAAAGTCTTGCTATCAGTTCATTTTCCTCAGGTGACATGACAAACAGCTGTTCTCTTTTCACCTTCCTCACTCCATTCTTGAGTCTACAGATGTCTCTGATAAACCCCACTGAATAACAAGATAGAAACTGCGTATTCTGATTTACAAGAAGAAAAAAAAAAAAAAAAAAAAAAAGGAGAAAAATTCTCCCTGGCCTAACAAGCTTGCCCCCCAAAGTATCCTCTGTGAGGAAGGCTGCATGTTCATTTTTCTAATCATTTAAACAAGATTCAGCTGTGGGGCAGGGATCTGGATCTAGAACAAGTTGTAGGTTAAAAAAAAAAAAAAAAAAAAAAAAAAAAACAAGGAGAAAAATTCTCCCTGGCCTAACAAGCTTGCTCCCCATATAGTATCCTCTGAGGAAGGCTGCATGTTCATTTTTCTAATCATTTAAACAAGATTCAGCTGTGGGGCAGGGATCTGGATCTAGAACAAGTTGTAGGTTTGGGGTTTTTTTTGTTTGCTTTTTAAAAGAAAAAGGTAAACAGGAAGGTAAAATTTTCCTTCCATTAGGAGAGCTGAGAAAGAGAATCCTTGGGTATCATGTAATTCGTCTCAGGGTTGTCCGCCATCATTTTCCCTCTCCAGACCTCACAAGAAAAAAAGGCATCTCTGAGCAAAAGAGAAATGCTGGTGGATGTCAAACATTTAGAGGAGAAGATCACAGGCTGCAGTGGAGATGGCAGGCCTGTGAGCAGTGCCAAGAGCAAGTGATGCATAAAATCATTAAATGTGAAGGGCTGGGCAACAGTGCCTAGACTTATCTGGAAGTTTAATCAGAGAGAAGAATTGCAAAAGAAAAGAATAGAGACGGCTGAAAGCTGCAAAGTTATGTGTTTGACCTTTTTATAACAAACTCCCCCTTCTCCCCCCAGCCAGAAAGAGAG
>NW_008795365.1:1200552-1201380 GCF_000699145.1 Aptenodytes forsteri | reverse complement strand
AAGGGAAAGAAAAAGAAAGCAAGCCCAGGTAATCTCAGTGCATTATTGTGGTTATTATCAAATGAGTATACATTTATTTCTTTCTCTGGCTTTCTCAGGAATGCAGATGTGGCTAGAGTACAGGCTGACAGCTGTTTACTCAATGCTGTCTCCACTAAGGGAGACCGGCTTTCAGTTTTTAGCTCACAGAAGATGCAGATAGCTTGCCAGAAATGCTTGGGCCAAGCAACAGGTTGTAGAGAGAAGTCCTGAAGCAATCAAAAAGGGACTTCAGGGCACTGGGGCGACTGGTTGAAGGATCAGGAGCACAGGTAGTGTTTTCCTCTATCCCTACAGTGGCAGGGAAGGATACTGAAAGGAACAGGAAAACACACCTGATCAACACGTGGCTCAGGGGCTGGTGCCATCGGCGGAATTTTGGCTTTTTTGATCATGGGGAGGTTTACACCAGCAGGCACCGGGCCTGCTGGTGACAGATGGAGTTCAGCTGTCTCACAGGGGGAAAAGGATCGCTCATGAATTGGCAGGGCTCACTGAGAGGGCTTTAAAACTAGGTTCGAAGGGGGAAGGGGATAAAACCAGGCTCACTAGAGATGAGCCTAGGGGTGGCATGCCAATGCTGGGGGTGAAATCGATAGCCCAGCTCAAGTGCATCTACACCAATGCACGCAGCATGGGCGGCAAACAGGAGGAGCTGGAAGCCATTGTGCAGCGGGAGAGATATGACTTAGTCGCCATCACAGAAACATGGTGGGGTGACTCTCATGACTGGAGTGCTGCAATAGATGGCTATAGACTCTTCAGAAGGGACAGGCGAGGAAGGAGAGG
>NW_008795365.1:1192844-1198158 GCF_000699145.1 Aptenodytes forsteri | reverse complement strand
TGACGGTTGGACTCGATGATCTTAGAGGTCTTTTCCAACCTTAATGATTCTAACACGTCTCTAAGCTACTAGCATCACTGGGCGGGCTTTAGATATAAAAATTCTGCAATAAGATTGGATGATTTCACACCAGTGGACCTCGCTAGCTCCCTGTAAGTCAGGCTATATCCCTTTCCCCCCCAGTCAGTAGCTACTGTGACATTCACCAAATTCTCCATACAAATATGGTGGGTTCTCAATGGACGCAGACTGTGAAGGAGACTATGCTACCCTTAGAGGGGGGTAAAACTGCTTCTCCTCTATCAAGCTCCCTGCGGCCACACGGGAAAATAAAGGACCAATGAGCTTTGTCATTCCCATCTTTGAATGCCATCTTCCAGAGAGCCAGTCCCACTGAAAAGGAAGACTTGGAGGCCCATCAAGGCCAAGTGGGACATAACATAGCACAACAGCTATTTTTCTCCAGATGGAAGACCTGACCTGAGATAGAGTAGCTTAAATTAGTTGCTGTTTAAATTCATAAGAATGTTCTGGGCTACAGTTCTAGCACTAATAACCCAAATAAATCACTGCAATCTGGTTTCTGAGGAAACAGCAAGCTGTGGTTCAGATCAGTGTTTAGCATATACTTGACAATCCCATTTCTATATACAGAGAAGGCAATGCCCATGTAATAACCTAAAAAAAACCCCAAAACATTCCCTAACAGTGGTGTTTTAGCCTGGTACCTCACTTGCATTTCAAAAGTAATCTCACAGCCTTTGACAGCCTGCAAGCAGCAATGAGCCCCCATCACAGACAGGCACCCAGCTGGTAAGAGCTACCTTCAAGCATTCACAGGAACCATACATGGAGTGGGCAACTCAAGAGATCTGTTCATACCCTCAGCCCTGGGTCCTGAAATGATTCTTGGTTAACAAGGACTGCCTGTGTAAAATAAATTCAGGAAGGGCAGTGATGAATCACTGAGTCCTTACCGCCATGCTAGTTGTTCATGTAGCACTCAAGCAAATCACAAAAGGTTAGAAAGAGGAGCATGTATGTGTCTGAGGCAGTCATTCTTCTTTCCTCTGTCTACCCCAAGCAACACAAGATAGCACTAATATCATCAAAAATTTCTCCTGTGTCTCTTAAGAGGACAGCTTTTTAAGAAAGTTTGACTCCCAGGAGCTCTCCTTATATCCCCATGTGAACTGTAGGGAGCTGAGTGATTTCAAAACTCTGCCTCCTGATGGGGGGCAAGTAGGAACTGAACCCTCCAGAAAACTTGACCTGCTCCTCCTTCCTTATTCGTTCAACCATTTACTTACTTCCATGAGACACAGCCAGCTCCACACACTTTGGAACCTGTCTTAATCTTTTCCTGTTGGCAGAACCAGCTTCATAAACTTGTAGACTATATGCTCATGCAGCTGTGTAATAAAGTTTAAAGAAAACAAAACGTCCTGCAGGTCACCTCATGGTCAACCAGTCTTCCTGAACACAACAAAGGTGAAGAAAAACAGCTGACAAGCTGAAATTAAATCCTCTGATGTGGGATATCTAAATAATCCGTTAAATGCTAATATCTTTCCAGACAGCCTGTTTCTCCAGGACTCTGTTAGCTATGAATCTTACTGATAGTGACACTAAAAACAGCACTGTCCATGTTTAGCTCCGAATCACACAGACTGCCACTAACACAACCAACAGGAGTATAGGGAAAGGTGCTTCCCCAGACACCAGCATTGCATTGGCTAGTGACCATCTAGCACTAAGGAGGGCGTCCTTACCTTGCAGACTTACTTAGAGCTTCAACAGCTGGATTAAAAGACTCTTCAGATTCTTGCAACAGGACAAGGCTTCTGGAAGAGAAAACAAAGAAACGATTTTTAATTTCTTACACATAAATAGACATTTGAGTATAACACGAGGTTAATGACAGTCACAGAAGTAAGTTGGACAACATGCCCTACTTGTAAAGGAATTTGCAGTGGTGTGTTCCTCCTAATCCTTCACAGAAATGTGTGGGGATGCACAAATCGTGAATGTCTACAGGCTCTTTGTCAAGTGGCATTTTCATATCAATGACCTTTGAAAGGCCTTCCATATAAAGAGGGATAAACACAAAGGGCTTAATATCTCGTTTCCCCCAGCGTTTACACAAGTGGTTGATATGCAGCCTGGGGTATTTTGAGGAGACCTGATTTTCAGTGACAGAAGAGTTAAAATTCAGAGCCTCACAAAATTGAGAAAGATCAGCTGAGGCTTCTAGGATTAATGGCTAGGATCTGCAGGGGTTTTTTTCTTAATGTTTTGAGGGATCTTATGATACTACCACCTTAAGGAACACACTGTTGTCTGTGAACACCAAGGTTAAGTTAGAGCTATGACTCATTTCTCTCCTTTTTTTTTTGGCTGAGTTAGATTATTTGATCTCTCTTCACCAGCAATGTTTGATTTACTTATTCTTTCCGAGAGGACATTGCAAATCTAGTATGTCAGAGAAACTGCACAGCGCTATGTGCAGCATGAGCCGAAATTATGTTAAAAAGCATGAAACTAACGTCACAGATCTTGAGAAGAAAAAAGGTGACTAAAAGCACCATTATTTTCTCCCTTTTAAAGAGTAACTGTGAGGCGGCACACAACTCTGGGTGCAGTGGCTGATGTAACCATCAGTCCCAGGTACAAAGGCGACCCCGAAGCAGTTGCGTGTTCTTCTGAGGATGCTGCCCCGAGTCTGACTTCACATCCCAGCTCTGAATACACAGCGCACAGTGGGCTCTGTTTGGCCACTGGCTCTCCTTGCAGCTGTGCTGATTGCTCAGTGGGGAACATGTCTGTTCTCACAAAGAATTTAACAAATTAACTATGAACAAAGTAGCCTGGAAACGACATAGATTAACACATGCTGTGTCATGCCAAGAAGCAGCTTGTCAGCTTGTTGTTTTCTCAAATCTGAAAGGAAAATTCCCAGGACCTACTAAATGTATGGAAATGTTTCCATGTTTAGCTGTGTTGGAAAAGAGCACAATCATTGCTGAGGAGAAATAAGAAACACACAGCCCAGATAAAAAGAGTGTATAACAAGACTCCCAGGAAGCATCTGCAGCACAAACAAGATTAAACACAGGGGAGAATCTGTCGTCTTTGTGTAAACTCCACAGCCAAAAGAGACACTAAGGATGAATTTGGGGAACACCTCCTACATATTTTCTGTTAACAAGCATGGAAAAAAACCCCAAAACCAAAAGCTCATGGATGTTTAGCCCTCTTTGCTGCTATTCATAACCACTCTAAGTACCCTCCTGGCCATAGCATGAAATGGGTGTCTGCATTAGCCCGCAGCATGTCTTTAGCCAGTACAGATCTTCAGGGGGGCTCAGCACAGAATAGCTCAAATCTCTTCAAGGCAAAACAAACAGATGAACCCAAAATGTGTTTGGCATAATCTCAGATAAGGTAATTATTAAGACATAATATAAAAATTAGCTATTTTTTAAAGCATTAATTAAAAATATTGACAGGTAGATGGAAAAAAGTATTTAAGCAAAGCACTGCTCAGAAAAACACAAGGTTTATCACTTATCTGCTACAATATAGGAGCTGCATGAAACACATTTTGAAAGTGACAAGTCAATCAGACTGAGTTGAACAAAGACATGTTTTACAAATATTTTGACAAATGCAAAACACTGGGAGACCATCTAGTCCACTGCTGAAACACTCTAGTCTATTACAGAGAAAGAGGGGTCAGGGCATGGACTGAAAAATCACAGGAAAATAATGGAGACTGATCAAATTGCAAAGAACTCTATCCAACTAGAGAAACTTGATAACATGTTTAAATGATCTTTTAGAAGATTTCTTCAGCAAATGATAGTATACATCTTTTTTAAAAAGCTTATTATAAAATAATCACCCCTTATCAGTTCCAAAGGTTTTTCAATTGTCAAATTTTAGCCATATAAGCGAATGTCAGCCTAGAGCCTTTTTTAAAACAACTAGTCTGTCTACTCTTCGCCCTAATTTCAAGTCAATTGTGTTTTCCACCTCATCGTATCTTAACACAAAGATTTTGAGTTTCTCTCAGACAGGACCTGCCTTCACCTTTTTTCATACCATACATAGCACACTGGACTTCACTGTCAAATTGCCACTGCAGCAGTATTAAGCAGACATGAAAACAAAGCCCAGGTACAACCCCAAAGCCAATCTGGATTTGTCAAGAACAAAGCTGTATGCCAAAACCTTCTGTTGTCTATCAGCAATAAGCAACAGGCCTGGACGGTAAGAAAAGCAACATCACGTGATAAATAATGACTTTAATAAGACTTTTGACACATTTCTTTCATTTGACAACCATATCACCAAGAAATAGGGTCTTGAAACTGCCATAAAGTAAGAATAAAACTAGTTGGTTAGCTATAGCTATGGTGTAACAATCAGCAGCTCACTACCAACATGGAAGGACCTATTTTGTGTGGTTTTACAAGTGTCTAGTATTGTTTGATGCTCTTTAGTTATTCAACAACTTGGACATTCAGTTTCCATTTGCAATTAAATCTGCAGATTCTATAATAGTGAAAGGGACCATATATTCAGGGACAGCATAGGATTTCAAAATAACCCAGACTTATTGGATAAAGGGTCTGGAAAAGGAGGCTGATATTCAAAAGAGATTAGTGAGGTGAGATGCACAAATACTTATTGGGGAATGGCTGGTTAGGCAATGGGTCTTCAAGAAAGGCCCCAAGATAAGGATCACTAATATCAAGATCATGCTGCTGCAAAATAGTAAAATGCCATGCCGGGGTGTCTTAATTTAGTTTACAGGACCCCATGAGGATGGTTCCTTAAATTCTACATCACCCTGGTAGTGCTACCCTTAGTATACAGTGACCCCTTTCAAGCACATCAGAAGATGGACGTGAAAGAACTGGAAAATATTCCAGAAACAATTAGGATGATGCAAATCTAGCAAATCCATCTATTAAGAGTGAAGTCATTGGGTTGTTTTAACCTAAAGGGACTGAGGGAAAGGAAAAATTCTAACAGGAAAATGCTTTTGTAAAGATGAAAGGAATCATCTGCTCCAGTAGTCATTGTTAATGGGATCAAACCCAACAGGATTAGACTGCAGCAAGGAAGACTCACATGAGAAACGAGCAAAAAGTTTCCAACAGGAAACAAGAACAGGCTACCATCGCCGGCAGTCCTGTGCAGCAGGTTAGGCAGACACCTGTAAAGGATCTGCCTTGGGGCTGGTAATTCGGCTACATCATCTCCATGGGTCCCTTTCAGTCTTTTTTTTTTTTTTTTTTTTTTTTTT
>NW_008795365.1:1176836-1192620 GCF_000699145.1 Aptenodytes forsteri | reverse complement strand
TTTTTTTTTTTTTTTTTTTTTAAGATTTTACCAAACTGAAATAAAAAACAACCAACCAACCCCATAACCAAAACACCAAAACAAAAAAAACAGGGAGTAGAAGAAAGCAAGACATCTGATGAATACTTGAAACCATCAGTTATTTATGATGGTAGCTGTCACACTAAACATGATCTTTATTTGGGTCTTGAAACGCACAAAATTCAAAACATTACACATGCTAAGAATACAAGCTCACAAGCTCAATATGCAAGGCAATTAGGATGCCAGGTGAGATGGCAGAAGCCCTAGCCCCTGGAGACGTGACCACAGCAGGGGACAGCAGAGCTGGCCCCACGGGCAGGAGGAACCTTCCCCAGGAGCCTTGCTTACTCTTCTCCCTGCTGTGGCACTGGTCCCCCCCGGACTGTGCCTCCTACTACAGCATCCTCACAGGTCTCCTCCGCCATCTCCCTGTGTGCCTTCGCCTGGGCCAGCCCCGCCCCGGCTGCTGCCGGCTGCTGCTGGGACCAGCCAGAACCATCTGGAACCGGTGGGGCAGTCCCCTGCCCCTCCCACAGGGGGCACCGCTGCCCCGCCACCACAGCCCAGCCCCCTTCAACTCCCCTCTCCCCACCCCACCCACTGACTAATTAACTGCAATTAAAGAAAGCCTTTGCTCGGGACCCAGCACATGCGCTCTGTGGTGAGCGCCCTGCCGCAGCTCGCCGATTCTCTTCGGAACCCAGAAAATGCCTCTTCTTACCTGAAAAACTTGTTATTAGAAAGTTTAAAAAAAAAAAACCAAACCAAACACAAAAACCACTGTATCATTCCTCAAAGTCCTTTCAACTCTTCCTTAATTGGGAAAAACAAAAGCACAAGGATGTAGATTAAGCCTCCTACAGGTCACTTTGAGAAGCCAGGTTTGAAGTAACAGCCCTTTGCAGCAGCCATGACTGCTGCCAGTTGTGTTGTGCTTTATACTGAGTTTTACTACCCACAAGTTAAAATATACACAAAGACCTAAGAGCAGATGGGAACCCTCTGCCACCAGGGCCTCACTCGCCCTGGCAAAGGTCCCCCCCAGCTGCGCGGCTGCCTGGGCTCAGAAGCTGCCCTGTATTAGACACACCAAGATGGCTTAAAGTTTGTGCAGCCAGAGTATTTTAAATATGCTGGTCACATACTGTGTTTACTCATTGGCCACAAACCATGCAGTTACAAACCCAAAATTTGCATATCAAATGGGCATTTACCATCTCTTCTCCAAAGATAATTTTGAAATAAATGGGTTTACTCAAAGGAGTGAAGGTTTCTCCTGTGAACGGTGCTTGGAGGCTTTGACTCACCTGCACAGCTCAGAAGACTCCCATCAGTACAATGAATATCTGTTTTCATCTACCACAGTATTTGATTTCAACACACAAAGAAGCTGTATTTTACACTGTCTAGTTTATGCAAGGTGAAAACAAATTTATTTTGATGGTGATAACCTGCAGTGTTAGTTTTCCCTTATGAATGAGAAAGCTAAAATAACTTAAGAGTGTACTTGGCGCATGTGTCCTCTGAACTTATTTCTTAGCTTTCATTATGAAAGAGGTGAAGTGGAGAAAGCTCAACAGTTGGGAGAAGGTCATTTTGATGCTTTCTTTAATAACAACTCCTACCCTTGCTGTGGCTGTAGCAGCAGCGCTTTTTTGTTTTGGAGGGAGGGGTGGCAACCAGTGGTTACAGATTAATCTTTTCTTGTCAAATCTAGACCATATTTTATTTCACAGAACGAGGAACACCACCTCACAACAGTTACTAGAGGCTGAGGGCTTCCCAATTTGAGGAGAGCAGGGCAATTTCACAGGACATTTCAATCCAAATGCACTTTTGGACTATTAATATAGAAGTTAATGAAAACATGGCCTAAAAAATAGGAACCTGCAGTGAGTCAGCATTTTAGATATTCTTGGATTCAATAATTTATTGTTTTCATCAGCCTATTGCCAAGAGAAAACACACTGTGGTACCCTTTAGAGAACAAATACATTTTTCTCAGAAAATGAACACCTACAGAATCCCGGTGTGGGGAAAACCGAAAGGTAACCGTTTGGAAAGGACAAGAGCAAAGTAAATTAAAATTTCATCATTTGGACAGTGAGTTTCATCTGACAGCTGTATCTGATATTAGTCCATTTCCTGATGTATTTGAACTTGCCTCTTGAACTAACCAGAGAAGGTCGTATGAAGTGCCAGTGGTAAAAAACACCAGAAATACAGAGCTCTGGTTTTCATATTATTCATCAACTGACAGTGACTTCTACAAAACCAATTCCATAGCTACTGGTTTGATCATTTGGCCAGTTTTGAAACATGTCAAAAGCCTAGAAGTATAAGCACGTGAGAGTGTGTGTTTTCAGCTGGCCAAACCTTTCTATCTCTAAGTAGGAACAACTTAAGTTATCCATCAGTTCCTACTCTAGCTAAACCTGAGTAAGTCCTTAATGGTGCCACACATCAAGGCACGTGAAGGAGTAGACTTGGTCCCTTCCTATCCTGCCAACACTAAGGCTAAATTAGTGACAGCCACTGGAAACAGAAAAGACCACTGGCAGTGATGGAACGGACAAGGAGACAGGAAAGCAGTGATGAGAAGTCATCAAGATATGTCCTCACACCTCTTACTGGCCTGCTACTTGCTCATAGCACTCTTAACATAATACCACTGCACTGAAATCCATGGCATCCTGTAGAGGTCAATAACTTTCCAGCAATCTGACTTTTCTTTGCCTGCTTGCTGCACGAAACAAGCCTTGGTGATGTTCTGCCACCTCCTCTAAACCAGCTGAGGCCTGACCGCTTCCACAGCTCTTCTCTCACAGTTTCAACTGGGCTCTCTGAAGAGGTGTCCAACAAGGACTCCATAAACCATGACAGTAATGGCTTTCAGAGTGAGGCACCAAGCCTACCAAATTAATTTCACATGGACTAGCAAACACCGAGAAGGAAATAGCACTCTCTCACCACTATCTTGACATTTGAATTAGTGAAAACGATATACATGGCAACATACAAACAGCTATATCAAGTGACATCAAAAATCTACGTGCTTTGGCACCTTGTGCCAGTAGCCTGTTTTAACCATCTCAGACCAAACTGAAAGAAACCCTACCAAGGAATAATAAAACCTAGGAGAACTTCCTACTACAATTCCAACACTAAGAGGTTGACTTATGCCCCTCAATATGCAGATTTTGATGGATTCCCAAAAATTTTATTTAATTCATGACTAATTATCAACAGAATTGGTCAACGGTTTTTAATATGGCCCAGTAACACCTGTGAATACAGAGACTGTATTTCTCAAGTAGCTCCCAACAGCACAGCACGCAACCGGGACTTCCCTCAGCCCACATACTATTATTACCGATAGAGCAAATAGAGTACCTACCTTAGCTTTTTGAAGTGTCTTTGGATACAGACAGCAACAGGTCTGGTTCTCCACTGCCTATTTGAGAATCACTTTAGACTTGGGCCTCATGTTATCTTTATGAAGACACTACTGCTCAGTTTTTTCCAAAACCAACAAATTAATTGTTGCAAAATGCATTAGGCTTTCTAGTGGTGCAAGTTGACTTACTTTATATTAAAGAGGAAAATGTAAATTTATCCGAGATGTCAATCTGGCCAACAGTCTCTTTCTATCTCATAGTATTTTGCACCTCTGCAAATCAGAAAATGAAACAGTATCCCAATGCATGATGCCCTTTTCCTTTTGTTCACTGCATACATTAACAACACAGGTGGATTTCAAGGGATGCTGAGAGCATGACTAGTAGGTTTCAATTTTTATTTGCTACACACAAGATAATCATCATTTTTGCAAGACAACAGGCAGCACGTTTATCTGAGTGTGTTTGGAACAGGATGTATTGGAGCCTTTTTCTTGTGGCCCAGGATATGCTTCACACACATAACGCTGCAGAGAGAAAAGGAACAAAAGAATGCTTGAAGGAATGATTAAGTGCTTCTGAATTTACACAGTGAAATATGGACAGTTTAAATGTCCCAGTTATTTGCTTCTCTTCAGCTGGTGAGCAGTTTCGAACACCCCGTGGTGCAGTAAGATTAATTGAGTTGTGCATGCTTTTAGCCTGCTTGGGGTACCAAGGAGAGAGAATTGCCACAGAATCTCTATTCGCCAAAGCAAAGAGAGCATCTCATTAATGTATGATTAATAGCCATTTGTGAAGCAATTAATTAGTCATTTTGACAGTAAACTTAACCAATATACATGTTTTTGCCAAGCTACAGGTTTGCTTTAAAAAAAAGGAGAAAAAGAAAAGAAAAAAGAAAAAAGAAAAAGGTCCCTTCTCATGCCCATCCTCTAGAAAAGAGCAAAGGGAAAAAAAAGGGGGGGGGGCTTTACGTATTCTGGTCTTGTCCAATTTCATATGGTGTGTCTTTCAGAACATCATCACTAGAATAGAAGCTCTCTAACATGATTGATGGCTTCTCCTGCTATCCACAAGTTGAAAATTCAGAAAACGGGTATTTTTTTTCATAGGCCTTGCTGCTTATTGGTACAAGAGTTATTTCCACTTTGCTGCAGAATTGATTTGCAACACCAGCATATGAGTTTGTATATTTTTCTCACCAGCCCGTCATGAAGTATCACTCAGCAAGCCTTCGGTGGCATGATGGATTGTGGAAATGAGAGCCTCATGACTTCGTTTGCCATCAAAGACTGGGATAATTGTCATTAACTTTTGCAAGTAGTGGAGCATCTGCATCCTTGCTCTGGATATCTGCATTTTGTAAAGCATATTACACAGCAGATGTACAAAGCACATACCGCCATGCTAATTTAATTTTGTTCCAAGCAGGAAGACAGACACCTTCCTTCAGAGCAAGCTGTCTTACTCCTTGAGTAAAAAAGCCTAAAGGCAGGCTTCTGGGTTGCATGTCAAGTTCTGATTCACGAAGTGACGGTAGATTGCTTACCTTTCCTGTGCTTCAATTAGTCCTTCTGGAAAACGGGTACCTATGAACTCTGCCAAAGGTTTGTTTATGTTTTGTTTGGGGTGGGTTGTTTGTAATTATTTTTTGATGGTTTTTATTTTATTTTAATATAGCCCATTATAGAGCATTTATTGATTTTTCACAGTTATCACTGAAACCAATACTGTACTTCTAACACTACAACAAGAACCATCACTCCATTTTTCTTCTGTACTGACAATTCTTTGTTGGTCTTATCCAGGCATCACAAACTTCAGCAGGCATTACAGCAATGCATTTAAACACAGGATTAACTTCAAGCATGGATTTATGCAACAGGACATTACTCCTGCCTCATGTGAGGCTGACACCTAGTTTCTTTGCTGCACAGAGGGGTGAACCATTTAATGTGAAGGCCAACTGTTTCAGAATAAGCTACAATCCTTTTGATACATCTCAGAAGAGTCTGAATCACTTGTAAAGACTAGGAAACAAGTATTATTATTTGTCCGCTTTACAAGATCCTTGCATTTACAAAGCAACCCCCCTCAAAAAATGAAGCAAGACAGACTTAAACGTATGCTAATAAACAAATAAGCTGAAGGAGCCTGTTCTAAGCACAGGGTGCCTTGTACAGAACAAAATTAACATATTCCTTTCTGATTTCCTCTTCCGCTACCTTGGGATGTGTTTAGGTACAAATATAAAGACAAGGTCTCATATTTCTCATGCTTACACTACTTTCAAGCAGTACCTTTTCCTCTGCAGCAAATCCACCTGATGACTGACTTGGCACAGCTCAAAATTTCCTACACTTAAGTGCACCTCTCAGAAACTGCACAACACACGAGAAATATTTTAAGTGGTAAAATGATATCCTATTACACTGATCACAGTGAGATATCACATCTATTAGTATTATTATTTTACAAAATCATTTTATTCTAGACTTCCACACTGAAATTCAAAACTAGTGCTCATGTGCCTAAGCTCAAAATTAAAACTAGGTGGGGGTCTGTGACATCTATGTCCTGTAAACCCTTCTGCACTAATGTCCATTGCAATTGCAGAGGACTGCCTTGTTATTTCTAAACCTTTATTGACAATAGACTCACAGGTGGAAAGTATGAGTGGCCAAAGCACTGCTGCTGGATGTACCCTCAAAAGCAAGTATGCTCTCTTCTTGAAACAGCAGCTTATAAGTCAAGATCCTGTTCAGTCCTACTACTGCAGCTGTTCATGTCATTCCTTATAAGATTTTTTTTTTAAGTGCCAATATCAGAAATACAGATTTCCACCCCACCCTTAAGGAAGAGGTCACATTAGTATGTATCCTGTTCATTGGACATGACTCTGCAACAGTAATGCCTGTATTTTCGGGCTGTCTGAGAAAGAAATATGGGATTCACGCAGGTTAGCAAGACATTCACCTTCAGAGGCAGTTTCTTCAGGTTAAGACAGAGACATTTAAAGCAGCATGATTCCATTGATTTTAGTGGGATTTGGACTGTCAGAGAAGAAAGAGGACTCCTAAGGTACCTTACTTTGACCCATATTTTCATGTTTTCTGTGTAGATAACAGAACCTTATGGCCCATGAGACCATTAGCCAGACACCTTCAACCAGCAGTATGCAAATTTTAAGTACGCATATCCACCTGTCATTTCAGTCAACCCAAGAGGTGAAGGAAAACTCTTTTTCTCTATCACCAGTACTGGCGCATCAGGCTTAAAGATCCCTTGCATAGGGAAGTATTAAGTAAAAACACCCAAATCTCACACAAAGCAAATGACGCTTCTGGAGAAAAAGATGGGGAGAGGAGAGGAAGACCGTTTGCCATCTCAACACTAGTTGCAGGGCCTCAGGGGACTCCACTGTAACGGGGGGAGGAGAAGGCTTCAACGGTGAACTGTCAGTAAGGGCAAGAGGCTATGTGAGATGCCGTAGCACACGTAGAGACATTTGAGATGGACTCGACAGCTGGTTAACAGAGAGAGAGATCTGAACCTGAACTCCTGCAAGCTGTCTGATTACTTCCACAGTAACTTGGTAGTTTTATTTAAGATGTTGCTGTAGCTGGGAATGGAGTCTCTCATAGTCTTCAAGTGCTGGCACCATACAAATGGAATAGCACTATAAAAACAACAGACAGATTCTGCACCTTTGCATATTAACGATGTGTTAACATTCTGGAGTGGCCCAGAATTCTTAATGAGCATGCTTGCCCATGCTGAAGCATGCAGCAGAGTAGATACATAAATACATTGAAAAGCAACCAGAATCTGCTTGCTCCTATCCAGTTGTAGTGGAGTCAGTCTACATACATGGGGTCAAAATAATTTTTTTATTTCATTGTTCACAATCTGTGAATTTCCAATTTTTCTGACACTCTCTTCGTGATGACATGCAGCATAACCGTCTGCAATGGACTGCAAATTAACCACAGTGGGTAGGAGAGTTTAAAAGCTACATTCAATATGAGAAAGACTGACAAGAAATGCAGACTATCAACTGATGTGAATAAACAGGTACCAAAAAGGAGACTGAGCAGTCAAAACAGCTCTTGATATTGCTTAAGGCTGTAGACAGGAACACAGAACACCAGCTGAATACAATAACTTGGAGGTTATTCCACCTATGTCTAGAGAAACAAGCAGACAGATCAATGCTCTGGCTACAAGTGACCTTTTTAGCTATTTAAACATGTACTTCTATTAGCATTTGTGTACCAATTGTTTTTGTAAAAGAAAAATATCTGTAATTTAAGTGAAAATAATCACAGAACTTTTGCATCTTTCTCTTATCCTGTTACCCTCTACAATATTTAGAGTCCTTTTTCAGCTTCATTAAAAGATCATCACCCCAAATAAACTCCGTTTGACAGACCCCTGGAGATGAAGCCCCAAAACTCATTTTCACATCTCTGATTAATGCTCTCCACTGCAGGAATCTCCCCCAGTTCACAAATACTGAGGAAGGGACACTCTTGGGGTAGGTTTCATCTATACTGAGGCAGAGTTCAGCCTGGGCACAGGAACTGCAAGAAGGGCTGCCTTCATAGCAAGGCAGCTATTGCCCAGCACGGGCACACGGAGCATAACTAAGCTGAATTGGCCTTGCTCAATAGCAATGTTCAGCTCAAAAAGGTGTAAGAACAGCGCGGGGGGGGGGGGGGCACGGGCAGAAATCCACTTTTGATTCACATTCCACTCATTAACAAAATAATATTTTCTTCATCAGGACCAAGTTCTGTGCAGTCTGCCACAAAAAGCCATCTTTTTGGCTGTAGCCTCTATACTTTCAAATGCATAAGCTGACACTCCAATCTTAAAAGAACAACTGTTCAGAAACTTTCACACACAAAAAAAAGCAACTTATTAAAAAGATTTCTGTGAGGTCAGTCATCCAGAAAAAAAATCCCTCCCACCCACATCAGGACCTTGTTTAGGACATTTAAAGCACTTGCAAGTCTCCGAGTACCTAGGCATCTCATTAACTGTATTTTAACTGTGTCCCCAGCCCATCCTAAAACTCTGACCATGCCCAATAAGCTTTCCAGTATAAGCCAAAGAAAACCCCCATAGACAGGAATAAAAAGCTGGCAGCCTTAGATTGCATGCATCATCACAGCATCAGCAGCTGCTTCCTCGTTCAGATGCAAAACAGTAAATCTAGGAGGGCTGCTGCACACATATCATGTGGTCGGGAGGAAGCCGGAAAGAACAGAAGACTTAGCATGAAAAATGAGATGCTGACCAGCAGAAAGTTACCGTCCACCTAAGAAAGCTTCAGCAGTGTAATGACTGCTTTCCATTTTGAGGAATTTAGTAATGCTTGAGCAGCTCAGCCCATGTTAGCCATTCTGTTTGTACTCAAACCTGTCAACAATCACAACACAGCCCCAACCATGCAGCACATTCATTCTCAGTTAGCAGGTTTACAGAAGCATTTTGACACTGACAAGAACAACAGAAGAGAAGTGGCTGTCAGACTATCTAAAAAGTTTCCTGCAGGTGCCTTTACCTGCATAAGTTTAAAAGAGAAGGCTTTTGTTCAAGGAAAGTTGCATCCCCTTTGTACTCAAACATCTGGCACAAGACTGTACACCACCTGAGATGCTCAACTGAACAGGCTTTGAGCAGGGGGAATTTTCATTTCTTATCCTCTCTTACTGTAGCTACTTAATAAGGGTAGAGATAAAACATGGCAATCAGTGGTGAAGCAGGAGCAAACACAGGCAGAGGCACAGTTGTGGTAATTCTTGCATGATGGATTTGTGAGATCGTGTGAATTGCAAGGCTGATAAATAATTCTATATCTATTGAAATATCAAGTCAAAAAGTTCTCTATTTTAGGAGCTGATTTTAAAAAAGCAATTCTATTATCTTTCCTGTCAGATGAAGTGTGTCTCCAACAGGCACCTTACCAGCATTCTCACTGCTTCTGAAGCAGTCCCATTCCCATTCTGTGCAAACCAGCTCTGGCATGTACCGCTACACAGAGACAAGCTTATAAATGGGGTGTGACTATTGCCTGTGACAGGCACAAGGACACCCTGTACTTCTGATAATATTTTGCATATGCATTATATTTCTTTCCAGATAAAGTTATTTCTGCAAATGAGAAATGCAGACAGAGGCATGCTTGGGAACTCTGAGCAGCGCGTGATGAAGACAAAAAGTAAGACCAGATGAAGAAAAGCTGGCTGATTGTTCACGGTGTACATTCATACTTCCAAAGGGCCCTGATGCTCACCTCTGTCAGGATGAAGGCATTCTTACATTAACAACAGAAAACAAAATATCAGGAACACCCCTAATACCACTATATGGTACAGTGTCTCTGACACTCATTCTTAAACATACATTCATATTCTTTGGGAAAATTAACTCATCATAAAACACTGTACATGATAGAAATAATATAACTGGTTAACTGCGGTTAAATACTTTCAACAATGTTTTAAATACACGCTTCAGTGATCTGCTGGGCAGAAACAGGTATACAGATATAATTCAGCAAGGTATTAAGGACAGGTATCTGACTTGGGTATACACCAGTGGGTCTCAGAGTTAATGCAGAGCATCTGCTTTTATGGCTTAGCATGAGACTTGTGATGGTCCTTCCTTTGAATCCACTACTAACGGAGTAATGGAAACCTTTGCATCCTTTAAAAAAAATCCCTACAATTGCAGAAAAAACCTGGTAGCCTGACCTTCTCTAAAGCAGGGTTTTCCTTTGGTTCAGGCTTGAGACTGAGTAACATCCAACAGCCTTTGACAGCTGCAACGCACAAAGGTCTGCCTGGTGTGGCTGCTATTCCCAACCCAGTATCCCTCTTATGTATCCTCCCCCACAGGGCACTATCCTTCTCCAGGCGGAACCATGCATTTCCATGTCCCCTCTGTGAAACCCAGGTAACAGCAACTTCACAACTTCATGGAAGTGCCGATAGGAAAAATCCCTCACATTTTATCATGGTTGAAGACACTTAAGTGCTTAATTTTTACAGCAGAGTCTCACACTGGATTAATTTTTAACAGATAATTGACTTCTTGGAGATCTGCACCATTCCAGATGATGGGAGAACAGACATTCTGGAAAGGCTTTTTCAAAGCCTAAGGCCTAAGACAGCCTATAGCCTAAGACAGTGCTATAACTTCCCAGAAATTACTTCCCAAAATTTACGTTCACACCCGCATGTGGAGTACCAGCTCACAATCCAGACCATGTACTCCTAATATGGACACAGCCACAAAGGTAATGCTACGGTTGGTGTCATCTGTCCCCTTCCTGCCCATTCCTAGCAGAACACAGCTAATACAAGCAGACCTGTTACAAGTGTTGTTTTGGTTGATAAAACCTCATTCATGCTGAGCAATTCTCCCAGTTTAGTTCTGCCTGTTCCTCAGTCCCTCCAAGGCACACACGTTCAGAGCAAATGAGACCCATCTTAAAAAGATATGAAGTGATTTCTAAAATAAATCCTACAAAACCCCAAGATCTCACAAAGTAACATGTTAACGATGATACGGCATGAAGCCTCCTCACAGTGCTAAACTTGAGATGAAAACTTACAGACTACATTTTCACCCAGATTTGTAAAAAGCTTGGCATACTACAGTTCTGCTAAGATAAAGCTTTAATTCTATTGTTCTTTCATACATTCATACATGTATTTGGTCTGTGTTATTCCAGTGACATACGTCTTTCCAGATGTTAATGTTTTATCGTGCTTTTTTGCAGTTTTTATCAGGTCCATTTACACAAAATGTACTATAAATCCTCCCTCACTTCATATAGTATATCATATAAGACACCCTGACAAACATACAGATACAGATATATGAAGGCTAGTAAATGTAATAGGAGATTTAGCATGCTACTTGTACAGATACACTATTATTCTTAATCTTGTGATTAATATGGACTGGCACTACTGTACAGATTTATTTTTGACCATATGCTCTTTAATTGTCATTGCTTCCCTCAGTTTACCCCCTTGCACATCTGCAGCATGTGTGGGCTGATGCTCTCTCCTTTTGCCTCAGCAAGATGGGAGAACAATTTCTCAGCTGGACACCACGATGAAGAGAGAATTCCAGCAATCATGTCTCCAAAGAGAGATTAAAGTAAAATAAAGTTTTTTTTAAAACTGAATAAGCAGAGGGTGGGAGGGAGGAAACTCACCGTCATTGACGTTCTTCATCTGCCCGAGCTCAAATTAGCTGGAATACTGTTTAATTGTGAGCTGCTAATGTGCTGCCTCAAAAAGCCAGCTGTTACTAGAGCAAATGGACCCAGGGAAAAGACTTTCAAGACCAAGATCGGATGAGCTTGCAGAGAATGTGAAAACACTACCACAGCTCTCACAGTGACAGGTCTTACTGATTTAAGATTCTTTTGACTGTAAAACTTGGCTAAGATATAATTCAGCAGAGACTTTGATTCATTTTGAAAAGATTTACACTACAGTTTTAAATGAAGCCCAAGCTAATTGTCTTCCTACATTACCACAGAACAGTTCCTCTAAAGCTATTTTTCCCCCTTGTGAACTTTAAAACTTATGTTCAATAATCTTTTTCCTCTGTCCTGAATTAAATATAAGAAAACAAAATATGTATTGGTGAAGCAATTGTCAAGCAAGTTCCAGATTCTTGCAATAGGTACATTTTTTGAAAAATCTTTTCCATCTAAAGAAAAATATTTTTGGAAAGGGAAAAAATTTAAAGATACTCATGTATTTTCTTCTATTTCTGTTTAGTTATAGCATTTATAAAGCTTTCCTTAAATGAGACTTCTCAGTGACGAGTGCCGTAATTTTCTATGCAAATCAGATTAATAAATTAAAGAAATTTGCCTGCATATAAATGAGAAAGCAGTCAATTTATATGCCTAATAATAACTTTAAGCCTTCTCTGTGTGAACTTTGCTAGGAATATTTTTCATATAGACAGATTTACAAAAAAGTGCCAGTTTAAAAAAAAAAGTAAAAGCTTTTTATATCTGCCATTAAATTATTTATAAACTTGCTTTACAAAGGATCTTTTTATATGGTCCCTAACAGGAAGGGGAGGGAAGTGAAGCAGAAGTCCCAGCTGTGGACGTATCTACACTGCAGTGTGCCACATAGACACAGATCCCTCAGCTTGTTCAGAGACCAGAAACACTAAGGTGAGCAGTATGATGCTGCAGCTACATCCTTGCTGTCTCCAGGCCACATCAGCTAACTTGAGCATGTTCACATGGGCTTCATTTTCTCCATCTAACAAGAGTCTGAGCAACCAAAAATTCAATAAAAAGCCAGTTTGTGCAGAAGTCCATCCTCCCACTTTGATACCTTTTTGTTCAAAACTTGCAAAAGCAAATTTGACAGTCTCTTTCTCTGGAAGGACAAACATATCCCTCTGTTTCTTCAGAGGTGAAGTGAAACCTCTGCCTCTTGCTCTGATCTAAACCAGAGGCAAGCACATAAGAAACACTATACACTTAAATGATTAATGATTATTTTTAGCACCTGTAATGAGATGCATCTTTGTTGAAATAAAAAAACTGTTATATCTTACAAGCATTTGCCATCAAAATGTTAAATTTCTCCTTTCCTCCCTCTGTTCTTTGTTGATTTCTGAAATAAACTGTTATATCTTACAAGCATTTGCCATCAAAATGTTAAATTTCTCCTTTCTCTCCCTCTGTCAAGTTTAAGACAAATACAAAATGCCTGAAAACTAACAAACCAAACAAGTTAAAAAACCAAAGAAAATAGGAAAGAGGGTAACAGCAATGAGCAAGATCCTTGCAATCTCTGACTACTTGCAAAGTCCCCATTCAAGGGGACAGGAATTTTGCCTGCCTGGCAGCTCAGTCCCCTGTCATTTGAGTTAGACAAGGAGTCAGGTTAGCTAAAAACACCCTTTGATTCCAGCACAGACCTCCATGGTGTCATCCATAGGTGTCCTTAAAAGCCAACAGTGACGCTGCTATAACCATAGCCCTGCTGCCCCCATAGGCTGTAAGCAGGAATCCATCTTACTTCATGTATGCTTAGCATCTGGTACAGTAAATCTACAACCCCACTGATGAACTGTTTGCTACTCTAATACAAATACCAAGCTGTTCCTACATCAGCAAAAACCTACACAGAAAGTTGTCAGGAAGAAGGAGAAAATATTTCAGGCGTTGCATTCAGACTCCACATTGTGATACACCCCGTGGTACCAAGCAATCCATGCAAAGGGGGAAAAAAATAATTCACTGGCAAAGGCTGTTCCTTTACTCGCTTCTTCTTTTAAGCATGTACAGTACCTAGCAAAGGTGTTACCACCATGGCTGCCACCTCCCTTCAACCAGCCAGCCTGACCGCACAAGGCAAGGCAGGGCTTCACCTCTCCCACTCAGCAACTTCAACTATCTGCCCCTTTCAGAGACTGACAGCATCAAGTTTGGAGAAAAAGCATCTAAGGGCAGACTGTCATGCAGTTGTAGCTTGGATACGGGCCTCTCCTTATAGTCTGTCTTTTAGAGCATGGTTGTCTCATGAACAGGAGGATTTGTCACACCCTGTGTTTCCTGAACTGCTCCGGTTCAATTCTGTTTACTCCAGTTACACTTTCTTGTAAAGTACTTACTGCTCTTTCCCCAGAAACCAGAGAGCTGGGGAGAAGATAGACCAAGCTCTGCACTTTGACTGGTGAACATCTCTGCTGGAAGGTGTCCAAATTGCAGAAGAACCATTTGGCATGTGTTTTTTTGACATCGCAGACACATAGATTAATAGCCTGCTCCCTCCCCTACCCCTGGCTTTAATATCCTGTCCTTTATGAGTGACTTTCAGACTCACTTTATATTATGTTATCCTCCCAGGCAAGTGTTTCTTGTTTTGTGATTATTTTTGCACTTAAACAGTAATACACTTTTTTCCCTACTGAGTTGATGCTGTCTACGAAACAAGATTGCATACACTCACCTGCTCCAGTTTAAGGCACCATCCTTGCTGCTGCAGATAGACCTCTCCAAAAGCTGCATAAGGACAGTGCTCCCTCACACATATATCCCCTTATAGCATCCCTGAGACTTCTGCTTCTTCAAGCACTGTAGATGAGGGTATTTGCCACTTGAAGATCTGGGATTTAATGCTGTCTAGCTCCTGCTGGACAATCAATGCTCCAAGCTGTTGCGAGACTACCCCTGGCCCAAGCAGCAGCCAGCGCAGGAGCTTAGATTTATGTATTCCATTTTAAAGGAAAAATTTCATGTTATACAAACTTCATTTACAGAAAAGAAGTGAAAATCCAGAACATTAGTTTGCCGAGTTAGATTTCTACTTCCAGTTAAAAAACTGTAGGTATTTATGAGTTCAAAGAAAGGTAAGGTTTATAGTTGTTTCACTTTGAAATAGAGCACCAGTTTTAAGGCTCAGGGAATTGTTATTACAGTCATGTGCTCTCCCCCCGCCCCGTTTCCCCCCCAACTTAACATGACATGCCCTAACATCCAGGTTACGTCTATACTTTGGAACATGCAAGTTTACCCAAGGCAGACCTTCACACAGTAATAATTCTGCAAGTACATACGCTGCACATTTTTAGATATCTAAAAGCTTTGCATGAGGTTTCATGTGGTCCCTAGGCATTTGGGAGGCTCTTGGCTTACCAGTATGAGCAAAATAATTTCAGCCCAGCCATTCCCACTCTCCAGTCTGTTTCACCCTCCCATTAGACATGCCTGCTCCCTACTACACCAACAGCTTGGTGGCAAAACTGCAGAGCATGACAATTTCATGGATTAGAAAAACGGAATTCGGTACACAATTGCCTTCATGAACAGGCAGGAACAAGTTGTGTTTCTACAGCTCCTTTGCAAGCAGCTGAGCCATAATGGACAGTGTCAGTGGGAATCACCATCCTGGTTTCTAAATCAGGGCCCAGCCTTTCACACGCTTGATTTTTAACCTTCATCTTATCATTTAAATGGGGGCAACGTTTGTTTTCTCAAAGGGGAAGGGAGACACAGCAAGTTATGTTTAACAGGTGTACAGAGCCCGGGGAACATCAGAGGAAATACACTAGGTATAAACATATATTATTTTGATTTTGCTCAGGCAAAATAGAGAAATTGCTGTTCTGCAATAAGCAGCTGTCCAATTGCAGTGGAAACAAGTGACTGTCAAAAGGCTTGGAAGCATGCTGTACAGAAGCACCCAAAGCTTCAAGCATGCAGCTCAACATAAGGAAGCCTTTCATCCAGGAAGTGGCTTTGCAATACACGAGCCCAGGACTCAAAAATCAGCAAGTCTGTGGAATTCCCCCCCCCC
>NW_008795365.1:1173752-1176727 GCF_000699145.1 Aptenodytes forsteri | reverse complement strand
ATAAAAAAACAAGAGCATCTTTTAAATCCCCCCCCCCCCCCCGAAATAAAAGCACAGAAATAAAAAAAAAATCCACCAGTATTCTGCGAATTCATGAACTTCACATAATAGGCACAATGAGAAGAGGCAAAGCAGGAGAAATTTTCTTTTGTCCAAACCCCATCTGTCCAAGAAAATTCACTGCAAAGTATTTACTAGCTATCATACATCTTCTTTCAAATTTCAAACTGAATAAAGAGCATTTCACCACCTTTAAAAAAAGCCACAGACTTTTAAAGCTTTGTTTCTCACCCTTATTCATATCAAGGAGCTTCTTACTGAGAAGACTGTGCAATCTGTACAGGCGCTCTTTCACCAATAATAATGACTGGGTGAAAGCTGCTGACCCAGGTCCTAGCTTCAGGGTTCAAAAAGTCATCAGTCATCTTTGCACAATGATAACTTGCATTTTAGTATCAATTAAAGGTCACAAAGTCTACCTGGGGAAACACAGGTAACAGTTGGATTGGGTAGCACACAACAGGTCCCCTGCATTCCATGCTAATCTCGCCCCCTTATTTAATTGCTTTCACTAAGATAAATGCATGACAAGCATACGTGAGGGAAGAATGTTGTTGCACTTAAACATTCATTTTACTCAGTTGTAAGTGACAACAATAAGACACAAATGCCAGAAGCATCTCTGATGTTTTGATGGTACCTGACTGTTTGGTTTGGACTCTTCACTGGTTTATAAGTTAATAAAGATGTGCTGATGGAGATATTAATAGCATGCAGGCACCCAGGCCGTGCAACGGAAGAATTATAGATATATCCTCCATTATGTGAGAATGAATGATGGAGGCACACAGACAGTTAGGCACACAGGGGACAGTGACAGCAAACATACCTGATTATTTTAATTTCCTAAACAATGCAAGATCTGAATGTCTTTAAACTTCATATGCTCTAGCATTTGTCTGAAGCTATTATCTCATCCAAAGCTCTCACCTCTGTGCAAGCCAAAGAGACTCCGATACAGAAATAGTAAGATCTAATCAGAGTTTATTGCTTCTGGTATAAGCACTGCCACAGGTTTTTTTTTATCTTTTTTATTAAATTTACAAACTTGAGCATCCGTATTTGGGATCAAAAGGTGATTCCTGCACTCTGCTGCAGAGTGGTAGGCTGGATTTCTCATACAATAAAAAACCTTTTCTTGTAATTTGTTGAAAAAATAGGTGACTTTTCATTACTGAAGCAGGGCAAGATAACTTTTCCTCAGATTATATTCAGAATTTATAATCTCTTTATATAGGAGGGGGCGAGTCCCTACACCTGGACCTCTACTACAGCTTCACTGCAATCGTACAGACTAATCCTATCACTCTCACAGAGGACAAGACTAGGATTGCCTACACAGGAGAAAACTGAAATTTAGGGAAATGGATTTGGTAGCACTAAATCACAAGTGCCCCATATTGCTTAATATGCGTTGCTACACGTGCCTCAGTCTCTCCTCAGGGCACTTTTATGCAAGCACAGTTCAACTTACTTCAGGAGAACATCTTTTGATTTACACCTGCATAGAAGAGCATCAGACTCTGACTAGATTGTCTCAAAGTGCCAGGACTGGTCAAAGGACCAGGTGATGGGGATCAGCACCCTCACATACAGTACAACAATCTGTCCAGAAAAGCCAAGACTGAACCCAAAAGCTCAGATGACACATAAAACGAGTGGTAATTTAAGATATATAAACCAACACATTGGTTGTGTCTTTCAGTTTGCAACACCAGGCACCCAAATGCCACTGAAATTCTTCAACTGAGCCACTTACACCTTGCGCATCCCTAAAACCATTCATCTACAACCAACTTCTGCCATGGCTCCCAGACTTGTCTCACCAACACCAGTTACAAGCCTTTCCAACTGTGCCAGAAGTACAGATTGTAGTTGTTCAGAAGAAAGTGAGAAGACTGTGCACCAGAATCACAGTGGCGATTTTTTAATCCTGTTCTTTGGTCAGAAACCAATCACATTGTTCACAGGCACAAGCAGTGCACAATAGTGAATGTGGCAATTGTTCACATCAAGTGGAGTGGCACAGAGCCCAGAACAGGTTGCTCCACAGACTTCGCGCTGTCCATCCTGGGTGACATACAAAGCTGGCACCATGCTCCCTCCTCTCAGATGTTCCCCACAGCTCACTCTTGTGTTTTTGAAGTCTCAGGAACAGGAAGAGAAATGCGTTCTTTGGGCCAGCCATGTTTCTTCTCAACACCTGGCCTTGTTACTACAGCTCAACTTAAGATTTCTGTTTAGCATGAGCAGGTCTGCTTCTAGCTAAGGACCTTTGCTCGGATACCTGTCCACTGCCTCCTGGACACACTGACTGACTCCTAAGGGGAGTCTGAGGGCAAGGATGAAAACGCACAATGGGTTCAACTCTTGGATGGGTCATTGTTGGTCTTCAGGAGCACACATGCTGCCCAGCCTGAGAAGGTTTTAGTAAACCATGAGCCTGCTTGGACATAACAGTTCTGAGAAGCACAATCCTTTTTGTGCTATTTACCTGACTGAAAAGGTATTTTTCTTATAAGGAGATTTTACACATTGTAATTAACTGTGCTTTTAGTTTTCTTGTCTTTACATCCTCAGACTTGAAGTGACATTTCTAGAAGAAACAGTTAAAAATTCCTTCAAAGCAATGACAGAAGTATCACATAAAAAATGATGGAAAGCAGATAAGAAGGGTGTTAAGCTCTTCAGGGTCAGACACCCACAAAAGGAAGGGAAGGGAGTTTCATATAAAAGTTATATACACGTAATTTATCTCTGCACATGGAAGATGTACTATTTTGACACTACTATACTTGTAAGTATGCCAAGTTTAGTTTTCACTAGTGTTGGTTATTTTAAAGATATGTTTTGTACTAGGGTTAAGAAAAATACAAATTAATGATTTTTTTTTTTTTTTTTTTTTTTTTAAATTG
>NW_008795365.1:1117943-1173680 GCF_000699145.1 Aptenodytes forsteri | reverse complement strand
TAAGATTGGAGAACACAAGAATATCCAAGCTTCATTGTAATAGTTAAGGAACATGAAGCTCTTTTTGCTGAGATTTTCTAGAGGATACCCAAGCTCCCCAAATTTAATTTTATTAAATCACACACAATTCTCATTAAGTCAGAAGTAACACAGCTCAGGCAAATAGCAATAATTTTTCTTCCTTTCTGAGTGTTTAATCCGACGTATATAAAAAAAATTGCCCTTTTTCAGTCTTTTCTGTTTACTGAGAAAAATCTGTATTGCTGCTCAACTCCTCCATTTTACAATCATGATGCATTTACCAAAAAATAAACAAATAATTCACATATTAATGCTCATAGCAACAACAGTCATGACAATAAATCACAAGGTTCTCTATTTGACCTGGGGTGTTTGGACCTGCAAGGTTGACACCCATGCAAAACTCGTTTCTTAATTCCTGCACTCCTTAAAAATATTTATTTAAATAAATAAAGAAGTTAGCAACAACAAGGTAAAATGGAAACAAGAAACTTCTTTTTTTTAAATATAACTCCTTTAGTGAAGGTTTACAGGGAAACATCGAGTACCACAAGTTGGCAGTGACACATCAAGGCAAAATAATGACGAAGTATCATTACATTGCCATCTGGTGACAGCAGAATGACTTATTGAAGTAGGCTGACGGTATCACCTCTGTTCCTGCTATAAATATATACATGTCCATACTGCAAAAACTACTATTGACTGGACTGTATTTGCAGCTGAGTATATCTGTAGGGATAATTTCATTATAGTACGCTTTTCGGTCACTACACATCACTTCTTTGTGTGCTCACCCAATGTCAAATGTCACTTCAAGTGCTAACACTGTAAATTCTTTGGGACAGAAATGGTCTTTTTTTTATATACACACACATTATATACACACATATGTATATACCACACATATGTATGTATGTATATAGATACAAGACATCCCCCCGTTTCCATGAAAATGATGACTGACTGGCACCATGGAAGCCTGGGCTCCACCCCTCAATATTTTACATGGGAAACAGAAGCCTGAAGATCTCTGTAGATCTGAGCTTTACGCTCTCCTTAACCCGCACCCAAGTACAGGCGCAGTAGCTGTTTTTAAGCTTAGCTGACTGTGTCGGATGGAGCCCGCCACCAGCCTCACTTGCCGGCTGGAAAGCCCAAGCACGACGCAAGGCATGCCAGCACACTTCACTGTGTGTGCCGTCTCTCCAGGACAATAAGCAAGCAAGATCAGCAGCTCTCAGCCCAGCACCACATCCTGGATCCCTTTCAAAGGCCACCACAACCAGTAGAAAGACCTCTTTGGGCTTTGGGGCTCGGGTCCTTCTCAAGTCCTGTGAGTTCAGCCTTCCTACCCACATAGGGCAACACTGACATTAGACACAACTGCCATCCCAGTAGGTTTCCTGCATACTTGCAGCAGGCCGTAAAGAAATTAAAACCTATCATCTAAAAATAGACAAATGAAAGAATCAAACTTCAGTGATAACACAATTAAGGTTTCTCCAAAGTGGCTGTCATCCCCTAATGTGTATTTAGACAAGTAGTGAAAGCCCAGATGCATTATGGGATGATAAAACTCACCTTGGAGGGACTTAATGCTTAATTAAAAGGACGAACACTGCAATAAATGCACTAATGAGATAAAAATCACACTGATTCCTAAATCTTATGGAGCCAAAATGTCAGTCTGAGTTTTAATTAATAGAGTTCTATACGGGTTTCTCAGAAACAATAATAAAACATCGAAGTAGTAAATCACGCCTGAAATCCGTTACAAACTTATTTCAAAACCTACAAAATTTTTATTTAGGACTTCACAATTTGCACAGTTCCAAAGATGTCTAGCACTTTTGAGATGTAATTTCATGCTACTACAACACTTTCATATAAAATAACATCATAATCTAAAAGGAATGCGCACCAACACTTTTTTCTCTCCCCTTCCATTCTCTTTCCTCAGTCCCTGAGAGACACTGAATCGGTCCATAGCACTTAAACATTAAGTTACACACAGCCCAGAGCTCACAACGTTTCTCCTGGAAATTTGTTATATTAATCTTCATCAACCCCCCAACGCCACTGAATGTCACTGCAAACACTAAAGAAACCTCAGCATAAGAGTGAGATGCAAAACACTCAACTAAGTATCTATTTAATGAAAACCTACAAGGTGGGCGTAGCTGCTTTCTGCATGCCCAGTGCATAAGCAGGCAACAAAAGACATCTGAGGAAAGCACCTAACAGCCTGCTGGTGCTTTCAATGCAAATCAGGTGAGGCTTCACTTCAGCCCCTGGTTCCTGAGTAGTACCAGCTCTTCCACCTCAGGTCTCGCAGAGACCTCACATTTCCCATTTCACCACCAGAAATGTGGTATCCTCCCATTCACATGTGGAAGCCCACATGGGGTGTCTGAACTGGACCAGTTCAGCACTGCTGCTCTGCAGACTTTGGAGTTTCCAACTCCGAGGAACCAATCAGGCACAGGTTGAAAATCCTGGATTTAGTCTTAATACCTGCACAGAGATGGTAGTGACTGCCAAAATGGGTAGTTTTCTAATTTAAGAGGCATTTTGCAGGGCAAGATGTCTCCCACAGGGCTGTCACGCATCATGCTGTTAAATGACATTTCTCTGAAGAGGCAACATGCTTGAGAGCACTACAGCCAAAGCTCACCGCAGAGTCTCTTTCCAGCCAACTAGGTTCACTGGGACAGACTGCAATGCGCCTTTCTGCTACGGTCATGATCAAAAGCCTAGCCCAGTCAACAGCTCACCTTTCCACCAGCTTCAGTGGCTTTGGAATAGGCCAATTGGCCATTGGCTCACCAAGTTAGTTTATGGCCACCTCTCCACACCACCTTGTCTCATCTGCTGGCAGAACTGACCATGTAATGCACAGCTCTCAGCCCTTGCACATGGTACTGTGGATCAGGTCAGCTGTCCTGCAACTGCTCTAATATTTTTCCCATAACTTTTAGCACAAATGGAGTGTGAATTGTTTCCTCCATCTCATGATGCTATGGCAAGATTCATGAGGTGGTTACTACCCGTGAGCTGAAGGCCCAGCTCATGTGTCTCAGGCAGGGATGGTTTATGCCATTAGACATGGGCATTTTAAGCCTGGCAAGTGGACCAGGGGGTGCGCCCCAGGCAGACAAGGAAGATGCCAAGGGCTCTGGACCCTCCCCGATGCCCAGGGGAGCGTGTCACCTCCATGTTCTTAACATTAGGCTTTGTCACCCTCTAGTGGACTACATACAGAGCTTTACCACCCCATCTGTGGTGTCCTGCCCCAAGACCTCTGAAGAGCACTAACAGAGGCTTAACCTTGAGAGTGAAAGTCTCCAGGTTCACTGCTCACAGATGACTCAAACTCTCGGCACTTGCAAGTCTTCTCTATTTTCTTTTCTCTTTAAAAAAATGAGAGTGAAAGTCTCCAGGTTCACTGCTCACAGATGACTCAAACTCTCGGCACTTGCAAGTCTTCTCTATTTTCTTTTCTCATTTAAAAAAAAAAAAAAACAAAACAAAACACAAAACAAGACAAACCTATAAACTGTCTATGAAGCAGCAATGAAGAAACACTAAAATTATGTCAATGTATACTGGCAGGAGGTACAAGAGTATGCCCGCATTAAAGTTTTATGTATGTATTTATGTATTACACATGTACTACTCAGCAAATCTATATTAATTTGTAAAAGATAGAAATTAATATTAATATACTCATTGCACATATTAGGCAGATTCTGACCCATTTTTTGCCTATTAGCACACAAAATGTGCAGCACTGCTCATTATTTTATGCCCTGAAATACATTAAAGGGGCTAGGACTCTATGACAGCTTGAAGGGGAATACAAACAAGATTTTGTCTCCTAAAATAAATGCATCTGCAGCTTTCCCTAAATCATTTTCTGATTTTTAAAGTATTTTGTAATTCTGGTCTACTGGTACATTAAGACTGTACATTTTAAAATAGAGCAACTTCTGCTTTGGATTCAAATCCTCTTTTTGAGTATCTAAGCATGATTAGAAACCTTGCCCTTTTTGTCTTTCATATATGTAGCTGGCAAGGCCTGATTTTTTAGGGACAAGTTCTTTAGGTAGGAATACCTTGTTGAAACATCTCTGGCTATCACACAGGCAATCTTTTCTGACTATCTTACTTCTTTTCCACAACCAATAAGTCGTGAACACTGAGACAGAGTTGGCATTAGGGTGATCAGGTTGTACAGTTCTTTGCAGCAAATAGGAATTGCTCTTTCACTACTGTTTCCCCAGGCCAATATTAATGTGCACTACCAAGGAAACTGGCAGTACACTAAGCCTTTTTATCTTGGAAGTGTATATTTAAGAATAAAAAAAAGAGATTATAATTAGGACCTATTAACATCACTTCAGAATTAGCAGATGAACGAAAGCCAGCAACATTTGTTCTTAAAAACTACCTCGAAGCCTTTTTTTCTGGTCCTGTTTCATGTTGTTATATACTTGCAATAAAATAGCAACTGGAAGCTCCATTTAGGGATTGCATCTACAAGCTTCCAACACAAAAAAATAATCATCCATGCCCTGAAGATGAAGTACTTAACGATCTAACAAAATTTGATGAGATTTCCTAACTTCCCTTTTCCATGATGGCAGAGATCCCATGAACGTAGATGAATTCAGAGCATATCTCCATTTCCATTGCATATCTTCTAGGCCTTGGCCCTGTTTCAGGCTCAAACCAAATTTGGGTCTGCACACAGAGCTTTCCACCTCTGAACCTTGCGTTACTACCCAGGAAAGCATACACCTGCATACAGCTCATTACTTGCACAGGACCACAAATAGTATGGCCATCTACCAACTCAATGTGTACCTAGCTGAGCACCATCTAGCCAACTCTGCTCAACCAAGGCACAGAACAGATGAGCTAGAAAGGAGCAGCAGTGCAGAGAAAAAGCCCTGTCCCCTCTAGCTGCCCACAGTCCCTCTGTGCGGCATGGCAGCTCTCGCTCCCAGCTGTCACGGAGAGGCAGACACTTACAGTGTTTGACTTTATTACAGCACAGCCAAATCAAATGCACAGCCACTGCTTCCTCAGATGTCTATATTTCATTTAAACTGGGATAAAGCAAAGAAACTGGAATATTGTCTCATCATGCATTCTAAATCAGCCAGGGTAGAAAATAATGGGGAGTTAATCAGATCACTGAAACTCTAATTCACTTGGTATCGATCGGGCAGATTCCTAATGGGACGGCAGACCAATTTCAAATTACAGTAAGCTGACTTATCATGGAATACCAATGACCAGCTCCTGAGAGGAGCCTGGACAGACCATGGGCTCTCCTCTCATTATGGCACACGCTCGACTGAATGCATCAATGTATAATATGATGCGGCATTTGGCTAATTAATAGGAGATTGATGAAAGGTGCAGTTTTGAAAGCAGAAATCTCACTTGAATAAACGTGGGATGAAAGTCCCAGCAGGGATGAGGTATACAGAGCCTTAGAAACCATTATAAAAAAAGGAAGAGGGGAGCTAATGGAAGGTAATCCAATTAAACCAGGCTTTTCATTATATTAATCAGAGGCTTCATCACTGAAATCTAATATATACCGCATTTAAGTTTTCACTGGCTTTATTTATAATTTATTTAGAAAAGGCTTTGAATTACAACCATGGTATCACAGACAGTCTGTCCTGAACTGGATGCCTGCAAGCAGAGGGAGCCAGGGAAGAGTTACCTTCATTTACACTTTGCTTCCAGGTCAGAAATCCTTCCTCAAACTGTCCTCAAGCAAATCCTGCTGTCTTTAGGCAGTGACAGGATTAAGGGGCTGCTACTGCAGCATTTTTTCTTGCTTGCCAGACCTACTGGGGGAAAAACAGTACCTTAGTTGCTCTGTAGAGCAGAGGATGCCTTTTTCCTGTTTGGGACCATATCACAGGAAGCAAGCTGCTTGCTTGTCAATATACAAACGTTTGTATATTGAAAGTTGTATGCCACCCGTCTACACCTCAAATTGTGGTGTTTACTGCCCATTTTTCCTATTGTATTTTAAAACTACATCCTCACTATAATTTCACAAGTATGTTTAAAGACCTCCGTGCGCACTGAAGCCTGTGCAGAAGTAGAGTGATACCTAGTAAAGGACCTGCTGAAGCCATTGGGCTCCATGGTGGTACAGTCCACTGGTTTTTGCTCCAAGATGCAGGATTTAGCATTGCTCATCTCAGTCAAGTCATTCATTCCAGGTAAAAGATAGTTCAACACGAAAGAGGACTCTGTCACTGACTAAATCCTCCTACCTCTCATTTTAAAGACGTGGACCACATGAACATTCAGATGCACTTCAAGCAAGTAAGCTCTACTTAGCCAGCACTCGCTGCCGTCCCAGCTGTGAGACCATGCTGAGCTGTACATGCCTCAGCTCTGCAGACTGCATCAGCTGATATTTTCAGAGCAGCCAACAAGGAGCACACGTAGCCCATCCAAGCCACACGCCCAAGGGGTGGCACTTCCTTAGAGCACACTGACACAGGCCCAGGTTGTCATGCAGATGGAAACTAAGGGCTGGAGTTACACCATAGAAGATCCATTGCTTTAACTTACAGAAATAAATTGATGTAGTCCTCTCCATGTCTACAAAAGTAGACAAGCTTAGGCACGGGCAGGGCCTCACTCTACTATTTAAAGGCACTATTCTATAATGTTACAGCCACAACAGTGCAGGGGCAATTTAGTCTTTATGAGAGCAACTACTTTTGCCTGCAGCTTGCAAATGTAAAATATTATGAGAAATACATATAGTGTTCATTTTCAGTGACTGCCTCGTGATTAGAAATTTAATTCTGACTTCTGAAAAATAGAATATATCAATTATTCAGATTAGTAGCTTTAAGTACTTATAAACAACTAACATGTAGAGTATGAGTAATTCACAAGTAATTCACTTACAAAAGCAGCCATCATGTTGCGTGATCAGTTCCCTGAAGCACAGTGCGATTTCTACTGTCTGACTGGATGCTTAAAAGGATTTTCAGCCAAATAGTGTACCCATGTAGTGATTTTTCAAACACATTCACACAAAAGTTCATTAAACTGTGCGGAGATGCCTAGCAGCCATCCAATTTTACCATGTAACAGCCTACCTCCTGTCATGTGCTGCACAAGGCCTGTGTCACCCCTTACGTGAATGGCAGTACTTCCGAGAGAAGGATTTGTTCCTTCCTCCCCACCAAAAAGCAAAATAGATGAAAATAATCCAAAGCTGGAACTGTGCCAGATCTCTAAAACAGAGGATGATTTAGAGACACTATGTATTCCCTTCTGGAAATGAATTTAATTTGCTCATCTGCTCCGGGTGCAAAGATGATAGTGTAGATAGGAAAAATACATATACACACACAGACATCTACATACAGATACACCACTCGAGATTTATCAGCAAAGTGTACTGTAGTTCTTTGTGGTGAGCTTGATGGCTACAACTAATTTTCTATTTTAATCCTACATTTTCACCTGTTTACAGTCACCTCTAAGCCGATAGAGCTGAAATATTTTACGGCTTGCCCTAAAACTGGTAAATGAAAGGAAATAGTTTGAGGCTTCTCTAGAATTAAAGTCTGCCTTTAGCTAAAGGAAACCAAGGGAAAACAAACAAACAAAAAACCCACACTTGTCTGGAGGGAATTCTGCACCCTCCCCTCTTGAAGTCGGGTGGTAGCTCCATACCTGGTTGACGGGGCACAATAACAGGCTGCCTTTTTTTTCCTGACCCAGTCATATGACACGTGTCCAGCTCATTCCAGATTGACTCCAAAAGTACCCTTAATCACTGTCAGGCAGGGCAGTACACTTGCAATACAAATGTGCTTATTCTATGAAGCATGAGCACCCAGAAAGGGTACGGTGAGTTGGCCACAGCAATAAGGCACAATGACAGAGCTGGAGGAGCTTCTCCACAGCCTTCTCCCCCAGTCCTTTCTGTTCCTATCTGCTGGTTGGGCCAATACCCCCATCCAACACCTCCTAATCCTGTACCAACATGCCCTAACTGGGTGATAAACAACTGCTAAAATCTGGTCCTTAAAGACACCTCAAGGCTGGGATTGTTTGGAATCCAACTGCCTGTGGCTTATTTCTGCAAAAAAGCAAACTACACGAGACAGGAAGGCTGCTGCAACAGTACAAGCACAAAGGGCAGAGGTCCGGCTGTGCTGCGGCAGGTTTCCTCGGAGGCACTGACAGAAGAGACTGCACAGTTGTTTGCCTGCCCTGGGAATAGCTCCGATTGCTTTTGGCATCATGTTTGATGCCAGGTTTCCCCGAGTAGAGGAACTGTGAAGCAAAGCTAATGGGGCAGTTGTCCTCGGTAGTAAGTCGTAATAAATCCATTCGTGGAATCATGAGGCTGGCAAGCCATTAACAAACAGCGGCTTCCACTTAACCTAACACACAACAAGATCTCATACGAAATCATCATCAACATATGTACTGTTTACATAAATCCCTTCCTTCAGTGCATTTCCCTTGTCCTTTTAAGCTACCCAAAAGAAATCCTCCCTACAGCCCAATGCCAGCAACCCACTGGCAGCTGCTGCCTCTAAGGGTACAGCCTCAAAAAAAAGAGGACATGAAAATACACACTTGATCCATCTTGACCATCTCTTTGATTATGTCTCTACCTGAGACCTACCCTAAGCATAGGGTGGAAGAGTGGGCTCAGAACCCTCCAGGTATGGGAGGTAAATTGTTACAGTACTAAAAGCTGTTGTACAGGACAAAAGCATTTTGGGGGGGGGGCAGGGGGGCACGGAAGAGAGAAGGAACATCACTGCTGCACTCACATCCAGCCTAACATGGAGGGTTTCCTCCAATTTTTCCCCAGGGTGAGATTTGGCTCTGGCCAGAAAGCTTTCATTTAGAATTCAGGGTTAGAAATTGCCTTTTTTTTTTTTACAAAGGATACTAAAGTTGTTAGCTTTGGACTACTCACATTTTTTTGAAAAAGGTGTTTACTCACTTCCACTGTATTTTTCAAGATATTTACTTAGTATTTCCTCCTCTGTTTCCATCCCCTTTATTATCTGCTGAACTTTGCAACTAATTTATGAATATACATGAAGGCATATGCATTTGGTGACAGTTTTTCAATAAAGCATTAGAGAGCTGCATTCAAAAACCGCTCAGTGACGGCCGAACTGTTCCTACTTGCAGTCAGAGCACCAGGGTGAATGGAGCTACGCCAATGCTGACAATTTTCAAAATAACTGATCATTAATGAAATGAATTTCCAAAAGCTCTACTCAGAAGAGGTTGAGAAACGCAATACTGCTGAAACCTCTTGCCTAGCTAAGGTTGGAGTAGAGAAACATCAAGCCAGTACACCAGGGCTGTTTCTTTGCCTGTATTCAGACAACCAAATATGTGAGAAGCTTTGCATACTCAAAGAACATAGAGAACATCAAGGCAGACACAAGACAGGCGTTCCCTTCACAGTTAGCTTCATAACCTCATGGAGTACTTCAGAGAAAACTGGAATAATTTGAGAGGACTGACAGCAAAGCAGAAAATTGTTAACAGTGTAACATGGCACCTGCTTTTTGAGCTCCATTTATTCCCTGCCAGCTCAGTACAGATTGTGCATCACCACTGGCTGTTTCACTACTTGGAGCAGACAATCACAAGCTTCAAAATACCCCTGACTTACCAGAGAGGATTCAGAAATAGAATAGCAAGAAGTGCAGAATAACAAGAAGGATTCTTCTCAGGCTCTTTTGGCAAGGCAAGGTTTGCTATAAAGGAACTGCTCCTGCCAAAACAAACATCTCCCCACACCCCCAGCAAGAAAAATAGAAAAAAATCTTTACTGAAGTCAGACTTTTCCTACAGCAAGACTGACCTTTTAGTCTGTAATTGATGGGCTACAAGAAAGGTTGGAGAGAATGCCACTGCATTTAGAGGGTTTCACGGCATCCTCATAAACTTAACTGAGGATATTGATCACGCTGCTCCAGGAAGCCCTGGTCGAGACACATTGTTAGACTTCAGCTGATGCTGACTCTTTTTCATAAAGCTATATACATCAGCTAGAAATTGTTACCGATAGATGTTTTTGCAAGGTAGTGGTGTTTTCAGAACTGCACAACCACAGAAGATACCCAGAATCTGAGATATCGCTGGTTCGTGCTGAACAGGAAAAACACCAAAGTATTGCTGTTGGCCATCTGCTGCTCATATTCATGACTAAAAGCCAACAAGGAATAAAGGGAATAAACATTTCAGCCTGGGAAGCAGCATGATTTTTTTTTTCCCCTTGTCACAAACTAATCTGTGCAGAAGGGGAAGCATTTTAATGCTTTACATTGCCATGCAAGTACAGAGTTTCCGAGTTGCCCTTGAAATGGAAAAGTAGATATTTTTCTGGGTGAAGCCTAGTGCTGTTTCATATAACCAACCTTCTTTGTCAACTTGAACGGTCACAAGTCATCCACAGATTATATTCACTGTTACTGTAATTTGAGCCAACAATATTCAAATCCCTTATTTTAAATTGGGGGAGGGGGAAGATGTCAAGAAATCTTTCCCTTCCTTGCACCTTGCCCACCACACAGTGAGCAGGTATGGGACTATTATCAGACTAGGTCTTGCCACACCTCAGTGACTGATTCAGTCACTGGTTTTGCAGGTACACAACAGTGAAATCTTCTCCGCAGGAGGGAAGCAACAGCCCCCACAAGGGTCTTGAACACTATTAAAGGTCATAGCTTATGCAGACTATACACAGGCGAGTGAAGCTTTAACAAGCCCTTCTACAAATGAGACATTAGGGGGGGAAAAAGGAGTAACAACAAGCTTCCAGAGCACATGCTTGTTTGGGGAGGAGGGTTGTTTTTGTGGAGAACCTCATGTTTTGTAGCCTGTGATAGCACAGCATTGGTGGGAGGGGATCTGAGGTCATGTTGTGCTCTTTCTTGGGTACTTTGGGTGGCCCTCTGAGTTGTAACATCTCGCATCACTGCCTTTGATTTGTGCCTTACCATGTACCAGCTAGCCAGATAGTTGATCCTATCCTTATTTTGTCAACTATTTACCTGTTTTATCTGGCCAAAAGGTATTCAGGGAGACAACAGACTGACTTTGCTTTCAAACCTCTATAAGGTCTAATGCAATAGCAACTTCTGCTGCAGCATGTGACCAACTTTAGGACTTTTAAACCAAATCCCACTATTTTATCTTAAGAAAAGTAGTGTTTTGCATTTTCCTTTAACACATGACTGCAGGAGCTGTAATGTCTAAGATGCTCAACTGAAATTGAGGCAAGGGCAAAAGTCAACTAAGCGCCACCTAATGGGTCAAAAGACAGTAGAGAAATAAAAGCTATGCCCATTTTCAAGCAATTTCTGACTTCACTTGAAATTTCTCAGCACTTGGCATCCCCCCTGTCCCCTGCCTCATTTTAAGACAATCTGTGCTCATGTTTTCCATCATCAAGAACATTTGTCTTCATCTCTTATCTTGATACAACAAATATTTACACTTGCAACTAAATACTTCAGTGGGACTGATTTCCAAGCTTTAAGTTAACTACCCAAATTTACCTATGCCTCTTGGATCATTTTATGTAAACAGATGATGGAAGAAATACAACTTTCTCCCCTCTTAGGCTGAGCACATTCTACTGTCACAACAGAGTAATGCGTATGACAGATACTCACGTCAGTGGAAAAATGCACTGATACATCAATTGCCACTGCCTCCCACTACCTACATCCAGGCACACTTACATCCAAGTATTGATTTCCAGAATTTCTCCAAGGAATGCCAAAAATAATAAACAAAAAATAAATCAAAAGCAAAAGCCTCTTTCCATTATGTATTAAATATCGTTCCATGAAGTTAGAACAAATAAGAGATGTATATAGAGTGCAATGGAGACATAAATCTAGTGTCGTAGTAATCGATTTCTGCCTTGTTCTTTTATTTCCAGTAAATAATGATCTTCAGATCTTTCATGGTGGCACTACTGTAAAGTCTGCTAAGGGAACACAGGCAGTGTTTCATTTTTGATATGGCCAATATCGCCACTAAAATCATTACACTCACTTATTTCCTGTAGCACACTGGTAACAACATTTAGCAGGATCAAAGGAAATTTACAGAGGGTATCCCCTCTACTAACCTCCATCCAATCATGTATATGATCAATAACACATTTTGTATTGTTCAGCAGCGTGCAGCAGGTACAGATTTCTACACAAAATGAGGCAGCCGTAGATTTCTAGTCAGTCTTCAGTTTTCTAAAGAATACTCCTGGAAAGTATAAGCAACAGTCATGCCTGGTTAGATCAATTATATTTAGAGAGACTTCTTGTCTGTAAATTAAAAGGAGAAGAAACTTCCCTAATCAACCTCATTTCCACAAAAATATGCACAATCATTTGTTGCTAGTGCTATGCAAAACCTTAGTATCCTTTTCTGCATTCAGTCTGACATGGGTTTTTTGATTTGGTGCATGATCAAATGAGGATATCAAGTTATAAACTACAAGTGAATTAATTAAATAGCAACCATGGGTTACTCTATATCCTTAAAAAAAAACAAACACAAAAAACTCAACCAACACAAAATGAAGGAATCTCAGAGTACCAGAAAGAAAAATTAAATTACTTTGAAGTCAGTATTGTAACCACCACACTTTCCAATAGATGATTAATACACACGTTTCTTGACTTTGCAGCAATGATAGCAAAACATCGACTGTAGACACCAACAAGTTAATGCAGCTAAGTCAAAAGAAAAATGCTAAACTATTTGCCTGTGATCGCATCGAATACAACCCAGGATAGCTGCTCATCATTCTAGCCAGCATTAAGAACAGGTGAATCCATCTCATCTAGCTTGACACAGGAGGAAAAAAAAAAAAAAAAAAGAGAAACATTTCTATTTAAGCCGGCCCACTTTAACAGTCAGTGTAGAGAATAAGGCAAGACAAGGTTTGTAGTTGGAATATCTTTCATTAGACTAACTGATGTAGTTGGGAGAAAATACATTAGACTTTAATATACTCATCCATATCTCAGATTCTGATCAAAGAAAAGGAACCTTCTCCCCATCAGTGTTATTTTTCCGACTTGTAGCTGTTGATTGATTCAAGTTACAAAACTCATTCTGTCAGATCTAGAAAAGTACCTGGGGGATTACAGTGTTGGCATCCAACTCTGGACAGTGAATCTTTAGCTGAACTTATCCCCTAAATAGGGGCAACACACGATACTTGGTACCTAATTCGCCAATATTCTACTGCTGCCATTTTGCTTTTGTCATTTTGAGCACTAAGTATCAAAACAAAATAGAAATAGCTTAGTTTAAAAACTAACCAACCCGCACACCAAGGAGCAAACAGCTTTTTATACGTAGGAGACTAGCTTCACTGAAATGCAGTAGGCTGTTCCAGTGGTACTGCTATCAGAGACATAATCCATCCTCCAGTACAACTAAGGAAATGCACATACGCATAAAGCCAACTTTGAACAGAAAGCCCTAGAATGGAGCTGAGCTGTGACAGCCAAGTAGCCCACCTGAAGTCTTAGCCACATTTTCTCACCTGTTTCATTTGATGCTCTACAACTTCAGTTCCAGTGCAATTCCTCAAAGCAGCCCAGTGGTTTACATTTGTTGCCTTTCACAGAAGAGAAGAATGTCCTTTACTTCAATTTCTTTGGCCAAGGCAACAGCTGTGGCAGGACAAAATGACGACTCTGGTGACAAGTCAATTTGTTCCTCCAAGTGTTTGCAAGCGTAGGGAACAGCAACTGGTGATAATGCACACCCTAAGTCCTACATTAAGAGAAAGCAGCTCTCCTCTATTAGATTAGTATTGTAGATATGAGAACCATTAAAAACCTTAGAGTTCCACGTTAGCTAATCATTCCTTTGACAACAATTGTCACAAACAGAATTTCTTTACAGGTTTTGGAGGTTTCTTCTGAAATAAAGGAGACCTCAAGATGCTTAGCAATCCTGAGATAAAAGGATTTAAACATTTAATCTTAAAGAGATGTTCCCAAGTTCCAGACTAAAAGAGTTTATAAAGGTCACAAAAAATTAACTTATCTTGCTGACTGAAGCTTTTTTAATGCACTCCAAGTTACAAAAGAATCACAGCTAGAGCCTTTAGGCCAATGGTATACTATATTTTTCTCCCGTTAGCAAGGACAGCAAATACCTACATTTGGATTTTACCACAGCAGTCATCTCCTATTCGTTAGTCTTCATGACTGAATATAAAAGCACAGAGCTAACTGGGTAGGTATATTTTGTGCTTGTTTCACTGAATAACCTTGCAGTTGTTTTCCTCAGGAATTTAATAGGAAAACCGCTAAGGCAAAAATCATTACTTAGCCTGAGCCAAGTTCTTTCTAAGCTCTAAAAAACAGGGCTTTGATTCAACATGCTAAAGACCACTTTAAAAAGCTGGAAGGACAATACTCTTTGTCTGCAAGAAGAAACATGGTTGCAGGGGATGCAATTCAGCCAGCTGCACCAGCACGTGCACTTGCATGGATCTATTAGATCCCGCAGTGAAGCTGAACGTGCACTTGCATGGATCTATTAGATCCCGCATGGTGAAGCTGATGAGGGGGTTTTTTTTTTTTTTTTTTTTTTTCTGTTGAGGATTTCCAACTTAGAGCAAACTTATTAGAGATGACATCCCTAAACTACATCGTCATTTATATGAGAAAATTTGAAAGCAAGTCAGGCCTTCCAAGGATGTTATTAAGGTTGTTCTTTGAAGTAAATTGAATTCTCCCCATTTGTATTAAGAATGAGATCCTTTGCTACTTTGTGATATTACATTACTAGGTAGAGTGGATAAAAACAGTTTTTTCTACATTACATTTTTAAGCTGAAATTTTCCCCCATTTTGATTAAAATAGATTCCCACCATCTACATTATTTGTTATGTATTCAATCCAGACAAGGGTCACCATTCACATCCTCCCTTCATCACAATGATGACAACAGAGATCTGATGTGATCCTGATTTCCAAGTGCATTACAAAATCCTACATCAAGCTTTGATTTCCTCAAAAAGAAAATCTTTAATCTCTGTTGAGAAACAGTTGTCTTGTTGGCCCTGACAAAAGGGTTCCACAGATGATCTCTTGTCAAAGTGCAGATGCCAAACTCTTGCCTTTTAAAACAGTAGCAAAAACCCAGAGAAGAGACGTGCAGAGCTAAGAATAGGAGCCTGAAAATGTATACACATGGACAGCTTCTGGAAGCATTTCAAAGCATTTGCTAAGGTTGGTTTTCCAATATGACCATTCCTGTGGCTATACACTCCCAGTAATCGCAACAGTCATGTCCTTTGTACAAGTCAAGATTTGCACAATGCTCGTGATTGCATACAAGACTACCAAAATGGGTAGATCTGTCAATCTCTAAAAGCACATTACAGAGCTAGGTATGTTCACGTATCAGTTATTAACTAGATACGTTTAAATAATCCTAAAGCAACTAATGTTTTATTTACTCTTAAGTGACTCTGTAAGCCATACAATTTTGGATGTTTCCCAACGATACTTCCTATAAAATAGAGAGCCACACTTTTGGAGATAAACTTAAAGTCTTTCAAGGTGACTGCTTGATCTCAATGGGGCACTAAATGAATTTTTTTTAATTAAAGCATGGCCATACTCTATTAGACCAGATGTTAGTCTAAATCTCTAACAGTGGCCAGCAGTGATACTTATGGGAAAAGAGTTAAAAACAGCGTGACTATATGCCATATTAGGACTATAAATGGACTATGAACACACAGTTTCCAAGTAATACATCCTTCCTAGTGCTAGAGCAATGAATTTTTTTCAACAACAAAAGAGTGAGAAGTACTTAGAGCCAACGCTACTGTATCTAAGTCCTCCCTGAAAGAGGCCTCAAAGAATTTGACAGGACATTTCCAGCATGTTTTAAGTCTACCTGAAAGGCACTTGTGAAGCGCGCTTTGGAACGCCAACCCAAAATTCTGAGGCCCTATTAAGTGTGACATGACACAAAGTCATCATCCAGAGATGCTTAAGCCTAGGTAACACATCAAATGTGACAAAGCACTTACCTGCATATTTCACAGATGGGCACTCTATGGACATAATTATATAGGAAGTTGCCAAAGTTTATACAGAAGGTCTGTGGCAGACTTACAAACTCAGTTGCCTTTCATGTTGAAGTAGTCTGGTGCCTTGCCTGAAAGATCCCCCATCCTCACCCTGCAGCCATGATAGGCCAAAAAGAGCACAGATTTTCATCAGTCTAACCAGATCATCAACTTGAAAGTGTTCAAGGAAGCCAGTATAGCACACCTCTTTCTGCCAGGCAAGAGACATGAAAACAGTTCACTACACACTATTATCATACCAATGTCACTCTCCATTCTATAATAAAACAAGGTGACAGACAGACACGAAGATTTTACTTTGCTTAGCACTGATTGTATAGCTGTAGCAAGAAAAACACCTCCCTAATCAAAACCAAACCCCATTGCAATGTAACCTTCTCACCGATATGAAGCAACAGAGCTGCCCTTATTTTCCATGAGTCCTGGCACTTGAGATCTCAAACCTTTTCATATCATGAATCATCTATTAGCCCAAAGATTAACCTACGCCCTCATCTTATTCCTCATTGCTCAGATCACATCCCTCTTGCAGATGCAATCTCTGCCAACTACAGCAGCTACTTCAGTAAGCTAAGAACTTGAGGTTAAAATGCTTGTAAAAAAACCTGAACATGAAGAGAATAAGCACCTGATATCACCCACCTGCTTGAGGATATGTAGTTAACTTTCCAAGTTCCATCATAGATTATGACAATCAAAACAGTAAGTTGCCTAGGCTCCAATTCAGCAAAGCACTTAGGCAGGTGCGTAACTTAAAATACACAATTAAAAGCATTCCAATCCATCAAAACACTTAACTTGTACTTAATACAGGAAAATGAGTAAGTCCTATTGACTTCCATAAACATCAGTAGAGGATAATTAAATCAAAGTGAATTGCTGTATCAAGGTCATACTATGGAAGTCCTGACCTTTTAGAATATTTTCAGTACATTTCACAGTGAAAATGCTAACTGAAGGAAAAATGTAGGTGCCCAATAGTAGTGGTACTTTACACCCATATAGTAATTGCCTGATGTAGGGCTTTGGAAACAGTGAGTTAAATGCGTAACTGCCCATGTGGCAGCAGGAAAACATCACACACTCATTATACAGATATCATCTATTGTACAAACTGGGAAAAACAAGGCAAAAACCTTCAAGCGATTTGGAAATTCACTCTTCAGTGCATTATTAGTCTGAAAAGCCTGTTGTCATTTTATAATGCTAGGTATGTACCATACTCCAGGGTGGATCTTACTTTCTTCTTATCCAACTGTTAATGTCTTAGGCTAATAAAGTTATTTTTATGCTTCTTTATATGATAATACATTTTATTTACCCATAACTCAGTTTGACAGTCCTTATTTCAAAGAAAACAGACTTTTAAGTCAGTTGGAGTTGTATGGGGGTGAAAGACAATCCTCACAAGTGTCCTGTGCATTTTACCATAAAAGTAAATATTGTTTAAGCACTGAAAGCAGGTATGCTCACAGGCGCTCAGCATTTGATAGTACAGTTCCCAACAGCACTCTAAAATCTCTTAGGAATCCAGCATCTTCTAAAACACCCAGTGGGCCATAAATACATTTTTTCACTCGTGAGTCTAAGTCCCTCCCTCTAACAGAGCTCTTTGTCTTTACAAGGGATGTCATCAGTGATAACTGATAACAGATTTCAGGCCTCCTATGAAATCTGGCCTTATGCTCCTCCTCAACACTTACAGTGGTACTCATGTTCTGCTTTGCCAATTCTTTCTAGCAGACAGACCCTCAATACAGTGTGCTTTATCTAGCACTCAATTTTCAGATCAAAAGGTAAGACCTATATGAATAAACTAACTAGATATTTCTTTTTGTGAAGGATCCTATGAAGAACAAGCTGATACCAGCCACAGAATAAGAGCTTGAACACCGTAAAGATTATCATTTAGCACCATAATGACACAAGAAAAGGGGATTCTAAATACATGAGATGTATCACATGAGATATATAAGGCTGCAAGGAGTTTGAGTGCCCAAGGTTTCCAAAGCCAATTCTGACCACAGAGTTTAGCATCCAGACCTTATATTAGCCTGTCTAGGGCAGATAAAGAATTTTATTCCCCTGTTGCCTTTAACCACCCACAAATCTCTCATGTCACTAAGACCCACAGTGATTGTACTCCCATTCAGATACGTTTGAACCCTAGCTGGTCTACAAGCAAGGAAGGACTGCTTTATCTTCCCAGTTAGCATCAGAAATCCCAATCTTTCCCTAACAAGTTAGCATCAGTGGTATTTCCTCTGCCTAAAATATTACATCTGCACTGCATAACAGGTAACATGCATATTATTACCACAGCCATCTCATAGTGCCTTCCTTTAACAGTACAGGTGATAAGAGAATAATGAATACTACTAGAAACCATATAACAAGAGAGATAGACAGGAATGTAAAAAAGGTGTTTTAAACAGATAAGCAGAAAAAAAGCTTCTGAATGTATTTTAAGTCAAGATGTACAGACTCCTAAGATCTGAGATCAAGTTATAAAACCTGTACACAAAGGTCAATAGGGCAAGTTATAATAGGAACTTAAAACAGTTTGTAGCAGTCAGAAGGACCCTTAATTCATGGGATACACAAAAAGGCCATTTTTGGCCCAACATAAAGCTGACAAGCCTGCAATTAGCTAGACCCTAGTTCTTGCTTTATTTTTCCTTCTTTAAAATGGGCATTTGCCTTTTCCACCATCAGGGGCCTCCCTCAGTCACCATAATCTTTCCAACATTTTAGACAGTAACTGCAGTGACATCAACCAGCTCCCTCAGCACCCACAGGCACATCCTGTCCCATCCCTTCCCGGAAAATTGTCAACATCCAGTCACTAGTCATTATCCAGTCCTCTACAGCAGGTACTCTCTCTCTCCCTAAACCAGTCCTGCAACCCAACCTTCCAAGCAAAGACTAACGCCAAGATAGCATCAGACACCTCAGTCTTTTCTGTACCCTTCATCATTTATTGCCCACCCTGTTCAGCTGGGAGCCCATGCTTTTCTTACTTTTTCTTCTTCCTTCACATCCCACACCAGTTTAAAAGGCAACTGAGTTTTACCAGTTTTATTGTAATTATAATTTTAGCCTAGTTATCCTTTCCCAGTGTTATGGATGATGCTTCTATACATTTTAGTAGCTAGTCCCTACTTCTACCTCCCACATGGGTTTTTTGGGGTTGTGGGTTGTTGTTTTTTTTCTTTTAATTATTATTTTTTTTTTATTTCAGCTCAGACAGGATTTCCCCATTTCATCCATCTGGCTGGCCACCTTCCTTGGCTGCTGATTTTCTTGCACACCAGGATCAAAAGTTGACTGTGCTTTGAGAAGATTGTCCTTGAAGGTCAGATAGTTTTTCTAAGACTCATTTGCCCTACAGAGCAGCCTCCCACGGGACGCTGCCAAGCAGATCCTTGAAAAGTCAAAACTTATTCTCTTGCAATCAGAGCTTCATCCAGCTGTTAGCCTGCCTCACTCCCCTTTGGATCTTAAGCTCTACCAATTCATGTCACTGCAGCCAACACTGCCATTGACTACCATAGCCCCAACCAGGTCTTGGTTATTGTTAAGCAGCAGATTCAGCAGATCACCTCCTTTAGTAAAGGGGAAATGGAAGAAGTTCAGGTTTGATTTCTTGGTAGTTTGTGATTGATCCAAGAAAACCTTTTGCTGCTTGTTTGGAAACAAAGGCAAAATTAAACTAAAGATTAAGTTGCTAAGAATTATGTGCCTACTGTTAAAACAGAAATCATATCAGTAGTCCAGTATTATGTTTTAACACAGTTATAGGTTTTTGTCCAAGGTAAGATTACTGCACAAGTGAGTAAATGCAAGAAAGCCTAATTTCTGAAGCTAAGGGAAAATACGTTTAATAGGTTATGACACATGCTGCCACTTACTATATAACTCACAGTTTGGAAGGGAGGGCATCATTCAGTTGGAATTGAGATTGAGAATAGATCACCAATGGAATCATAAATTTTCTTTTTTATCTTAAGAGTTATTGCTTACCCTCTCATTATTGTAACCTAGAGTCTTGCAAATCTAGGAGACAGATCCTTGCCAAGTACAAACCAGTACCCATACAATAAATTCCCATAGGGTACCCCCAGGCTGCATCTGCTGAGAAAAAGGGATGAGCTCCTAGCCTTAACTGAAATTGGGGGGGGGGAGGCGGGGCAAAGGTGAATGCATGAGACCATGGCTGATTTAGCCACACGAAGAAGCCCCATCCCGATACAGTTGATGCACAAGAACTGTGGAAAGACTTTATTGGTTAAATAGAAACTCAGCATCTCACCGACAAACTTCAGGCTCACAAAGCGATCAGAATTTCAGTGGTTTGTGAGGAACAGTATTTACAATTCACTGGACTAAAACAACCACCACCGCTATGAAGAACTTAAGAACATCCATCTGTAATAGATGTATGGAGCGCAGTACCTAACAGCCTGGCTCCAGGAGAAGGCCCTGCAGAGGGATTTGTATTGTGTTGAACACAAATGCATTTGCATGTTGAAGCAGAATATATTTATTGCCTTCTAGTCCCTTAACTTTGCTGACCTAGTCCAGGCTCTGAATACTCACATGGAAGGTGGCCTATTTTCAAAAAGGGTACAAAGCCACCTAATCTTTTTCTTTCCATTTGCATTTTTATTCCATGATCATCTTCGCTTTGCCTTGTTTCATTACCCCTCTATCCTGCTAGCCTCACTGCTTATCTAAGAGAAAACTAAAAACCTCCAACAATTCCATCTCAGGTCCTCACAGACAGTGTATAAATAGCACTGGTGTATACTGGTTTGCCAAAATACAAGAAGGTCAGAAAAAACATTTTCTTTTGAGATGAAAAAAAGGAGGCAAAACCTAAGAATTTTAATAACAGCCTTGACATGAGTGCAACATAATACCAGCCTGAATTACACTTGGTACCAGACTCTCATTGGAAACCCTAGATTGCTTTGTTCCTGTCCCTGACATAATATTCAAGACCGGGTTTATATTTGCACAGAATGGGGCTGTTCACTAGAGTCCATGCAAATCAAACACTTGATTTATGCATCATTCCACTGGAGGGTGTAACATTAAATTTAATTTTGTAAGAAAAGCCTGAAGTGCCTCTACGCCTGGGGCTGACATTGTGAACTAGGGAGAAAGGTGCACAAGAATTCATTACTGTTTCCAATATGCGAAATGCAGCATTTGAATGAAACATTTGTCTCTTGTCAAAAGGGAGTAATGTCTGTTCTTTGTAAAAAATATTTCTCCCCCCACTTTGATTTTATCGCCAATTCAGCATATTGGGAGCTGAGGTTACAAGTGTAGTTCAGACTTGCGGTGATGGTGGGATGAATTACACAATGAAATGGAGAGACATTGGTTGAGTTGCAGTACAGCTACAGAGTATAGATGTTGGTGGGTCAAGTTGAATGCCTCCTGGTAGCAGCACTTCATTGGAGCAATTAAGAATAGTGCTGTTTTTTCTGAGCTTATCCACCAGTTTCACAGAAAAGTCTTCTGTTAGCTCGATAAACCGTTTTCAGTTACCTACACCTACTTCTACCATTTAGTTCTGAAAACAAGCTTGAAAATACCAGGAAAAAGTTTTCCAAACTTCACACCAATACATATTCAAGTTAAATTTCTCAGACACCGTCAAAGGGTTTCCACTCTGTCTCTCAGCCTAGGCAGCATCAGATGAGCTTCAGTGAGAACAAGGCTTTCCAGTTAAGCAGCCTTTTTCAGCTGCAGATCATTAAAAAGTTCCCCCAAAACCTTTCCACATTTCAGATCTGGATAAAACACAATGCAGAGTTGAAGAGACACAAAGGTCAAAAAGTAGGGCAAGAGCTAAGTGTGGTCAGGATGAAAGTTCATTCCTACACTGTGGCACTCTCGGGTGCCACTCCCATCAACACAAGAGCAATAGTAATCCTTCATTTCAACCCCTTTTTCTCCTGTTGTTCCCCCCCACTCCCCCCATGCTGCCCTCTAGCAAGCTTACACAACCCAGTCTGAGAGCAGGAATTCTGCTGCTACTGTAGTACCAGAAAAACTGAATTCAAGCATCCCGTGGGCATTACTACTACTCTAATAGAAATAATTGGTTACTCTACTGTTTTCTAATTCACCATGCCAGCTGAATGATTTCTTATATGGCTTTTGGTATAGTCTATATCAAATGGTACTAGACAAAACCACAGAGCCATTTATAGTCATCTGGTCCAAACCAGAAGTGAAAGGCAATTGTACAAGGTTAGTTAGCCAAGTTCCTCGGCCAGCACTGAACAATGCTGGAATTCAGTTGTATTTGAATGAAGATTTATATGGTAATGCAATTCTTAATTGATTTGCACACTTTGCTAAACTCAACATTCAGAAAAATCATCCCTTGTTGCCTATTCCTAAGCCCCACCTGCTATCCTACAGCTGTAGGTAGGTGCACATGAGGAAGTTAGGCATTCTCTGCAAGAGCTGGACACTGGTCCTTCACTAGAACACATTCAAGCATAATGTAGTTTTCACCTTATTTTCCTGAAGCAGGCTGTAAACTTATGTGTAGAAATACCTTTTAAAAATTCCTATTATGTGTCACAGCTAAGTAAAACTTAGTACTTGCAACATGTTTTAAAAAGTGTACGCAGTTCTGACATGTTTTCTCTCCTTGAAAACAAAGAAAAGGCTTTTGAATAGTTTGTTTTCCATGCTGAAACAAATGTTTTGCTTCAAAATCATTAATATTTAAAGAAGTTAACCACAATGAAATATTTCAGGGTCATAGGCAATACTTAACATTTCCACAGTTCATTGTGTTTTGGTATTCTATTTCAGTAAGGGCATTTGTACTCTGGGGTCAACCCCAGAGAATTTTCTGATTTCACAGTTCAGCTAACAAACCCAAACCCCTCCACCTACTCATACAGCCCTACAGCCATGACACTCCTGCCCATTCTGTCCTGCAAAATCACGCTTTCAAGGTCACTCCAGAGCATTCATGTCCCACGAGGCCAAGCTTCTGCATAAGTTGTTCAGCTTGCCAAACCTTGATAGACTCTTGATCTGAAATCTTGAAGCTATTTTCTTTGTTCAGCTAATGAACAGTATGGTGATGAATACACATAAGGCAAAATTGATCCACTTAATTCATCATTTGTACATATGTATGGATTTAAGCCCTTTTAAATGGATTCCGGGATTAAACACCTATACCTACATTCACGAGCTGTTCAAAAATACCTAAGGACATTGTGGTAAGTTTTGTTCCTTAATTTCTAAAATTAAAAGATTGACCCCATGTTTAGCATTTGCAGTTTTTTTAAAAACAAGATACATTTTGCTGGCTTGTTAATTAGTGCCCATGCAAAGCTCTACTGCAGCTGTATGGCCCTGTTTCCTGGGTAGCTGCAGGGGGTAGGTCACTGCAAGCTGCACCCAACCTTACTGTAAGGAGAACAAAAAAAAAGTTGTTGCTCCACAGCCAACCTTGTTCAAGGAGGACAAAAAAAAAAGACAGAAAAAATCAAAACTGCAACCCCGAACTTCAGAAGCCAGGCAAGAACATGTTAGCTACAAACATAAGCCAAAATATTGAGAAAGGAAGAGTAGAATGGCAGCCATTAGCATGCAAATTTCATCCCTAGCTTTGTATACCATTAACCCTGATTGTCTTTACAACAGTCCTCAATGTCATACATTCAAGCGCCTTTCCAGTACCACTCACCTTGCTCAGAAACAGCAGTTTAAGTCAACTTTATGCAAAGGAAGTCCTTATGCTACAAGAAATATAATTCAAGAAGAAAGACCATGCCAGGTATCTCAGTCAACTACCTTCTGATTTCCACCAAATCACTAGTCCCCTGGTGATTTTAGATTTTTTTTTTTTCCAGTTTATCAAACTTGGATTATTTTCCCCCTGCTTAAGTTGCAGAATTTAGACTTACCAAACTCAGCTTTTGGAATTGCTTTTTGATTCCCACAACTCTGCAGAAACTGGCTGGAAACCAACTAGCTCAGTCAGAGTCAGATTTCAGACTGGGAAGCATGGTATCAGTTGCCTTCTATGACACCAAAAAATGATTTTGTAGTACCATATAGGGCCAGGTCAGACAAACATCCCAATTACATTGAAAGAATTCATGATTTTCAACATTTGCTAATCACAAAGTGACATTAATAGATCAGAAATTGCCTCGTCTTTGTCACTTCGGTAAACTGTTTCCCCCTGCTAACTAGTATCATTATGAAAGAGTTTTAAAGCCATTTTTCCTTACAATCTATAGCATTAATAGCTATGCAAGGCAAAAGCTTGGACACCTGCCCTTCCTCTAGGAAGCCAAATTGCTACTGTGTTAACAGCAGGTCAACATCAACCCTTGCAGTTTGTTTCTCAACCGACACAGGATATTCAAGCATCTGGAGGAGATGCACATGACAGACAAGCTGAACCCACATCAGATGATTTCAGAGTTATTATTTATATGTTCCACAAAGGCAACAGACATGACTGCTGTCTGAAGCATGCTTAATTGAGGAAAACGTTTTGATTTTAAACAGCATGAGTGAAAAAATCCAACACAGTTTTGGTAAATTGCTACTAGAGCTATTTTCTCCCATAGTTCTATTTGTTCAGTTCCACATAGTGACTTTCATCCCTGTGATCCAGGTCCCTGTTTCTGTCCCCTGCTGAAAATTTTACCTGCCATGGCTTGTTCTTCCTGCCAGGCCACTAGTAGTATTAAATGTCCCAGAGCCAAGAATCAGCCCCAATGGATCCTGCTGGCAACTCACTCACTACTCAGAATGAGCAGCTGCTCAGAAATACCTTCTGAGACTTAATCTTACCAGTGTTTCAAGCAATACCAAGTGCTGCGTTAACTTTGCATCATCCTAGTTTCTCCATTCAAATTCTCATGCAAATACCAACCACAAGTCTCATCACAATTTAAGTATATATTTCAAGACTATTATCAAACAAATCCTCAGTCAATTCTTGTACCATTCCTGAAAAGCAAATTAGCAGAGCTTTGACACCCCCTACTTAAGAAGCATCCACCTTGATGTTGCTGTTTGACAACCCTTACACTGCTTGAACAGAAAGTCAGATCAACATCACATAATGACCATCTGACCTTTACTGCAAATACAGGATAGATATTTTGCTTGATAAGCTCTGCTTTCTTATCTCCAGTTTTATTCTCCCTCTAGCAACAGACCAATACTATTCCTGAGATATCTTTCATTCCTAACACAATTAAAAAGATGTGTTTACTAACCTTAAGTATGCCAGCCACACATTTCTCCTTGCACCTTTTTGCTTCCATGCCAACTTTCTACCATCCTCATCTTCTGATTTATATTAATTACCACCAGCTTTCCACTTTCTTCCATATGATGTCCATATTTTTCTAACTGCTTTCAAGGTCCCTTTCTGAGCCAGACTAGTTTTTCAATTAGGACAGTGCTCTTCCTCATCTGAAGAGCTGGGGAGGAGAGAGTTGACACTCAGTAAAGGGCCCTTAAGCAGTTTAGTAGTTTAAGGTATTTTCCTCATATGCCTTTCAAGTTTGCCACTGGGCCATGGAGTTTATACGCAGTAGTTCAGGTACTCCTGCCATACACATCTTTCATACACCAGTCAAGCTCCATCCTACCCCTAGATAAGAGCCATAAGGAGCTGAAAGGAGAGATGCCCTCATTAACCCAATGGGCAACAGCACAAAGTCTCCTGGTTTCCAGCTGAAATCAGTTCAGTTTATATCCACGAGTTTGTGCTGACAGTAGCCTCTCTTTCAGAAATTTACTCTCCTGATAGATTTATAGGAAACAATGATATCACCTCTGAATACTGCTAGGCTAAGCAAGCCATGCTCTTTCAGTTCTAGGATGACAGTCAGATCAGTCCTTTAGTTATTCCCAGGTCTCTTTTTTGCATTTGATTCACTGAGAGTTCATCTTGTTTGCACTATATCTGAACAGTACCATGCATTCTGCGTGAGGTCTCCCCAGTGCCCAGTACAATAGCATCACCTCACCCCTCCACAAATTGGCATCTATCTTGGCTACAGCAACATTTATCTTTCCTACAGCCATGTGACCTTGGTTGGCCCAGAGCCATCCTATCATTCATTCCCTCCTTATCTTCAGCCATCCACAAATCATATTTTCCTCACCTTATTATAGATGTACTTGATATACAAAGCACTGGGTGCATTTTGTACTGTTGTAAAGCCATCTCTTTTTTTATTCCAATCTTCAGTACCCTCCTCTTCTGCCTTGTGATATCCCAGGTCTCCTGTTAACTCCCACATTTTTCCAGCTTCAGCACAAAAAGTGAATGTGCTGACAAGGTCACTGATGAAAATTTGAGCAAGAGCCACCAAAGACCAATCCCAGATGGGAAAAACCCTTAGAAACCTTCCTCCGAGCTTTGTAGCCACATTACCTTTCATAAGTGGCATGTAACAGCTTGCTTGGCCACCTTGCACTTCTATCAACCCCTATGGTTGTCTGTCTTCACTAATCATTTCCCATGTGGGAAACCTGTTGTACTTCCTACATCTGCTTAATAGGACAACTTCACTGTTTGGGAAACCTGTTGTACTTCCTACATCTGCTAAACAGTGAAGTTGTCCTATTAAAGACAGGTGCCAGGTTAGTCTGTCACAATTTGTCTTTAATAAACGAGTATCAGTTTTGATCCCATTCAGCATTTTCGTTCCATCTTCAGCTACTTCTAGATCAACAGCTTAGACTGTTGTAGTCGAGAACATTGTAATTTAAGCTGCTTACTACAAAGCAGAAAACAGAGACAGTACATCTACTACTATCCAATCATTCAGTACTCAGGCAGAAGAATAACCAAGTCACCTTTACCTAATCAACTACTTTCTATCAGGATGAAGTTGAATATATGATTGCCCCATCCTCAATGAATTGTCTGAGAACTGTGCCTCCACGTACACTTAGAAATGGCATGAATATTTTACCACTGCATGGTTATTTCACTGCATGAGATAACCAACAATGTTATTCCCACTAACTTCTCATAAGAATGAGGCTTTAAAGGAGCTGTTGATTTTGTTCCTTCATCTGATTCTTGAGTCTTCTGACTATCTATATATGCCCTATAGAAAAAGATATTTGTATTATCTACTCCCTAACTAAAAGCTATCTGTTAGAAGCACTCTGGAATATTTCTCCAGTGGAGATCTTGGTAGTGCAAATATCCCCAATAGCGGGAAAGGAAGAAGCCACAGATGCATAACAAGACACCGATCTTCCTATTCCTTGCAAATACTTTCAGCTGTTCAAGTTCAAAAACAGATGCTGTTTTCAGTTTGTATGTTTCAATATACAAATATTCTCAAAACTATTTTAGGAATTATGCTTTTCAACATACACAAGTGATTTAGGACCAAGAGGAATCAGCAGCAGGGTAAGATGGGATGAGGAATAATATCATCACCTACCAAAAGAACACAGTTTTTGGGTAGATTTTTAGCTTTCAATCAAAAACAAAAGATTCAGTTGCTAGAAACTGAAGCATGATAAACTCACGCGCTACTCATGAACTTCACATTCTTAGCAATGAGGCCAAGGACCACTAAACCCACTTCCTTTGAAATACTAGATTGTGTCAATGTCATGTTCTTAAATGAGAGTTGGGTTGTCTTAAGAAGAGAAATTGCGAAGCAACAACACAACCTTGGGCTTGATGTAGGATTTATGAATGTGCCTAAACTAGTGAAGGACCACATTCCTGTACCACCGGAGGTCTCATTTAGGCCCACATTTTTACTTTAGCAGTTTGGTTTGCTAAAATGCCTGCTGAGTGAAAAAAGAAAGTGAGCATTTTCTATTCTAGTGCTCTCATTTGCAACTGGCCCTTAGTGGTTATTTTTTGTAGCAGATTGAGTAGCCATGCCAGACTAGCAGTAAACACAGTGAACATCAAAACCCACTAAGAATCCTAAGAAAACTTGGTTCCCAAGACAAGAAAGGAAGAGGAAAAAATATTAAACAACCATAAAGTCTAAGGATTAGGTAGACCACTAGTGAAAATTGACTCCTTTCCACATTTTTCGTCTGTCAGAACTTTAGAAAGGGAGTGGGAGCCACTGTTTATTTTTACTGATGAAGACAGCAGCGCAGAACAAACCTATCCAGAAGGGCAGTAACAGTGCCAAACACATCCCCCAGATCTCTCTGTATAGTGCTGTATTTACAAGACTGCAGCAGAAAAAAAAACCAGCCACGGCCTGATACATGTACACATGAGCACCTTCTGCTGTAGTCTGAACTAAACATTTAATAAGTTTACCTTGCACAGCTTTGCAGCCTACATTCAGGTTCTCTTCATACTGCTAGGGCAATGTGGACTTGGGCTCTTATATTCACTGTCCTCATTTTTACTTTTTCAGCAGCAGAGATGGCAACCAACTGTATCATCCAAGGGTTTATTCAGTTTTGTACCATTCAGGATTTGCAAAGTAAATATGACCTCAATATATTTTATTCCTTATCACTAGGCAATTGCGTACGCAAAGACCCTGTCTCATACCTAAAAATGCCTAAGTAATCAAGGTCAAAATTAAGTATACCGAAGCACCCTCTACCTTATGAGAGGCATCTTTCAAGTGCCTGTCTCTCATGTAGGTTTAAGACAGATCCTTAAATTTCCATTACCAGAGTTTTCTCCCAACCACCCCCACCCCAAGAATTCACTGCATTTACACAGGTCAGAAATGCATCAGACCTCATTATATGAATATTGATTTCCATAAGGAAATCAATAGGGATGAAGTAGCAGCACTTTCCAAATGTTTTTAAAAGGACTATAATTGAAACTTGCTCTTCAATCTTGTGCAGGGAGTGTTGATACACAAATTGCTGCTTATGAATACCATGCCACTGTTGGACACTTGTGCAGCTTTTTTGGGGCTGCACTTGTTTCTTCATGAAGTCTGCCATAATTCATGTCTCCATTTGGTAAGAAGCCGCATCCTGTGAGGAGTGCCTGTTTAAGTCCCACTGACTCTACTCATTGGTAGAGGAAGAGCATTAATATTTGAAACAGTTAAATTTATTTTAATCAGGATGGCGTGAAAGCATGTCACTGACATATATTCAATGTACTAGATAAGTTTCCATGTTTTAGGAAAAGAATACAATCATAGAGTTCCCACAGGTAAGACGTAGAAGGAAGATTACCCAAGGCTGTATAGGCCCACAGTCACAGACAGTTCAGTCCACTCACAATTTAGGACTCAGAAGTGAGATGTCCAGTAGTGGCCTCTCACATCCTGCAGTATCTCAATGCAGTGGTTTTCTTGGTGGAATAGGAAAAGGGCTACGTGATCAGGTCAGTTTGGATAGAAGGGGAAAATTCCCAGAGTAAAAGGAGTCCTGGACAACTGGAGTTTACTTGAGAGATGGTGAAGACAGTTTTCATTAGCTACATTTGCGAAATGTTTATAGAGCTATTTGAGTTCTCCTTCACTCAAGTGACACAAGGCTCCCTACATTAAGTTAGAGTAGATGCAAAGACTGATGCTTGTTTTGAACCACATTTCATGGAAATCAGATCCTTTTAAAAAAAAAAAAAAAAATCAATGAAACTACACTGATTTAAGTCCAGCTGCATCTCCAAAGCTTAAATATGTTGTCATCCAGAGTCTCAGGAGGCAACAGATATAAAGAGTAAGAGCTTCCTGAGAAGTTTTCCAGTACACCAACATATTATTATTGTGAGATAGAAGGTACCTGAAACAGAACAGTCACATTTGCATTATAAGTATTAGGAGGTGACAAAAGGTAAATACCCTTTCTATACCTTGATTGCAGTATAGAAACTTGTACTTCATTCTCATTTTATCACCATGCACATGTCATTTAGCCTGGGGTTGAGCAGAAAGAGGCAGTTAATCTCTGTGCTTCTGAGTTTGTTAAAAATGCACATAGTTTTACATATTGGAACTCTGAAACACAGCAATTCCTTAGCAAGTGAGGATCACTGAGCAAAAAAGCAAGAAAAGGATGTGCATGCTCATTAAAGCTTCCATCCCTCACAGCCCTTCACACACAATACAATCCAGGATTTACGTGTAAGAATTTAATGAAGACAATGTCACTGAAAACACAAGCTTTTTGCAACCCAGAGCCTCCATGCTCTCTCCTTCGAGGAAACTCTATGGAAGTTGAGGGCACTAAGCATTTTGCTGGATCAAGGCTCCAGCATAAACCAAAATACTAAACTCCTGTGATACTTGAATACTCTGGACATGTTCCGCTGAGCACTAACAAACGGTGGCAAAGCAGTTAATATCAACTTCTTGAGGGACAACTCAGTCATTTTTTATTCATTTACTCCCCCTGTAGATCAGCATGCAGGATATTTCCCAAAGGCTTTTTCAATATAACAAGGATGTGATATTTGAGGACTAAATTGCGATGGACCAGCATTGCTCCAGTGAAGATTAAAGTGGAGGGTATAGGTTAAAGAAAAACTGCTCCACAGGTTATTTATATTTACCATCTGCTCTGATGAGCACTGACAAGATGAGTCCTTGGGAGATGTTTTACAGATTTTTTTTTAGTCAAACCTATCCAACAAGGTGGATCCCCCTAGAAACATCCAACGCATTAAGAGGAAAGGCTGAACATTCACACTGTCTTAAGGATAATGAGCTAAATCACTACCTGGTTTCACATCTACAGGAGGGTGGGTTGGACAAACTCAGCCTGAATCATATTTAGTTCAATTTTGCATAGAAGCCGAGTAAGGAAGTTATATGCCTCAACGAAATAAAATACTATGCTTTGCAAGTCCTAATATTTTTGACAACAAGCAACATTTTTTAAAGTGTACAAGTCACTCATACCCCACGAGGACAAGGCGGCAGCAAAGACTTCTGCCCAAATCTTGACTCTACATGACAAGCAAAATGAATTAATCCCAACAGAATCCTTGTCACTCACCAGGCTGCATTTTTCCAGTATTCAAGCTGCTTTGTCTAAACTGTGGACATAGCTTCAATGACTAGAGCATATTTATAAATGAGACTATCAATTTTCCTAACCCCAAGTCATCTGAAGCCTTAGGTTCCACACTGACTTTCTGTACGAAGGCTGAGCTTCCTCACTACTGCAAAATTGCTAGAAATTAAGGTGCCTTCTGCAAAGGGCTTGAAACTTGTCCATTACTAGAATTCAATGCGATATTAACAACCTCGCTGGTCCTTTCCACTGTAAATATACTGGAAAGTTGCTGCAGAGACATCAATTTTGTCTACTGAACTCTTACCCTCGGACCAAATTATAACGAACACACAGGCATTATGCCCACGGACCCAGACTGCAAACAATAAGAGCATTAAGCTAATTCTTTGAGATTTATGACAGACCTATCTGCCTTCTACATGCATTTTATAGGCATTTGCAATAAATTAACTAGTGGAGGCCAGCTCAGTGGCACAGAGACCGTATCATGCATAGGCAAGTAGTAGAACTGGGTATATTGCAGGACTGGTCATCGCTCACTGAAATGATAAAGGCTGGAGCTTCAACTGCACAACTAGCAAGAAGTGGGGCAATCACATGTCACAGGGCAGCAACATCCACTGGGTGCTCACTGACTACATTGATAATGCCATGAAAGATGTTTCCTTCATTATCAGCCTCAGGAAATAAAGGTGAGGAGCAACACTGAGATCCTACATTAAGTACAGTGACATTACTCCTCCAAAGATAGCTTTGTCTGGGTGAGATTAAATGATTCAATTTAGGGTTTGAAGTTTTTGTTCCAGTTTTGGTCATTTCAAGGTGGGAGAGCAAAGTAATGATGACAATCTAAGGGATAATAAATATTTGGTTTTTTAGGAAGGAAGACTATTGGCTTGAGTCATGCTATAGCCTAAAGGTTTTTCCTTTTGAGCCCAACCCAAAAATAGAGCTCCTAGGACAAATCTTGAATTGTTCAGACATGAAAACCCCAGCAAACAAAAATTTTGCCCAAGTATCTAGAGCTACAGGAAGTAACCCACTTCTGTTTTGTATCTATTTCATCTGTAATCTTGACAGTTGAATGTAGTTTGTGTTATTTCTACTTTATAACCATAGCTAAGATTTCTGCTCTTATGGGGAAAACACATAGCTTCATCATGATCTCCTAGGCTGACAGGGCAGCAGTCTCAAGGGGAGAAAGGATGAGGCTCAATGTTGAAGTCATTTAATGAAGTAATATGGTTTTCTTCACTATGTAACAACCGTACTCTGAAATTGTCTTTACAATGGTCTGCTGCACATTACATGAACCTTCTATTTTTAGCCTTTTTGCTTTCCCTTACTCCTCCAGACTTTTTTTTTAATCCCCTTGCATTGGCCTCCAGAGCCTGTTTGGAGCAATATTGTGAAGCAAATGACCAGACATAATGACTTTCCAAGGTCCTTGTGATTCCTTATTAACATTCAGTTAGCATAAGTCCTGACTTTATTATTGACTACATTGAATACACAATACACTGACCTCTGCCATCTGCAACTAAATCTCTTCCTGCAGATCTATCAAAGTGATTTCATACACAGAGGAAGTAGAAGAAAACAAAGCAGTAGCTACTTATCTTTTCTTGTCCTGAGAAACTTTAACACACTGTGGGAAAGACTGCTTCCCCTCGCAGTGTTTACAACCATTAGTATTCCATGTTTTTATTGCTGTTGCTAAACGCTGGAGCATCATCTCAAAAATCCAGGGAAGAGAAGTACCACCATACAAAATCCCTCATTTTTAATTTAATCTTGGTAGAAGCAAAGTAGTGACAGAGAACCTCAGCGAAACCTTGTTTTAAACACACGCCTTAAACATTTGTTTCCACAAGCAACTTAAAGTTACTAAAACGTTGTAGCATCTTCAGGTACCAAGGAAAGCAGTACCTGGGCCACAAGAAAGGGCATGACAACAAGTAACCTCTATTCCACAAATATCTAGGGAATTTTTTTTCTACGTCTAATGTTCATAAATTATTTTTTCATTCCTAAAGGCATATTGGTGCACACAAAACAGCACTATAAGGAGAAAACAAGGTCATCCCTGTGCTAAACTCAGGTGCAAACCACAGAAGCCCCACTTCAGCCATGTTGAGGAACTTGGTATGAGCCACAGGTAAGCATTTCGCACCACTTAATGCAGAAAAACCTTCAAGTTAAGCAACTGAGAACTCAGACAAGACATCGGAGAGCCAGAAGTGCACGATCCGAAAGCTTGCTAGTGCAGAGCTAGCGAGAGTACTTTGTTGACAAGTTTCATTTTATGGGGACACAGAATTTGGCAACATTTTTGCCAGAAAGGCTGGGAAAATACAGTCTCAGACGTACACTAACCTGAAGGGTTAATCCTCTATTCTGAGCACAGGAGGCCAGAAGTCAACCTGCTCTGCTTGCTTGGTTCACGAGCAATCCTTTCCAAGACCTACAAAATCAGATACAGTGGATGTCTAGTCCTTATCTCTATCACCTACTCAGGTAGCTAAACCTACTCCTTGAAGAGCTCGTGTTCAAGTAAAGCCACATCTTTGCTTCCAGGTTACACATGGAGCTCAGGAATGAGGTCCCATTCTCCTCAGCCTTCTTAGAAACTCAGAAAAAAAAAAAAATCCTTTACAAATCTCCATTAACTATCCTAGAGGGGGAACTTGTATTTCATTGACTGTAGTTTATGCAAATAGGATCAGAGGAATTAACATATTGGAAGGAGCTGACATTTGTCCTGATATATTGAATCGTTAGCATGACAGAATCACTTAAGCTGGATCCACTAACATCAGGTTTCCTCTCATTATTGACCCCTGCAGAGTAGGCCTGACAAGTGGAACTGCTGCAAAGTTCATTAATAATGTGAAATAAATCAATTGTTCGGGAAATACTGAAAACGGATGACACTGAACTCAGACTTTTTGCAAATTCAGCACATACCAGTTTCCATCAAGGACACTAGTTATAACAACGTCCTTTTCTGACCTATACTCAGGAGCTACACTTTACTCCTAGGCAAGCTCACAGCTATACTGGTAATGGTGCCATTACTGGAATAATGCCATTCACTAGAAAATGAAAAGCAATACTATCTTATACACACCAACACAGATACCTGTAGATATTTTAGCTTACTGATTGACACCCTCAGCATTAATTATGGGCAGGATGCATCCTCCAGAGCCAGGCTTTGTTTTCATCCAGAAGGAGCAGGGAAATACGCCTTCTGACTGACTGGCCAGGCTGCTTTTTCCAACACGAATGCTGCCCAAGCTAACAAAGACACTTTCTGCCGTATAACCTATAGAGGTAGAAAAGTCTGTGCTCAAGTAAAAGTTATAAGAAATAGACATATTTAAGAGAAAACTGAAAATCAAGTTCTCTTGCTTGTGTTACTACCAGAATTTAGAGGGCCAAATGCTGTGACATTCCCTACCATCAAGTGAAAACCCCAAAGCAAGTAGTTGACTTGATTAATGCTGCTTTTTGTTGCTCACAAAATGTCCATGAACTGATTGAGATTTTCATTAATATATTCATGGTTCAAGTTTAGTCCAGTTTTGGATAATTTTTTAAACCTCTTTATGAAGATGTTTAGTTTGTTCTGCAGACCACAAGCTGGTTGGAAATATTTGACACATGGTAATTAAAGCAGAATGCATCTGAAAAAGCTATTGGTGCATGTCACATGGCATTACTCAGCCTCTGATAAGGTGAGTTTAACTCAGGTAAAGCAGAATAGTACAGAAAAGTCTAAGTTATGTGAGATCCTGAGATAAGATGCAGTTAAAGTATAGGATCAGGTAAGAAAATAATAAGAATTTTAGAACACAAAGCTTGTTCCTTTCATGGCAAATGCAGACTTACTAAAAAACTAATTCCTCAGAACAAGTTTAGGCATTTTTGCATAATTATAATGAATTCTCCCATAATACATTTATGATTGGTTTTTGTTTTAGTTGTTTATTCAATGTTTTTCCTCATACATATTTGTACCTGCAAGAGTTTGAATCCAATCCTTCCGTAACACCATTGAGATCTTTTTGAAGTTCATTTTCCACAGCTCTTTGCAAGTTCTTTGGTCACAGAAATGTTAGGGGAAGACACAGCAAGCTAGCAACAACAGAAATAAGTTTTGCATCAGAAGAACACACACTGAAATTTCTGCGTAACATTCAACTGTTGATCTTTTCAGAAGAAGAGTCAATAACGATGGTCGTGTGAAGTTTGCTGTAGGGACTGACCAACTGCAAGATTTGATCACAGGTAGCCATGAAAGAACTGCTTTTAAATTCTGTTTTAAAAATTACTTTTCCTGATTATGCGTGACGACATATTAAGGCTGTGGCCAAAACCTGTCCACCAACTAAAATTTTAGGTTTAGGACTAAACAGCATTCCTTTCCACCTTCAGAGCACCTACAGAGCTTGTACTAGCTTGGCTCAGTGCACTTTACAATTGCTTTGCACAATGTAACACACAAGCTGGAAAAAACCCAAATGTGTGAAAAATATTTAAAAGTACATCTTAACATTAAGATGCGATATAAACACTTTCTTCAGAAATCCAAGTCTTAATTTAAATCGTTCAGACACCAAATAGCGTGGGCAGTGGGCTTGCACCCACTAAGGAATCAGCATACTGGTGATCCTATTTTCAAGACCACACAGTGCTCTTGGGAATCTCTGTTGACACGCTCACAAATTATTATTTTTTTTTTTTTTTAAAAGAGCGGATCTTTTGCAAAGATTAGTCCCTGAAAACTGCTACATCAGCAGGAGAGTTGCCAGCAGGTCAAGAGACATGACTTCCCTTGACTCTGCCCCCATGAGAGGCATCTCAAGTGTCAGGTTCCGTGCTGGGCTCCCAGTACAAAACAGACACTCACTTACTGTGGTCAGTCCAGCAAAGGCTCACAAAGGTGAGGAAGGGACTGCTCACATGAAGAGAATCTGAGAGCTGGGACTGTTCAGCTAGGGAGGGGGAAAAGGTGTAAAGCAGAGGGAGCCAGGCTGCTCTGAGTGGTGCCCAGTGACAGGACAAGAGGCAACTGGTGCTAACAAAATAGAAGGAAATTTCTTTTTAGGGCAAGAAATATCTTTTTAAGCACAAGGGTAGTTGAACTGTACAACACCTTGCCCAGAGAAGTTGTAAAGTCTCCACCCATGCAGATACTGAAAACCCAGCTGGACATGGTCTTGGGCAAGCTGTTCTCTCTGGCCCTACTTGAGCAGGGGTTGGAGTGACCATTTCTGGAGGTGCCTGACAGCCTCAACCACTCTGATTTTATGTTAACAAATATAGCTCCTCAAAGCACCTAACAAATTTATTACATACCCTTTCCCATTTTTTCTTTATACTTCTCTTTCACCTCCAGTATTTGTATTTCACTTCCTTTCTTCCTGTTCAGTTTTGGGCTTCCCCCCCCCTTCTTTTCTTTTCAGTCTTTCAGTTTCTCACAGATGGAAGCAGAGCTTTCAACTCATGCAAATTAAAACTCAGCTTCTATGCACAGGAGTACTGTCATAGATTTAAACAGAGGTAATTTTCTTATCCATAATGACACTGTCCTGCATGGTTACACAAGCCTTGTAAGCCTTCAGTCATATTCTTGCTCTAAACTCCAAGCATGGCAACTATTAACATTAGGAGAATTTGTGAATCAAGATCTGAGGCCACAGCTCTACTACAGTTGACACTAACTTGCATCATTCTAAAGCAAAGCTGAAAGTTGCATATGAACATCTACAGTTGCCTTCCATGCAAGTATAGCAAAGTACTCCCAAGACACAAATTTAAAAAGCACAATCCTTTTTTAGTTGAAAAAGGAGTCATTAGGAAGTAAACTGTTGTGCTCAAGGTCACACAAGCAGCCGATAGCAATACAGAGAAACCTGACTTCTGTAATCGCTACATATAAAGACATTCTCTCCCCCACACCCTCCTGTTCTTTAGCATACTACCACTATTTGAAGGAGTCTGCAAACAGGCCTAGGATCACATCACGACTGACGATTATGCTGGTAAACTAAAGAGTAGAGAAAGTGTTCTTTTGTGTACAACAGTTACTGCTCTTGGCCTTTTCTTCTATAACCTTACACTTGCCAATGTTTAAATTATTGATCCTGTTATTTCTGTGCTAGCACTTTAATTTACCATCCCCAAAAATGATAATTATGATACTGTCATGACTGTTGTAGTCTCCGTCGTGGCCTTTCAGTCAGATTCTTTTCATTGGTTCATCATTCTTTACTCTATCGATTATTTTTGCCAACATCTTTCCTCCAGCTTGTACAGACCTGATGAGGACAGGTAGAGCAAACACTGCAATGCAGAGTCAGCTGTTTGCTTGCAGATTTGAAAGGCAAAGCATTCCAGGAAGGTACAAGCGAGTGTTCAGCCAAGTGCATGAGCTTTGTCAGTGTATGATATAGAGAGCATCCAACTATCTTACATCCTTTGTGATGAGCAGGACAGGAAGGTACAGCTAAAACTCATCGCTTCTTGCCCTGCTGGTATTTTTATACTATATGCTGTGCCTCAGGCATTTAAGATTTGCGTGCCTTCATCACACACTGCTTCCTGAAACTCCTTTATTTTAGAAAAGCTTAGACTCAAACTCCGTGTTCCTGGTGCATGAATATCTCACTTACATGGGAAAGTAAGGCACATAAGAAGGCTGAATTGGGCCCTCTGCATTTTTCTCCTCTAACATATTATCCTGCATAAGAAAGGTCCAGATCTGTCCCACTTTTATTTCTTCTCCATCTGGCCACTATCGAGATGTAGATCCATAAACTCTGACACTTTTCCTAGGTACCTGTTTTTACATCAATTGTCAAGTCAAAATGAACCATCGCCACTATTATATTATTATGTTCATATGATCATATCATTGACTTACTACCCAATTACACCCTCTTTTCCAACTAGGCTACCTTCTTGCCATACCAAAGCCTAGACTAAGTATCCGAAGTGTTCTTTAATTAAAAACGCAAAAAATAAGTATTGCAAAAGTCATCTACATATGCTGCCTTCAATCTCTTACTTTTATTTATGTATTTTGAAAGCATCACTGCAATTTATTCCCTTAGTAAGTAATTTAGGAGACAGACTTTTCCTTGCACCTGGAATTAAACACATGCAGCTGAAGTTCTCTGTTGAGCAATGCATCACCTTTTACCTCAGAAACACTACCCGACTGTGCCAGCAGCTTGCCCTTTCAGAAGCAGAGGTATTTGCTCCTGCTTTTGTTTCATTCAATTTGAACCACTATAATGCCCTTTTTGCCAGTCTCCCTGAGCACACAGTTAGCAGACTGCAGCTGGTACCAAATGTTGCTGTTGGGATTCTGACTGGCACCAGATGGAGTGAGCACGTAATTCCACTTCTGTCTCCATCATCCACTGGTTGCCAGTCAAATTTCACATCACCTTCAGGGTGCTCTCCCTGACCTATACAGCCCTTTGAAATCTTCAATTCATGCTTTCTCACTGATGTGATAGTCTTTTATATCATTTCATGCTGGTCTGCTGTAGTGCAGTGGTAGCTAAGCATTCATGCACCACAGAAGTGGTAGAAGAGGATGAATAAAATATGAGGGGAGAACAGCAGAAGAAAATGTTTTCCTTTTTAATAAATCATTTAAAAAGATAGTTTAAAAAATTTTCTATTAAAAATATGAAAAGCAACACAAGTGGTTGAGTATTGCAGACTTCGATAGATGACGATAGATGATCTTTACCACATGTAAAGATGTGTCCCACATCCTCAAATGACTTCAAACTAAAAAAAAAAAATCTAACTAAACTTGCATTATTCATATTTATAAAAATGCAATCTGCTCTGGACTGTAGTTTGATTTCACACGGATTTCTTTTTATTGTTGAAGCATTTCTACCAAAAAGTTAAAGCACATAGTACAGTACTAGAGTACTACTTTCTGCCACACCACTCTTGCCCTGTGAGAGCCCCTGGCTGAATGCCTCAGAGATGCTGCTGTTCAGCACGTGCCTGGGCAGGAGATTCATCCTTCCCTTTCAAATTGCTACCTTGAATTTATCACCTAGATCATTAGGACACATGGTGGAAGAAAAAAAAAAAACACCACACGTATCTCAAAACAAGCTTACACTCTTCATCACAGTGGAAACAGGTAAAAGTTGAGATTTTGCGTGTTTTTTGGAGCCCTCAGCTATCCACTACACATCAGTACAGCAATGTCAATGCACAACATGCTGCTGACAACAGTTACTTGTCAAAGCCTACATGAAAAGCTCAGGACTGCTTACCAGAAAGCAATGCAGTCATTTCACAACAGCATCTCATTTTGTCCAAAACTGAATCTGTCCCTCAGCCAGGGCTGCTTGGCTTTTCATTTGGAGGCGGAGAGACTCCCTTTCCAACAAATGTACAACATGTGCATCAGGTGAAAAGAAAACAGGAGAAGGCAGGGAATGAGTAAGGGAAGCACAAAGCTATCAGGACATCATTTCAACCAAGATAAACTCTGGTCTCACCGCATCTCAACATCACTAATGGAAGTAGCTGTCTATCTAGTAACTAGCTTATTAACTGATTTCCCCAATAAATTCCAAGTGTAATTATCTTCCTTCTACAGGTTGTGGAACTGACGCTCAGAGAAGGCCCACAGCAAATGAGCATTACCAATGGAAACCTAACTCAGGGCTTTGCATCTTAAGCTGCTCCTTAACCGAGTAGGCCATGTTGCCTTCCTCATAATTTACAAATATGTTGTGGGTGTGCAATTACAACAGGCTAATGTCATGCCCAAAGTAGCTCAGCTATGAGAGGACAGGGGCAAGAAGGCTAGGCAAAGCTCACGGTGGCTTCTATTAACTCGGGAAGCCTTTTTAAAGGTACTCTAGTTAGAGTCCACAGTAGCATAGAAGTTGCAAAGTTCAGTGGGGCTAAAGCATCCTAGCATAAGGGCTTTCAGGGGTTTTGAGACTTTCCTACAGCTACAGTTTACAAACTGAGCCAGTTTTGTGGAACAATCAAATAAACTCTCCTTAGCTTCCATGGGGATTTGTGCTCAGTTATGAACCTTAGCAATTGGCCTGAGTTGCCTTTTTTTTTTTAATCACATAATGAAGACAAAACAGCTGCCACAATTGTAACAGCTGTCGGAGTGTTTCAACAACAGAAGACAATTGAGAACAACCTGGCCTGGATTAGGGCTAGCACTCCAGACACTCAGCAGCTGCCTGCCGCTTACAGTTGTCTTCTCTATAAAACTTATAGTGGCAGCCATCCCCTACCCGCTTGCTAACACGGATGAAGCATTCGCCAGGTCCAGAATGGCATAAACCACCAACTGTATTCTTCACGTAAGCATAACTCCTTACAGGTCCCCTTCAAAAGGGGTGAAGTAAACACTCCTTATCTTTTCTATTTCTCTAAATTAGTTAGTTTATAGTCAATATAGTTAATTGTACTACTGTAGAAATGGGAATCAGTTTTGCTAACTAGTTTTACTATACCCCACAGAGCCCATCCTATATACCAGAAAGTATACCATTTTTCCCTCACTGTATTTTTTTTTTTTTTTTTTTTTACTATTTTTTAAGCCCCTAGAGAATGCTTTTAGAAGAGCCAGTCATAAAATGGCTTTGTGCCATAAACCATGTTCACAATGACAACCAGGATTTCAGAAGCAGCAAGAGGGAAGGGATAACCCTGACTTGTTACTGGGTAAAGCCACCAGTGCATCATGTTATGCGGCTACGCAGAGAACATCATGGTGCAGGACTGACTGAAAAGTCTGACTAAATCACAGAAGGGAACTTTGTAGGAAATAGAGGAACACAAAAGGAAAAAAGGATGACTATGGTCCGGAAGGTATTCTGTGCACTGTAGGGCCAAACAGCTCCCTGCAGCATCCCTCCCATAGGATCTTCTCCAAGCTGCTGAAAAGATCTCAACCCCTCTAGCATTAGTTCCATCAAGACTCCCATGACAGACAGACTGCTGCCATATGGCAGCTCCACCACCCTGTATCTGCTCGCAGCAGTTAGAAACATGTTAAGGAGCAGACAAAGCTGAGAAGGCAAAACAGGGAGTTTCACTTGACCAGGTCAAGCATTCTCTCCAGTTATCTGGAGCAAATTTCAAAGCTACAGAATAATTCATTCCAATTTATGCCAACGTGAAGGAAACTTTAAATTGTCTCAAGGCTACAAACACAGAAATGGAGAAGTTAAGACTGAGGCATAAGCCTGGAGCAAGTCCCACTGGAAACTGGTGCACAAAAATAAGCAAGCTGTGTATTTGAAAGCACAAGGCTGTGTGCTGAGAAGCAGGTGTTCAAGCATCCAAGAAAGCCGCCTTTACTTCATTCCCAGGTAAACATGCCATTGAATATAGCCAACAGCATTCTCAAAAGCTGCAATGAGAATGCGCAGCTTTTTAAAAATCAGGACAATCTGAATTAGCACAGGGCTAAATCTAGTGTCCACACACTGAATCTTCTCCTGTGCTTCATTACCTCATTGTTGCTATGAGCCCCTCCACCCATTTCGCCACAAGCATCCCCTCATCCTGCACGTTTACCTTGCCTTTATGTTTCTGTTTACAGCTGCATCTTCTTTTAACCTTCCTTCAGGAAAGTTTGCTTTTCACACACAGGTGGTTCTCTGCCTGTCTTTACCCAGCAGACTTAATTATCAGCAAAACCCAAAAAGACAAATTCATCCTTTGTGCTGATGCAATTGACTTGTCATCTACTTTTACAGCTAATTAGCTCTTTAGTAGATGATGGTGGATGTCAGAGGTCATCTGATAGCTGATCCTGCTAAACTGACCGTAAATATTTCTTTCCAATTGTACGTGATTGCCTCTTACTGCTACATTCTCTCTCAAATTAACACAGCACATTTAACCTATTTATTCAGAAGGGAGAGTATTAAGCCTGGATTAAAAAAAAAATGACAGTTTCATAAGGCACAAGCACTCAGAACTAAATCTTTCACTGAAGACCTGACCTAGTAGGTGAGGAAGCCAGCGATGCCTAATTAGACCCTGGTAACAGTGGTCTTGAGCCATGTTTTCTCTTGACATATGCAGCTTTCAATATCAATATCTATGGACTATGTATTGTGCATTACAGGTATTATATATACGTTGTTAATCACTAAGTGGCTATGCCCAAGGGATGCCAACAGGACACTGTACAATATTAAAAGTCTCCACCTCAAAAGACTTACAAAATAATTACAATCGGCAGAACTTCCCTGGGACCCTGGGGACCAACTAACAAGCAGCAGTGAGAAGCAATCCCCTTTCACTGCAGGGCAGCTTGGGAAAAGTGAGTTTAACACTGCTGTTCAACTGAATCTTTTTTTGTTTTTTAATACTTATTTTGCCCTACTAGAAATGAATATGGAAGATGGGATTCAGATGCACCAATTCTTGGCTACCAGTCCCGGTTCAGTCCTCTAAACACTCAGATGCACCAATTCTTGGCTACCAGTCCTGGTTCAGTCCTCTAAACACTCATCACAGACATCGGCAGATAAACACCAAATACAAAATAGCAGGTGTAACTGACAAGGTTTCTTGTCTTCATAAATAGATGTACTTTTACAAGAAGATTAAACACACATACAACTATACCTAAAATCCCAGCAGATAATATTTTTTAACTCTGTATAAAGTCATTTCTGTTGCACAGCAAGAAAAAAAAAGCTTGATAGAGTTAACCAGCAAACAAAGGACAAAGTTTTGTTTCCATTTTTAAAAATGGTCCCTTTTTCAGAACATTGGAAATTTTGCTAAGCTGAAGTTACTGAATCTAAAGAACGAACCTAAACATGCACACAGTTTTAGGTTAAAAAAACAACATGAAAAACTTAATTGGTAAAATGGACCAAAGCAATAACAATAGTTTTCAGCCAAGAAGTTTCCCCACATTTTTTCCTTACTGTATTTTGGCAATACCCAGCAAAGACACAGAGAATACCTCAGATAGGGCCCCTGCCTAGCACTTGGCACCTGGAGCAGGGCATTGCTGCCTCTTTCTCCCCAAGAGCAGGCTTGCCCAGTTACCTTCCTTTCAATAGTATGCATTTTTCCAGGATAAAACAGGAAGACTGTATGTGCTCTATAGCAAACATATGGCTTTGGCTAATGGGGAAGATGCTTTCCAACATCTGTCTGTGAGCTCCCAGCACAATCCTGAGAGGCGGCTCCAGTATTTTGGCAGCTGAGGGCACCCAAAGATGGCCATGTTACCAGCAATAGCTTTGTCTCCTGAGAAACTTGTCTTTCCAACATGTCTTTCCAACAGCAGCACCACAGGGGTTTCTACACAACAGCAAGCACTTCCAGGGAGCTGTTGGTGCAGCACTGCTGGGAGGCACAAGTGAGTGCCCTCAGGCTACGCCTGAGCAGCACAAGGGAACAAGGCAGGACCAGGAAGGCAGTGAGGGCCAAGGCAGCAGGAGCCCCTGGGGCCAGAGAGGCTGCTCAGGGTGGGCAAGGCTTGCTCCTGTGCAAGTTAATACAGCACTGCATGACCATGCAACACCATCACAGCTGCATCTTGCTACAAGATACTCCTTACTCCAGCCCAATTAAGGGGAGCTATGAGCATAAAGAGCAGGGGATTGTACTGTGGCTCCACAAGCTGTACTGAGCAGCAGCTTTCATTTAATCAAATGTTATCTCCAGAAACCACACCTGCAGCTGAGGCCTCTAAGAAACACAGTTTCTCCTGGGAGCCCTTTGCCCATGCTTCAGTGAGAACATCAGAATATTTGCCTGGGTTATGTGCCAATAGTTTGGTTTTGTACCTGGCATCTCAGCAAGTGGAAAGCCGCAGTCTGCAGGGTGAGGGAGAAGGACCAGCACTAAGCAATACCCAGCTCTCCAGAATCATGAAGAGCTCCTCGCTGGAAACCTCTCCTGTTTACACTGCTTAGATAGTTTTATTCTAATATGAAGCAAGTTCAAGAGAACACGATGGGTAAAAAAAAAAAATGCAAAATTAGTCTTACATGCAAAAGACAGAAGGGAATGCCTATAAGACACACCACATGAGCTATGGGCTGCTGTTTCTAGCAGTTTGAGGGAGTCAACTTCTTTGCACAAAAACCCCTCCAGGCCCTGTTTTGTGCCACTAGATGATACCTACACAGCAAACCCCAAAACACAACACATCTTTTCAAGACTTCCTTGGGTCTTATCTAAAAAGAGATACTAAAAAGTAGTTATATTTCCTATTACTACGGATTATCAACTTTGTTTCTACAGTCCTTAGTAAAATGTATCTTATTTTTCAATAAACACATAATAAAAAGACAGATATCATGCGTTTTTAGCTTGTCTAGAGCTTCAGCAAATATTTACTGCTCCATCTCTGACCAAAATTATTGCCAGGATTCCTACACGGAAGTTTAAGAATATAAAAAAATTCTTTACATTATCAAGATAACTGTCTCTAAAAGCCTGTAATCAAAACATCTTGTCTTTGAGCAAAAGGAACACTTCACACCACCCTCAACCTAAGCAGCCTGAAACAAGCCATGCAATTTCTCCATGGCACAGCATGCACTCAGAAGCTGGCGTGCTCATGCTCCTTTTCTGTGATTCAACTTTACATAAACTGCCTTAAACTGCCTTGGTTCAGGGACCATCTCTTGCAACTGGCCTGGCCAAGAGGGTTATGCTGCTAGCCATCTAATTTTAAGGTACATTTCATATTTAGCTGAAGACACTACTAATTTTTTTGTTATTGTTTGGGGGGAGAGGGAGAATTACAGACTATCTTGTGCAATGCTGCCCCAAAGCTGCAGTCAAAGAGGTAGTGGGCAAAATTCTGAACAGTCATTGATAAGTTTCCCCTTAGTTTGATGGCCCAGCTGCAGGGGAACATATATATGTGTGAATGGGAAAAGGACTGCTAGTTTTTCAAGAATATTTTTGAAACATACTTACAATACCATACTAGCAATGTATTGCTGGTTCACAGTTAAATAGCATTGGAAAACCTGTTATCAAGGATAAACGACCAAAATTTAAATATTTATGAAGTATAGAAAAGTTGTTTCTGTCACTTGCTAGAAGAACAAGCTTGAGCAAAAATTTTAGCTTCAAACATCATGCAGCCAGAACACCCACTGTTTTATACAAGTACTACTTTAATATTAGAGATTTCTGGCATTCACAGCTGTCTTCAGTGGCAATTGCTTGAAAATCATTTTACTATTCTTTCTGTATTAAGAAATCAATGCCCCTTTTTTATCATTTATCTATCCAAAGATCCTCTTAATTTATTATCGGTTCATTAATGTACTGCCTACTACCTTTCAAGATCATTAAAGAAGTTAAATAATATCTTAAACCTTCTTCCTCAGCATTTTGTCCCTTAGAGCTGTATTGTATATACATGATTAAATTCACCTTACTGTTTCAAGTCTGATCACCCCTCACCTCTCCTCATTTTTTTTTAAAGGGGATAAGATTTGAATTTCCAACCTTATAATTTTAAGTATAACTAATTATTTCTTCCAGAGATAAGTCGTCCTCTATTCATCAAGCCCTATGTCTTCTCTTCCTTTCAAGCAGAAAGAGGCCATAAAGTATTTCTAAGACTCCACCAGGATGCCAGAGCCTCTCCGGCCTAAGTATCCCTGGTTACTTTTGTGTTCTGCTTCAGTAGCCATCTGGGTGAAACAAAGCAGGGCCGGTCAATAGGATCATCTCTCCACAGAGGGGACCCAACTCTCTTCCCTCATCTTCACCGAATCCCATATACATTTGTTTCTTCTGTCCTCAGCCGCGGGCACGCATTCTGCGCCAGACAACGTGCCTCAGAGATGCTCACTGTGTGTTGGTCCCCTCTGCCAGCTGAGGCAATGGATCTATTTCTCTAGTTCAGCAGCTCAGTGTGGCGATTTGCACGTGATGCTCTGGCCTCTCCTTGCACACATTTGTGCCAATACTGTATAATTACTGTTTCTACTGTTAAGGGATTTTTCTTTTTGCATTGTGATACAGAACACCAAATTTGGGCCGTGCTGATGCCCAAGTCACTTCTGCTTTTTTCACATTCCTGAGGCTGCCTTTTCAAACTGAGTTTGTCATTCAAACAGGCCTATTTCTATATGCAATTCTAAACCCAGAAAGCCTCTCACTTCATCTCACAAGACTTTCATTCAGTCAAGGACCTTTGCCTTAAATTAGGAATTACTTCAATGAGGAATGATATGCCAATTCCATCAGCTATGGATAGCCTATATTAGTTTATCACTAATAAACCACAGCAGCATAAGTGACTGTCACATCTGATTAAGATGACATTTCATCTGACATTACACACCACAGATCTAACTACTTTTTCCTCCATTTTGTTTCCAGTTGTTCAATGCACTCGGGAACTCTCTCTGCAGACAGTCCATCCCAACTCACCAGTAGGGTCCATTATAACGTATCAGGCTATTCTCTGAAATTTCTCAGAATAAAGCCACAATTTAATGCCAAACACAAGATTAAATACTTAGCTCTAAGAATCAGGTTCAGTCAGTGTTCAAAGGAAAGTGCTTTAGTGAATGAGATGCAGCAAAGCCAAAGAACACCTTCCGAAGAGCCGGCTGCTGCCAGGATAGCATGCCAGCTTGTTGAACAATACAAATGCCCTGTTCTCATTTCCACCCTGTAACACACAATCTGTCTTTACTAATTCTCCCTATCTGGCAGGCCAGACAGCAGGAAAAATGACAAAGTTATGTTCTGACAAACAAACATCAGTAATCCTCAGTTCTAACTTGCAGGCTGTCTAGAGAAGATGGGAGGTAACAATTGTAAAGCATGTCAGATCAAGGTGAAGGCTAAGAGAAACTGCTCTCTCAACTGGAAGGGACTTGATCTCAGACTAGGTGAAAGAACTACTGTTGATACAAAGAGCTGGAAGGCTGTGTTGGCTAAGTTAGAGATAACTGCCCTATCCCTGGGGGGATGACTTAGACTTGTCCTCACTTTGGTAACAGCAGGGCAGAGTAACATTTGCAAGAGGGTACCTCCTATGCTAGGGGCTAATTCTGTACCCGTTGAGGTAAATGCCAAGATATCAACTTCAGTAACACAGGGTTGGGCAGAAGTCGAGACTTACTGAGAACTGAAAAGCAAGCGATAAACAGCCATGGCAGAGGACTGACTCTACAAGCAGATATTGCAAAAGTCATTAGGAGCTAAAAGAAATACCATATTTAAGATCAGTTACTACTTCAATTAAATGAGGTCAAGGATCATGCAGTATCAGTCAAGATGCCAAACTATGCAAACTATGTCACTTCCTTTAGTGCTCTCCAACTTTTTTTTTTAACAATACTTGGCTAGACAAAACTACATCATTAACTAATTGGTATGATGTATTCCTTTAACACTCAAGCTTTGTGCTTGGCAGGATATTCATAGCATTACAAAAACTGTTGTAACAGGAGTGACTTTGATCAAAATATAATTTAGAGATTTATTAAATTAAAATTAAATTAAAAACCTTATCCTTGGTGGATTTGTGAACTGTGATATGATTTTAAGGTAAGCAAGCCTCATTTTCATGTTTCAGGTGCATCATCCATGCACGCTTAAGTTATAGTCCTTTATACAAACTAAGAACTCTAGTGAGGCACAGCTCTTCGCTGCACACTGAAGATCAGCAAGCACGCGCTTCTGCATGGGAGTTGTCCAGGGAAGGAGTTGCAATGCAGTCATCGCAAACATCTCACTGTTGTTCCAAGAGTCACCTGCTACTCAGCTACCCTAATGCTCCCAAACCAATTAATCTCATCTCACAGCGATGACGGCCAGCTCCACCAGCCTGCCAGGAGCGCCACATCTACAGCGTTTGCCTTTTCCCTTCAAGGAATACAGTCTGCTCTTCACTCAAGGAAGAGGACGTCACCCTTCTGTGTGGGTCTTGGTGCAGATATCTGAGGTTTTCAGCTGTTTCCAGCATCACAGGGTATTTTCCACATCAGCCTCACCCCCTAATCTTATGAATTCCCCAACAACAGGTCATCTATTGACAAGGCACACATCACCTGTTCTCAGTTTCATATACAGCAGAGTTACACTAAAAAGAGACAAAGGCCACTACAGGCAGATTTCCCATCATCTGCAGAAACACTCAGCTCACTGATGCCTAGCGTCAAACTTGAAATTCTGGCCCGCTTGCTCCACATCTGCTGTGCATCTATTTTGAAAGCCAGGGATGGCACAGGCAAGATCAGAGGTTATGATGGGAGGAGAACAGCTATAAACAATAGATTGTTTTTTACTACTGTGTATCCAAATATATGGGGGCTAAACCAGTGAGATTTGACTGAAATTCTGGGCAGTGCCACTGGAACGCCAGCTCCTAGAAATACCGGGCAAAACATTTCGACACATGGATGGGTGCAAGAAAAACAGTAGAGCAAACAGTTTGTCTGTTTAGGATTAATTTAGTTCCTTCATAGTTTCTCAATAGGACTTTTTTTGTCCAGCTAGGGCAATTGTATCAAGTTCATACAATACAAGCCCCTGCTTTTGAGCTGCAGTGCTGCCTAGGTGTTGCTAGTAACCCTCTTTTATTTATTTTGTTTTTTGCTGTTTTTTTAAGCAGTACAGTAGAACGAGTTATGCTTTCTTCATGTCACAGGCCTCCTGGGCTGATTTTGTACACACAGAAAGAGAAGCTTCTGGCATTTTTCACATTTCAACCAGCAGCGGCTTGGCTACATTATCAAAGCAGGCCTGGCAGATACACAGAACAGAGCATCCAAGACCCACCACAGACGCTGCCTGCACAGATGAACTAATAGCACAGATACCGCTGGGCCACAGCAAGGAGGCCAGGGGAAAAATAAAAACCTATGGAGACAGGGCTAGGCCACAGCTGTAAAGAATCTGCTTTTCTTAGCAGGTGCTTTAAGTTCCAACATCTGCTGGCCATATAAATCAAAGAAACTTCTACAACCGTTTACGCAAATGAATGACGTGAACATATAAATACGCTGTAAGGTTTTTTCCCCTATTACTATTCTTGGCATTGAACCCATATAGAAGGTGCAGCAATTTTTTGCCAACTAGAAAGGTAAGCTTATAGTATGAAAAATACCTAATCAATTGGTGTGTTGCTTGTGGGGAAATTACCAAAAATTTTTTTGAATAAAAGGACTTAAAAAAAAACAGAGTACCTCAAGTATGTTAGAATAGGGCTCCTTCATACTTTTATCTCTATTGTATATTCAACTCCCAGAATTTAGTCCTGATTCAACTGGGAGTTGATTCAACTCCCAGAATTGAGTCCCGAGTCAAGTCAAAAGGAATTTTACCAGCTTCATTTAAAAGAGGCTTTTTCTTCTATTTATCACGTGACTCATGAGGAATAAAACAAAGCATTCAAAACACTCAGAACATCTCCAGTTGGACATCAGTGGCTGTCAGGTGTGACAGTGTCACACAGTTGTGTTACTATTTGCCACCTAATTATACGATTCAAGCAAGTCCTTATAAAACTGATTTTCTATTCTACAGCTACTCACTTATCCCCCTCTATTACAGCAGGTGAGCTCCTCACACCTTGAACTGCCCCTTTTTGCACACCCTTACAGAATTCCTTATTCTTGTTTGGAAGGTCTCACACTCTGATCGCTATCCTGGCAAAAGTGCATCTGCTGAACTTGTACATACTTCTCTAATAAAAAACCATTGAGATTTCATTCTCAGGGACTTAATTATGTGAAAGCCATAACTAAGCTAAAAAAGCATTCATTGATAATGTTGGATAATAACTACTTTGCAGCATTCTCCTCCTTTTTTTCCCCCCAGTAATTTTGGGGTGGCAGTTACTTACATAGCTGTACACCATGCAGCCTCTCTGCTGACAAGGCTTGAGGCAAAGCACTTTCCAGTCATCTCTGGCACAAAAGGCTGGACCGGTTGCTTAGTCTCTGGCACTAAACACCTCTTCCCCCATCCGATATTCACAAAGCCAGAACACAAACCCTATTTTCTGCTGGGCTTGTTTCTCTGAGACATAAGGCTACGTAAACTGTATGTCCGAAGCAAAAAGCTGCAGTGAGCTATTCACTCAAGCTTCACATTCAGTCCAGCAAGCTCCTCCAAGCTCACAGCGTTCCCGCTGTTCACTCTCACACTGTTAGTCCCACAGAGCAACATATTCTGGTGCTAACACTGAGCACTTGTGTCTGGTCCTGCTGCTCACCTCAGCCAAAATAGCTGGATGAAATTAGTATGAAGGAGAGGAGATCATACTTTGTACCACACACTTAACCCTACTTCCACTGGTGCCCACAGCAGTATTTCAAGAGAAGGGGAATCCAATTTTGATCCTACCCGTACCACAGTGAACTATGAAAAATCCCCCCCAAAAAATCAGTCTGCCAACATGAGTGCCAGAATGGAATATCAGCTCCAGAAGGGCTTTGGGTTTCATTGATTCTTGTTTTAGCCACGTATACAACACGAGTGCCATCCTACAGGCCCTTTCCAAGGCAGACAGTTCCAGATAGCCCAACTCTGCCACTCCAGTCTCAGAGGATATGTAGTAGACAAGCAGTCCCACTTGGGTCCCAGTGACTCCATCGTGGAAAGGCTCCTATCAGTTGGTTGGCCCCGTGATTTGGCCTCATATTTGGTCGGTGATTTTATTTTTCTAGTGCATCCCCACTCTCCTTTAAGAAATACACAGAGATCAGGCATCTTATGTCTAAAGACCATATATGAAGGCTGCTTTCTTTTAGCACTGTCTTAAGAATGGGGACCATGTGCATTTTAATAGATTCCAAAATAATTTCTGTCCCTTGATGAAGCTTTCATATAATGTGGAAAATCAGCCACTGCAAAGCATTACCAGTGCCCAGCTTCTTCTGTCTATGGCGATTACCTCTATTTACAGGAACATTCAGGCAGACAGATCCCCAGCAAGTATAACAGCCATCTTCCAAAGCTAGCATTGCCAGTGCAAGAGACCTGGTAAACAGGGGTCACCTACTCCCTGCTGTCATCAGACGCTAGAACTGCTACAACAGAGAGATACGCCCATGGCTTAGCACCAAGTGCCTCCTCCCCTTGAGAAGGAAACTGCACAGTTTACAGGCAGGGTCTGTGGCTCAAGATCTGGAGTCTATGATACTTTCTGGCCTGTTTTGCAGACAAAGTCACACATCAATTTCCATTGACATGTTTTCAAATTAATAGCTTAATACTTTGGAGTTATGGGTTAAACTCAAAGTGTTGAATGTTTCCTTGTTGTATCCTGTCACTGATGAGATACAAATCTGTGCAGCCACTTGGACTGCCAAAGAAACCTCTGCAGAAAATGCTCTCAGATATGCTGTCAAGAGTAATGGCTGAGTATGGAAGAACAACTGCATGCAGCCATCTACTCACAGAAGAGATATTATAGACAGATATAATCATATTTATTAAAGCTCATTCATCCTAAGCAGTGCAACATACCACTTGGCCGCTAAAGAACATTTTAATAAAATCACTTGGCCGGTCAGCATTTTAATAAAAAGAATTAAGACTTCTAAAAATGGAGGCCCAAGTTGAGAATGTTTATGGACCTCAAAGAAAAAAAATCACTTGTCACTGTAGAAAATACCAGCAAGTGAGTCTAGAATGCACCCTCATAATGCATGTGAGCAAAAAGTATATTTAGAGCAATGGAGAAACCTGAACCACCTAAGAGCAGTGAAAACACGCCATAGAAAATACACTGTAACAGAGAAATTTTATCAGACTTGATTTGCTTTCCCAGCTTTGAGCTCTCCCACACAGTATGTTTTCACTCTTACCCTATTTACTCATTCTAATACTGCAAGTGATCTGAAAAAAAAAAAATCAATGAGAATATTCCAAGAATAAAGTAAATAATGAAAAATAATGACAGAGTCCATCCCTAAAAGACTAATTCCTTTTATCTTAGTCAGACCACACCGAAATATCATTGAACCAAAAAATTATAATAATGATTGATATTGAATCATTATTGCCCTGGATTTAACATAGACCATTTTGCAATATATCAGAGCAAAAAGTACTGTAAGAAGACTGTAGAACAGCGATAAGTATTTAAATGGTACGTGATAGCTTTATAAAACAAGTGATGGGTCTGGGAAAAAAGTAAATCCTTGCAGAAACTAATAAGCTCCTGTCTGCGCAGCGGAGTTCACAAAATGGCAATACTGTGTCATTAGGCTGGCACGACAGCTGAATCACTAATACACCATGAGAAAAGCATGTGCAGAATGAAGTCTGTGAAGTCACGGGCTGCTGCTTTGTGCTTGGGCATGCTGGAAGGGTCTCAGCCTTCACACGAGGCAGGGACAGTCGCACTAGACAGGAGCATACTCGAAGTGACAAAGCGTACGTTCAGACTGACTCACGTGGCTTGGCACCACCAAATGGGTTGCAGATGTCTGCTCCATGTTCAAAGCTTCTCTGCACCTCCACCACAAAGAAGTGAATAGATGCCGCACAAATTCAGGAGGAGATGTCTTCAGAGCAAGGACAAAAGCAACGGCCCGTATACCAAAGATATGAACTCTCTTCCATCTTCACACATTAGTGATGCTCAGATTCTTGGCAGTTCCCTGCACGCTTAGAGGAGGGAGCAAGAAACCTGTACTGACACTGAAGACACGCTCCGCGGCCGTAGCCTCTCTCCAACAACTGTGATAACTGCCTTTACTGCCAGCTTTCTTCCACCCATCCCTGGCATCTCTTTTTCTGTCCTCTGAATATTTACTTGCCCTGCCAGGTTTGAGGTAGGGCAGAGCCTCCTCTGGCTGCTCCTCAGGTTTCAGCACAGAGCAAGTCCAAACCCCAAGTGCTGCACGTGTTTCCTGTCTCTTATGCGCCCTGCAGAGCAGCATGAGCACCACTAGGACAGGCAACTGTTCCTGAGCTGCCAAAACTAGCTATGATTCTACACAGGATCTATAACTGGAGCCAAGCAATAGCAAGACTATGCCTGCATATTACGTAGGCTGCTGTCCAGGAGTAATACGCTTTGGGCCTTAATCTGATGTAATAAAAACCCAAATACTAGCAAAGCAAATACTTAACACTAGCAAAGTGCCTGTATTATCGAAGTCCTGAGCAAACAATGGCTAACAAAGACATTTCCTCCAAACCAGACAAGGTCAGATTAAATATTGAAAGGTTAGAACACAAAAGTATGCTCCAACAGTTTTGAAGGTAAACTGATTAGGAATATCAACAAAAATATGGCCTTTGGTCTGAAGGAAGAAGAACTACTTTGTTAATAAAACAAGTGCAACCCATAGGTCTAAAGGGGAAAATGTCTCAGGCCAGATACGTATGAATAAATATAAAAGTTAGAAAAATAATTACATATAGAAATACACATACTAGGCAGCCTTCTACTAGCATAAAACAAGCTAAAATTAGAACACATTTGTCTAGCTGAAATTAAATTTTACTTTCCCTCCCCAAATCAGCCTAGTTAACCATGGCCAGCTAGGATGTCATTCCTGGCTACAGAAAAAGCCTGCAGCAGATCAGCAAACTGGGACCTGTCCCCAGCAGTTCAGGTTCAGATGTAAAGCATATCGTTGTCTCCACCTTGGAAAACTTCACAAGAAATTATGACAAGGCTCTAGATGCAGATGCAGCCTGTAAGTACCTTTTGGTCATGTGTCCTTAAGCCCTTTTTCAACTGTGGTTAACGGGTGTTAAGTTTTGCAAACTGGTTTTGCAATCTTAAACAACCAGAGCATTATGGTTTGTTTGGTCAAAGAAAGAGAAAATCCCTCAGCTACTGACTACGCAGAGCAGGAAACACGGATATGTGGCACATTTTATTAGTAGATTTTTGAGCATACCTTAAAAGCATTGCTGAATACTATTCTGTACACATACTCTAGTACCATACTTAGTCTAACATTTTATAAGCAGATGGACTAGCAGCGCTTAAAATTATGTGCCGATTTCTGTAAACCAACTGCTTAAATGTTCAATTTAATTATATTTATAAACATGAAGGGAAGAAAGCTTCCCTGGCAGAACCCAGCACATGGCATTTTATCAACTAAGTAAATCAGTGCATTGCCTACCTTCCATGAAATCCTTAGAGATCTTCAAGCTTAGCACACATGAAGCTGTTATTGGCATTAATTTGGCAAGATCTGCCAGGGCAATGAACCCAGAGTCCTGCATTTGTGAGTGATGCAGCCAGTCCAAACCTACAGCATGCTCCATCCACTCATGCATTTGAGGTCTGGAAGTTGCAAGGGTTACCATGAAAACACTGCAAGGATACTGCTGAGGTTCTCCAAAGCCTAAGCGCATTCAACTTGGGTGCAGCCAAAGTTAGGGCAGAAAGTTCAGTTCCAGTCTTTTCCTTTGGAGCATAAACACGACGAATGGTCTCTCAGCAGTGGAGGGCTGTGAAGTGCAGCATTGCACATCACACAAAGCATCTCTGTAACAGTCTGTGATAGTGCCTACCACAGCAAGGTCACTGGTTACGAGACAGCCACTTCTAGCCACTAGAAAAAGAGACAATTGACTTTTTAAGCACTCATGAGAAACGTGACCATTTCCTAAGAGGTCGTAGCAGTGGATGTTAAAGTATTCTGCCTATCTGAGCAGAACGTAGCCAAAAAGCCTGTTCTGGTCTGGATCCAATTCATAAGTAAGTTTTGCCGATGTCTTGCCATATGGACACACAGGTGATTCCTCCTACCTCATGAAGTTTACAATACGAGTTCTGATATAGTATATTACCAGAAAGAAAGGTGGGGAGGTAAAATCCCATTGAAAAAATTAAAATGGACAGAAAAACCAGCAAAACAAGCTGCCTGAGCAGTTAATCTAGTTAAAAGGTATCAAGGCCATGCTATTAGCTATAGCTCATTACTACAGCATGAAATCACTTTTTTTGCCATGAGTTTCCTGTTCCTGCCACTCTCTGCTTGAATAACCTTGGTCAAGTCACTTAATACCTGTTCACAAGCTTCCTATCCTTAAATTAAGGATATTGGCCTTGTCCCATATCCACCAGATTTATCAATAAGGATGCAGTCTTTTAGAGAAGCAGGTACCTCTGATCATGCTAGCAAATGTCCTAGATTTTGTCCAGCTTCACTAATCTCTAAACAATTTGTAATAGTGCATCAGCAGTGGAGACCAAAAACTACCGTAGGTCTCTTCCTCGCTTATCCCCCAGTAATAAAACTAAGTACTCAGCTTAGTTGAAATACAAGATTAAGAAAAAAAGGAACTACCCCAAGTTTAAGTTTTCCTTAGACAGAGCAAGCAAAAGAAGGAGCTTTGGGTGGCTTAGGAAAGAATCCTGAAATCTAAAATGATACCTGAGAAAACCGAAGATAAATTACATGGTTTCCATTTATATCTCTCTCAGTGTAAAAAAAAAAAAAAAAAAAAAAAAAAAAAAATCCCAAGGGAAAGGATAACAAACAAGTAATAAAATAAAAAGTTAG
>NW_008795365.1:1072104-1117894 GCF_000699145.1 Aptenodytes forsteri | reverse complement strand
TTTTTAATCCCCCCAAATAAAAAAAAAAAAAAAAAAAAAAAAAAAAAAAAAAAATCTGCAGGGGAAAAGCGAATGCATTTCTTTTTCCTCAATTCTTGGCTGGATTAAAGGGGCATACAGGGCAGCAAAGCAGGCAGAGAAGTCTGGCTGCTACAAGTAGTTTATATACAGTCCTCACAGTCTGCAGATCCCAGAGATACTCCACCACATTTATGAAGACCTGGGGTGCCTACTTTACTATTAGTGCCCTTGGACAAATGCTACCCATTTCCTACCTTTGAATCCATCTCTCTCCCCCTCTCCGTTCTGGGGCCTGCAAGGGAGCATGTCTGCTCATTCACAGCTATAGTCCTTTGAAGTGCCATTGATATTCAAACCTTGTGGAGCCTTCTAAATCGTAATGGCACCCTCAAACGCAACTCAGGCCACACTACAAATAAACTTGCTCTGGTGAACCTGCTAGTCGCTTCAGTGTGCTAACGTCAGCCTACCTCTGAGAAAAGGGCTCAGCAGCATAAGCATCGCAAAGAAAAATAAAATCCTCAGCATGGAGCCCTGGAGAAGAAAAACAGTGAGGTATTTAAACCTAACCATTTCTTTTTAAATACTTGGGTGTTCTTTATAGAGGGAATTTCCCCCTCCCCCGCTCCCCACGAGAAGCGTCCAAAGTGTTACTCACTTTATTTACAGAGCTTTGATGCGAGCCTCCAAATTTTTAGTTCAGCTTTTAGGAATGTGAGGGTCAACTGATTTTCTCTTTCTGGGGAAATTAGGCTGAATTTCATACCACCATTTATTCCAAACAAGGAAATACATGGAGGAATCCTACTTTAATGCACAACAGCGTTAAAAATCTCCACCGGGTTTAGGTACCCTACACCAACACACAGACATTCACTGATCATTTTTACATGCAGAACATGTTCTGCCACTGCAAACGAGCAGCATCACAAGATCCATTTACTCTCAATGGTCCAAAAGAAAGTGATGTCTCTCCTGGACAGAGTTTGGGATCATCACTTTCTAGTGGGATAGAGATGCCTGTGCAAAAATAGCAAGCCAAGAAATAACTGGAGTCCTTGAAAAAAAGTCAAGCTCACCTTTCAAGTTGTGCCCTCAGAGGCAATGCCTCCTGCCAAGAGGCCGTCACTGGAACCATGCTGATCTGAGCAGGTTTTCTACCCACAGGTGGGGCTGCTTATACATGATGGATTCTCCCCCCTTCAGGTAACAGTAATTGGTCTGAACTGTATCAAGTACATGCTTATAGCCCCTGGCATTTCCATTTATTTATTTTGATTTACTGACTTCTTTGGCTGGTGCCTGAGCCATTTTTCCCTGTGGTTACAGCAGCCTCTCAAGTATGATATCTTTCAGTGAGAGAACAATTTTAATGGCATATTGAGTGCTCATTTGTAAAAGCAATCTTAGTCTCATTAAAACTTTCAGCAGTCCTATCATCCAGAAAGCTCATAGCAACATGACAACAAATTGTCTAATGGGAATGGCAAGAGGATCCCACATACCTGAGCTGCACGTATTGTGGCTAAGACCAGTCAGGGACAAACGCAAAAGCCTCTAGTGTCTACTGGGATTTGAAAGAACAAATGTCTCTGGCCTTATAGTCTGATGAACCATTAAAATACAGCTACAAATCTAGGAGCTGACTCTGCAAAACATTCCCGACTTCAAATCTTCCTGCCTGTTGGAAAGCATTGGAAATGGTCAAACACAATAGGCTTTGTAAAACACATCCACATATCATGGTGGAGCACTGCCTACAACCATTTCATATTCTCTAATACTTCCTCTCAGAGCTCATGCCTGCAGAAGCGTCCCACATACAGCTTTGTGCCAGACTCATCTGCCTCCCAAAATCTGGAAGGGAAAGGGAACTGATGGAGTTCATGCCCTCAGACACTGAGGTCTTACCTGAAGTACATTCATCTATAGAATGTCTGTATTTCTCTAGCTGACCACAGGCAAATACACACACAGAGCAATCCTTTGTATTGTAAGCACATTTATAACATGTATAAATTTAAGGTCAACTATTCCTGAACTGGAAAAGAAAAAATTATTCCTTTCTCTGCTAGGTCATCTTGAGCAAGCCTCGCCTTGAAGATGAGGTGGCTTAGGCATCATCATCAACATAACCAGTTATGCAAAGAGTTCATTCCTGAACCTTCCTTCCAATTCTCAGTCCATTTCCAATCAAACAGCACTGAAATTTGTAATCAATTAGGTTTTGCCCTGTGCTTTGAATGGGATACACACTGAGCAGGTCGTTAAGAGATGTACTATAACCAGAGTCCCTTGTGCCTCACAAGCAGCTTACTGCATTAAACTAATCTCACCTCTGATATTTATATTACCTTTGCATAATAAAGGAGCAATCAGGTACATCAAACGAGGGCTACACAGGGGCAAAGCAGTTACTTATAATATCAGAGCATTTTCCTACTTAACTCACTCAACAGAAAAACAATATCCACTTCAAGCTGTGAAAGAGACATCAAGCTGGTCCTTGCCCCAGCAAACATGTGCTCTAGCAGCATTAAAATAATCAGATAATACAGTTTTAACTATGACTTGTTTCAGTGCATTTGGTATCCCACTGGTTAAGACTGAAGCTGCAACAACATGAGCCAACATTTTCAGATGTCTTTATCTATACTTAGTTAAGTATGTAAGTGAGCTCACTCAAAGGGCCCTGAGGTCACATTGCATTTGTTCTAGATACACAGTAAAATGCATTCAGAAGCTTGGCTTAACAAAGACAACAGCTAAGATGCATAACTCTTATCTTCTCTTCTACTTACTTAGGAGAGAAGAGAAAACACAATTCCTTAAACTTAAATATGGATAACTTTCTGGTTTTCGAATTCCCAACTTCTATGCACTTTTTGTACTTCATGTCTATGAAGTGCAATATTTTGTTTGCTAAATATTTGATCATTACGTAGTTTCTAATATACGCACATTTTACATATATGAAATTCTTCCATGTAACATCACTATGAATCACTGACAGGTGTAGCAAATTAAGCTGACTACAATACTTTTATATTTATACAGGAGATAGTGTCACATTAAAACTCAGTTTACCACCCTAATCCATGCTACTCTATCAGAGCGTGTGTATATAGAAATACATATATATTTAAATAATACACATGCACACACACTTTACTATACATGTTTCTAGTATTACAAATAGTCAACCATCTCATACCTTTTCCCCCCAAGAAAGAATTTCAGGCCTTGAAACCTGCAAAACCCTTTGTGCACACTTACTAAGTCAGGGAATGCGTTGTACATTCACCAAGTTTTCCTGTGAAGCAGAGTAGAGAGTAATCAGCTATGCTCTGTACTATAGCCTGGAACATCTAGAAATACAAGGTTTATACAGAGAAGTAAGCAGTTCACATGCTTTAAAAGTATATCCATATTTTGTCTACCTATGCCTAATAGGAAGCATCACCTCCTGTAACAAACCATGACATCTTTTAGACTCAGGACAGCACTTAGTACAAGAAAAACCCAGTGATCTTTTGGCTTTGGATGCAATTATCATACAAGCTTTCAGTTAAAAGAGATCCTAACATCATACACAGTCTTTGCCAATTTCCAGACAAACCTCAAGTACTTGATCTTCCCATGTTTAGATACACTTGCAAATTCTTAGCTTAAATATTAGAGTTGATTCAAAAGCTCAATTATTCTATTCAAGCTCTAAGGATATTTTTCTTCAGTTCCTTTGAAGCTAGTAGATGCAAATTTTTTTGCTTAACTTTATTAGTGACCTAGTTTCTGCCAGCTTTTGGACAGGATTTTACAATAACCAAAAAGGCTCAAGACCATATTTCCTTGTACAACTTAAAGTGTGTAGGAACTAATGATAAATGATAAAGCAAACTTAAAATAAATTCTTCTGGTAAACATTTAATTTATGACAAGAGCTGGGCAAATACTTAACATTGCTTTTTTTAAGATCTTTCCAATTTTTACAGAAACTTCCTTCACAAACAAAGTAATCTTCTTTGTTCTCTTGAGAAACACACAGTACATTGAACAATCTACACAAGATGAGATAATGAAGTAAACAAGTACATTCTTCAGAAGCACCAAACTTCTTAGAGGGTGACAAAAGGCACAGAGCTTTACTGAAGGCACCTTACAGCAGGAAGAGAGCTTTTTATGGTATATCATTTTCAGGGACATCCTCCTGGACACGCTTCTTGATATAGGAGTTTTGCCATGGACACCAATAGAACCAGGATAATTTCCCTAAAATCCAATGCCCTTTCAAATTAAGTTTCAGTTAAGAACACAGACAATGCTACCACCTGTTGTGCTTGCTTGCAGACAACAAAAAACCCAAACGAACAAGCCAAGGAATGGCAAGCACAGCTCCAGTTAGACCTAAGTGTGTGTCTAAATTCTGCATGTCTAATTATTTCCTCTTAATGTGCTTTTCAGGACACACTAGTAAGCTTCACAGTTTCAAAGAAGTCACACTGATGTCATTTACTATTTATTTTCATTTTCACATTGCCACTAATCCAGTAAAGGCATTTGAGGCCCTGATCCCACAGAGATTTAAGCACGTGCTTAACTTGAAGCACTCGAACTTTCTCACTGATTTCTGGTGAATTATACTCAATGATGTAAGTATGTTAGTTGGCTGTTTCACAGGAAAGCAATAAAGATAAATTCATTAATATTTGTCTACAGCAGTGATGGTTGCCACAGAGAACATCAGGAAATTATTAAATGCATATTTATTGCAGAGTTTACATAACCCCTGGCATTGAGCCATCACTACAGGAAGAAATATTGTAGAGTTGTTTCACATTTTGTGTATGGTTCATGCTGTGCACTGAAGCTGGTAGTATCCAGAAGAAAAACATGCTTTTATATAATTGAAACCCATAATAAAACGTTGATACGCAGACACACACATTCACAGAGTATGTGATTTAGAAGGCCAGGTTACCTTAAATATGGTATTTCTCAACTTCCAAGAGCTTGACTTTGAACCTTGGAATATTGCTTTGATTAAAAGGCTTTGGAGTTTGCTTGTTTTTTCTTTCCTTCCCTCCTCCACTGTCTAATAAGTTATACATTTACTACTGTAAAGCTAGTGTATTTGCAGTAAACCATGTGCAGTTACCCAAGTCTTCAACCTTGCTTCAGCATTAAATCATCCAGAAAAGCAATTTATTGCTTCATATATTCCAACACCATGAACAATATCCATTAAATCTCCATCTCATATAGTGACCACAATGCTTTATGCTTGGATTGCAGTCTCATATTACAGCATCTCCGAGACAGTGGATTACCCTCTCCCTACCAATGTGAGACTCATTACAGCATCCTGTGGCACCCACATTCCCAAGATGTGCTATGTATTCCCATCTGTGAAGAAGCAGTCCCTAGTTTAAGTATTCCTCCATCGCAGGGTGTAAACGTTGAGCCCAAGACAGTACTTGTTCTGTGAACAGAGGAACTGCTGGATTGTTCCTTCAAGAACAACATAATCATCTCAGAAGTTGCAATAACACCTCAGTGCTAAATCCCATATGGAATATGAATTGAAAGTCTCATAAATGTACCACATAAAATCAATTACAATGTCAGAAGCATTTAGCTTGTTTTTTTCCCTGAGCCTGTACATCTTGTTGAAATAAGAGCCTTTCAGTCCACTTTTAGACAAATCCGAGTCTAATGGATATTGCTTTTTAAGACACTAAAATCACTTTTTTTTCTTTCTTTGACCATGTAGAGCAGGGTCTCATTAATGTACTGTGATTATTTTTCAGACTTTCTTCCTCCACAGCCATTGGAAACACCAATTCAGCAATTCCAGCCTTTGGTGCGTACAGTGGAGAAAGGATTTACAATAAGAAATGACTATTACATGCTCAGTGAGATAATTTTTGGCCAGTGGTTAGAAAAATCTGTCAAGCAATCCACTACTAGTGGCTTAAAAAGGTTAGCGAAACCAGTTTTATTTCTGCAGAGGCTTCCACGAGATTTATTGTACCTTTTTACCTAAGATTCTAACACTCCAATGCAGACAGGTCAACAAAACTCTAGGAAAAAAGCCATCATGCAACAGGTATTATGAGGACATTTCTTCATAGGCAAATGCAGCAGGCTGAGAGTCAGGGTGTCCCACCCTCCCAAAAAGGGGTCATAAATCTCAGCGTAGGTGACTACCACGATGGGCATTTCAGGCAGTTTTTTCAACCTTGGAGGTTTGGGCAACCTGCCAGTAATGAAGATGTATTAATGCTTAATGCAGCTTAATGTAATAGGTGTCATGTTCATAATTTACAGAAGCTCTTTCTAAAGCATTAAATTCATTTATACTCCTTAAAAGCTACTCAATCCTCAGGGCTAAGTTAGTTTGGTTGGTGGGAGGGGGCTCTTTTTTAGGATCAAATGATATATAAATTGTTAACATATCCAAACTCATCCATTAGTGCGTGTGAAAGCAATAAATGTGCCAAAGTAGCAATAACATGATCGAGGAAAGTCATTGAGGTCATTAGGGCTGAAAGGGTTTCATTTATGGCCCCGAAGAGAATGAAGGCTATAAAATAAACCTTGGGAGCCCTGATAACCAGAAGGTTTGCCTTATTATGTTAAAATAAAAAAAACACATTTTTGTTTCATAAACAGTTACATATTGTACTATCAGTTTCACTGCCACTTCTGTCACCATACTCTCCTCTGTGGTGCCATGTCAGATTTAGAAATTAACATAGGGCACAAACAATACAAGAGAGCAGAGCACCCAAATGCACCACTGATCACCTGCACCTTTCCACAGCAACTCAGAGACATGCTGAAAGGTTTGCAGTCGCCTAGAAGGGCCACATGAGATTGGCAGTTTGAGACTTGGTAAGCTCTGGGATGCACTGACTTGACAGCAGAGCTCTTGCTGATGTAAGGAAAGGTTTGTGCTGCCTCCAGACTAAGGCCTGAGTGGCCACAACACATTTCTGTCTCAGGACCTTCTCTGAGAGATTTCACACCTCAGAGCCTGCCTTCCTCAAAGGCATGCAACATTGGCTACAACAGGCATGTAGCACTTAAGAACATGGAGGAGCATGGGGCAAGAAGGCCTTCTTGTCTTTTGTGTGTCAGTAACACAAGGCAGGCCCTGACAGTGGAGATGTCTGTGCTGCCAGCAGCGATCCAGACTCAATAGTTATCAAAACAGACCAAATCTTTCCTTCATGACAGCTGAAGCTTAGTCCAATTTTGAACCAGTGACAAAACACCTCTGGGAACCCAGGATTTGACATTTTAGATCACTAAAGAGCTGTCAAATCCATACTTGCAATACTGTAGTTACAGTCCCCCTAGTGTCAGAAATCTCAGCGACTTACCACATCCTAAACTACAGCACTATCTTTGTCCTGATGCAACTGTAGGTCATTTTGTACAACTTAGTTAACATTGCAAATTAAAAGCTCCGCATGATTTTGCCTTTTTCCATTTTGTTTCCAAAATGTTTTCAAAAACCGGCTCCCAAACTCTGTTCCTGCTAGTCTAGAGATGTCCAACTGGGGTTGGACAAGTTGATCTGTAGTCTTGCTGAGAGCAGAGTTTGACCAGAGACACACATGTTGAGAGAAGGACTCCACAGAAGACTCTGCCACCTGCTCTTTGTTCACCTTGTCCTCAAGGAAGAGCAGGTATCCCCTAAGAAAGGAGGGTGATCACCAGACAATGAGGAGCTGGTCAAAGACCCCACCAGGTTCCCAGTAGCAGAGCACTGGCCTTCCTCTTTTGTTGTTTTCCTGGTTTTTAATGTGTTTCCCACCACAACTGAGAGCTGCCTGCAGCAATGTCAGGAATCCGCATCGACCCTTTCGCCAGGCTAAATCTCTTAGTAAATGGGTGCCCATGCGTGTGTTACAGGTACACGACAGAGATGAAGCTGTGTCTCCACATGCACCACTACAAGATCAGAGAGTGTGTCTAACAACCTGTAATTAAGTCATGTCATGTAGCCAGATTCGACTTGGAGAAAAATGCCTACAGTAATTGCATTTAGTTCATCTTGTAGCATGGTCCCCATCATAACTGCTAATTCAATTGTACGTTCATTCTGCCAGCTCATTGCCATTAAGCACACATTTAATTACTTCAATAAAGGATTAATATGCAGCACACAAAAGAAAGGACATCATGCCATGCCAAAGCACACAGCTGCCCCACCATTTAGTGGGGAGATAAAGAAAGAATATCATTGGGCAGTATAATCCTGTTACAAATACATCATTATTAGATGAACATTCGGGACTTTTATTTTCGTGCTTGTTATTCACCACTCAGCATACATATCTTTCCTTGGCACCAGAAAGAGTCATAATGTGCAAGTGACAGCTCTGCCATTGTGTCCCAGCAATGGCACTGCTGGCCCCCCTCCTCGCTCCCCCCCAAGCTTGTAAGGTTGCTCTTATCTCGTCTCCAGGCGAGGGCTTACAGCAGCTACATTACAACATCCTGAGATAAGGGGCCCTGCTTGACATTATTTCTGTCTGTGCTGCAAACAACTGACAAGCATGGCAAGTATAAAAAAGAGCAAGAGCAACAAAGGCGGCTGCCCCCGCCCCAGCTCCCCCCTCCTCGCTCCCCCCCAAGCTTGTAAGGTTGCTCTTATCTCGTCTCCAGGCGAGGGCTTACAGCAGCTACATTACAACATCCTGAGATAAGGGGCCCTGCTTGACATTATTTCTGTCTGTGCTGCAAACAACTGACAAGCATGGCAAGTATAAAAAAGAGCAAGAGCAACAAAGGCGGCTGCCCCCGCCCCAGCTCCCCCCTCCCCCCTCAGAAGACAGCTCATCAATTCTCCAGGATGTCACAATCATTTATTGTAGGGGAAACAAAGACCAGTGTCAATTGTGCAGTGTTATAAAGCAGTCCCCGCGCCCCCCCAAGCTTGTAAGGTTGCTCTTATCTCGTCTCCAGGCGAGGGCTTACAGCAGCTACATTACAACATCCTGAGATAAGGGGCCCTGCTTGACATTATTTCTGTCTGTGCTGCAAACAACTGACAAGCATGGCAAGTATAAAAAAGAGCAAGAGCAACAAAGGCGGCTGCCCCCGCCCCAGCTCCCCCCTCCACCCTCAGAAGACAGCTCATCAATTCTCCAGGATGTACACAATCATTATTGTAGGGGAAACAAAGACCAGTGTCAATTGTGCAGTGTTATAAAGCAGTCCCTCAAATTAAAACCATGTACCTAACTGCATCTGATGGCAGAAGCTATTTAGCAGTGATATTTTACGGAAAGGCAATGAAAAGCAATAACTGCTTTATTTAATGTATCTGTTCAATCCAGCTGCCTTGGATGGGCCTTAATAGAAGCTGTCGATCAATGTCAGTGCCTTTGAAATAACTGCAGCAGACTGCAATAAACATGAAGGAAAGATAACTAAAGCTACTGATCAGCCTCTTGTTACCTTCCTGCACCCAGAGATTTGTCATTTGTTTGTACTGCTTATAATAGCTGCGGGTGGATGATTATCATGAGAGCACGGGGCTGCGTGAGTGCAAGGGGAGGAGTGAAGCCAGCTGGGGAGAGGCACTGACCAAAAAAAGTTCACCCGGGATACCATGAATTCAGATGCTGCATCTCTATAAAACACAGATCTGTTGTCCTGCTGTTTCAGTTCAGGACAGCTAGTCCCTCACGCTTCTCTGGTCCACAGAGGAACTTGAAAAACAAAGTGCTGGGGGCAACACATCTCTCTTGCTCACCCACGACTACTTCACATTAGCAGCACCCCAGCTCTTCTAATATAGCGATCCCTTACAATAATTACCAGAAACATTTATTTATATATTCAAACAGATGCTCAAGGTAGTGATGTAGAAGCAGGTGGTATGCAAGCAGCTGCCTTTCGTGGGATAAACTTACCCAAGTCAAGCCAACCAGCCGCTTGTGAGAGAAGCGGCAGAGCCTGCTTGCCTGATTTGCTAGACTTGGGAAAGCAATTCATAATCCACCCCCTCCGCTGAACCAAGCATCTTATCCTTGGCGTTGTGCAGCAACTACTCCTGCAGGAAGATGAGACAGCCAAAAGCCCACAACCGTTTGCACAAAGCAGCTTTCAATGGCAACAGCATGGAGCTGAGCAGATCCCATTCCTCCAAAAGCAGATCCACCTAAGCAAAACTAAAGACTCCAGTAGGGCAAAGGAATACATGCTTCTCCCCAGCACTTCCAGTGCACGATTGCAACAGGAGGCAAAAACAAAATTTAGGAAGGGGCCAATACAACAGCTTAATTCAGCAACGCAATGGAGACAACTATCAACTTTCAGCTGATCTGTCCAACCCATTCACCTTCGGTTTGAATGACTCTTTAAACAAGTTTTGATTATCTGGTTTTCTCTGCAATATTTTAAAGCTTCATGTTGGCAGGTTTCACAGCAACAAAATTTGTGGTCTAGCTCTAGAGTCTCAACAGGCTGATTGTTATTTGTTTTGCTTCAAGGAGGCCAGGGAGAGCTCAACAGGGACTTGTAAAAAATTCAGGAAAAACCAAAAATATTCTTCCCACTTTTTGCAGTCCATCAATTTTACTCAAAGACTATTAGAATCTCCCTCAATACACTGAAATCTTGGTCCCTGGATTTTTCATCTGCTGGCCTCCAAGGAACAGCAGGTAGAAATTTTGTATTTCCAGGGAGTCTGTGACCAGCATCCCAGTATTTCAGGTAAAATATTGCCAACCTATGAAAGAGTATCAGCAGAATCCAGGCTGCAATATTTGCACAACTGGACTAGGAGTTTCTCCTTTTCTCTCTACTAGCCAAATACTATTAGGACAAAGTCTAAACTGAATTTCCATTAATTACAGGTAAAGCTGTAAAGGTTTGCTTTGGGTCAGCAAAGCATAAAGATAAAAATTGTCTTCAGGAGTTTCTTAGCCGTTTTGTAACTTTCTAGAGAAGAGATCCTCTTTTCATCTCATCTTTTAATTACATGGCTCTCACCTATGCAAGTGGATTCTGGGAGTGTCGGAAAGTAGGCTCAAATACATACTACCACTTCTGCTTTGTAGGCAGAGAAAGTAAGCCAAGCAGTAAATTGACTCATCCAAGGGCATGCAAGAGCTGCAGCAAAAGCAGACAACTCCTGAATGTCAGAACCAATACACCCAGCCCAGAACCTGCCCACGGGTCCCCCAGTGGTCCAGCAGCACTCACTGACCTGGCATCCAGCTGCACATTCCAGAGCATTAAATTGCAACCATCACTTAAAGTGCAGCCTTTCATGCATGGATAGCTCACCTCCCACTACTGGAAATGGCACCTGAAACTCTGGACACAGAGCAGCATCTCCACACAAGTCCACAGCACAACATGACTTAAGGGAGAAGGCAGCAAGGACAAAGTTCTGCCAACAGCTTGAAAGACAACATATGTTTAAATGTCTCTTAATTTGGTTATTGCATCTCTGATATTGCATCTGCCCTTGCTAGCTCCCTCTCAGCAGGGTGCCCTTTCCTTTCAGCTCAGTGATGTTACTTTCCAATCCATATTTTTTCGTAACATATGCTTCATTCATAATATGGCACTTCACAGCTTTTAAAAGAATATTTTTTCTTGCTCTTGGCTCTACATATGTGAAAAAGAAATAAATGTGTAATGAGAAGATAGATGTAGACTCATATCTATCTCAGCTGTCTAGATGAAAGCCTGCTCTGAGTTTGAGCAGCAAACTATGCAATTAATAGCTCTGCCCCTTTTCAATGCAAATACCTCCTTCTCTAAGGAAACCAGAAGGGCCATTAGACTAGACCATGTCTTACTATCCAACTCGTACTAATTGTAATGTACAAACACAAGCCATTTCATAGCCTCAACATCTACAATGCAAATTTCCAAAAATTATATCAGGAAGAAAGCGCAAAAACCCCCATGACTTGTGGCATAATTGAATGCCCTAATGTTCAGTGTTCAAATACTATTGTTTTAAGCAGAAAGTGTCTGACCCCAGCATTTACTTTTAAGGTGTAGGGAGCACACTGTCATTGCTGCCTTTGCAAGGACTCCTGCAGCATGTGGAAGGTTAACACTCTGCCCCAAACTTGTTCTAGCTCAAACCCCCCCAGGCCCCAAGGGACACTATGCCTCTTGCATTTCCAAGGCACAGCTCAAAGCTCTTGATGTTCCCCTGCTCCTTTTGGTGTGGGTACATGGGCTGACCATGGGAAGATGGCTTGCAAGAACTCCAGTGAGCAGACCACAGTTCACATCACCAAAAGCCTCAGTGAATTACAGCAGACCTCATGAGATCTACCTGTCAGGCTTTGCTCAGTTAAGTCTTCTCTGAGCAGCTAATGTATAAATAGCACATACACTGGGTCTGTAAGAACAGCCTTATTGCATCTGATCCAGGTCTGTCTAGCCCAGGATCCTGTCTCCATAGTAGTCCACAGGAGATGTCTAGGGAATAGCATGAAGAAAATGAAAAGTATAAGTACACTGGGGCTTCTCCCCAGAATAGTCTCTCAGCTTCCAGTAGTATTTGGATTAGTCGTTTCCTGGACCAGGAGTGGTTACTCTGTATTTAATAGGACAGGCTACCAGGGAGTGAGATTTAGACCCTTCAAGTAAACATCTTACACAAGAACTTACTGGAAGTCATTTGCCAACCAACAATTTTCATCATGACCTAGCATTTAGAAAATTAGTTACCATTATGGCAGTATATAGGAGAGAAGTCTTGAGAAGCAGGCTTTTCTCCCCAGGATCAGATGTCAGTGGGTTTTATCCCATTTTGGCCATTCAAAAGCCTGTAGATACACATCAGTAACAACAATTTAAGTTATATCAATCCCTTCCACTAACTGTTTTCTTTTGGATAGCCTCACCAGTTGAGAGATATGATGCTTGTCATTCACACTCATTCTATGTACTGGATTAAGCTAAGAGAATCTCTATAACTACTTTTAAACCAGTGTTTACAGACACTTGCCTTGCTCACTAAGGCCTGCAGTGAGGCTGGTGGGTGTCAGCTGCTTGAATATATGTTGATATCAAAGTGGGAAGAGAGCAAAGAACAGTGGAAGAAAGCAATGGCTTTCCACATTTTGCCAGCACAGAGGGGCCTTGAGCACCCAACGGGAGCCAACAGCATGCCTCGTGCTGCACAGGGCATGCCCAGGTGCCAAGATTTCCATTACTTCTATCCCACTCACTATCGGAAAGGAGTGTGATGAATTGCAGCTCATCTTCCTAAACCTGCAGTCTGCATATCTTCCTCATCAGGATGCACAAACATCAAACAATTAAGTCCTGGTACAGACCACACCCTGCAATTAAGCTAATCACCCCAAACACTGTCAAGTTGCAAAGCCAGGGCTTGGAAACACTGACCGAACACATGGTTCCTGCCAGCAAGAGGAGCCACATGCACCCACTGTGGTAATACTCCCCAGATAAGCTCCAGGCACGTAAGTGTTTAACACAGGGGATCCAGTCTTTGCTCTACACTCAGAGGTAATCACTGTTATCAATCTGAAAGAAAATGTAGGTTTTCAGATTAAGGAAAAAAAAACCCCTGTTGCAAATTAATAGTGTGCAAAACACTGCAGAAAAACTACTTTAAGCCTAATTTTTACCTCCCACCTAGAGGCCAGACAGCTGCTGGCCAGCTGCATATGGCAATTGTGCCTACAGGGTCAGTCCACGGTGAGTTGGCTACGTGACTACGAGGCCCAACTGTGGGCTGCACGATAGAGTTTAAAATCCCTAGGCCATTAGCAGAGAAACAGGCACAGCCGCCATACACCGTCCAATCCTCTCCTGCTGCTGGGCTGCCCGCTGCGCTCCCACTTCAGTCCTCATGCTGGAGAAATTAAAAGGGCAGGAAGTATGCAATTTAACACAGCAGCAAACACATTTTCAAGGCACCATGACTCTTTAGCCTGGGAGGACAACTTATTTCTAAGGTTTTGCAAAGTAGTTAACAAAGAAAAAGGCCCCAGGAAAGATGCAATAGCAGCAGGTGGGTTTTGAGGCAAGGTGCAAGAAGCAATTCCTGTAGCTAAATTAAGGAATGGGTGAATTTAAAGCTTAGAAATGGAGCAGATTACAGCCAGAGACATTTAAACAGCTTCAGGTCTGCACAACATTGACATTCTTATTCTTCCCTCCCCCTTTCATTTCAACTTTGCACTTGTTCACTTTCAAACCAAGAGCAAGAGAGCCAGCAACATTGACATAATTTTGCTTTAACCTTTTAAGTAAGAAAAAGCCATGCCAGGAGACTGAGCAAGCTACTAACTCGTAAGTTTACCTTAGCTGCCTGCAACTTCCATCCTGAATTGGCAATTTGCTAGAATGCAAAATTAATGTATTTATTTTCCACCTCAGACCCTCCAGCATCAAGAACAACCCCCTTTGGAGCCCATCACTCAAAGATTGTCATCTAGTGATCTTCTGATCAATCCCTTTCCCATTTTTGCAGCATTTACTCTTCTTCTTCTCCTTAAAATTTAAAGTTGTTATTTATCCTCTTATCTCCCACAGCATCTTCTTTTGGCCATTCTACTTGCTGGAAGGTATCAACCATTCAAATGATCTCCCACATCTGCCACAACACCGCACAAAAACTTGATTTCACACCATAATTTTGCTCTGGCCCACGCTTTTTGTGCAGCTCCACAAATGGTAACATTGGCCCCAGTGGCTGATTCAGAGCACTGCCCCTTAACCACCATGACATGGCCAAGTCCTAACATCATGACTCCTCTCTTGCCACTACAGTTTTATACCCTAGGTATTGGTTCCCTGGAGAAAGTGTTGTTTTCATGTTTCTATTCATCAAGAGCCCCATGCTTTGAAGGTACTATTAGAGGTAGAAGTCACAATATTTTGAGAGCCAGAATTGCCTTCCACCGGCACTTGCTTAAGCACTTAGCAGAGTGCATACATTAAAAGTCAGGTTTCAACCATAGCAGTCATTTCAAGATAAGCTTTGTTTTGAACAGCACTACAGTAGGCCTTGCCACAAGTTCAAGTGTTTGTTTGGGGTTTTTTTTGACAGCAGCAAGACAAAATACCTGGGAAGCAGCTTCAAGCAGAATGAAGTTTATTTTTTTTCCGGGTACAACTGCTGAGGCAGTCCCAGTTCCCCCAGCCTCTCTGAAAACACTGCTGGCCATTCCTACCATATCACACAATGACTTCATAATGTAGACAAATGTCCACTGGAGATTAGCCTGAGGTCGCTAACCTCATTTCCACTTGTGACCCAAACCTGAATTGATCCTACCATCTCAAGGGGTGGAAGGCTAGCATACTGCATTAACCCAAAGAAACGGAGATATTTTTCCAATTGTCTTTTGCCTGTTCAAGTTTCTCTGATTAGCATGCAGCCTCTGTTTCTCGTGTTGGCCAAAGCATCATGTAAATCAGTTTTACTTTCCTGTTTTTCAGAGATTGATAGCTCAGACTTTGCCATGTTCCCCAGCATTACAATGCTTTCCTGCACCCCTCTGAGGGCTGCAGGCTCACAACTGGAAGACAAAAATCTTTCTGTTCAGTCTGTCGAAAAGTGTACAGCACTACCAATGCATAATAACTCGTACCACCTTTTAATTCTACACGAACAGCCAAAATACAGCAATGAAGTATTGTAAGAAGTGTTTCTACACCACATACAGAGGAGAACATGTGTGTTCTTGGACGAACAGAGTTCTGTGTCCTGCACAGATGCTACTTCCATGTCACCCTGTGTGCATTTTCCTCCCTTTTAGAGGCCAGACTGTAAAGTCACAACTGCCTTCCACTTAATCAGGTTCTTTCATTAAACAAGCCAGTGTGTGATCCAGCTTTTAGATAACAAGGTCCTGTAAAGAAAAACCTAACTAACATTGTTACAAAGAGGTCTGATTTCTTCATTGAACTGGACAAGCAGAAGAAAAAGTGAACCCATTACCACAAGAAGTTATGCACTATTCAATACAGTTCCTAGTTTTCTAAATCACTAGCAGAAAACATGACTTCTGAAAGCACCTACTACATACACACACTATTAACAGCTAATATACAAAAAGCACTGACACTGCTTCGTAAGACCAAAAACAAACACTTGGCTGTTCAAAATAAGTCAGGGACCAAAACAATAAAGCTATGCAACACTCATCTCTAACTCTACCCAAGCAGTAACACAGCTTTTTTCATCATGTCACAGGAGAGCGAGGAAACAACAACTTGTAGGGAACCTGGATACAAGGGTTTATACAAGAACTTGAGTCTAAATGGATAAAGACATACAGGACACAAAGAAATTTCCTTTTCTTTATTTCCTTCTCCTTTTGCCAGCCATCTTTGCATATAAAAGGAGCTGAAGTAAACAGGTTAGAAGATTCTCCCATATCTGATAAAGCCATGAAAGAGTCACAAACCTCATGCATCTCTCAATCTCCTTGTATTACTCTAATAATAACTATCCTTTAAATCAGGGGTTTACAAAGTTATTTGCAGTATGACCCCCATCAGTAGAGCATCTAAATACATACACAGCTTGTAGGATATTCTAAGACTGTGTCAAGCAATCTAGGAGACCCCACCGTATTTTGTGGTAAAACTAGTCATCTCTGTCAGCCTGCGAGTAAAGAAACAAAGATGACCACTCTCCAAAACTAGACAACAAGTATTAGATTTGCTATATGCAATCACATCTGCCTTCTACAGCAGTCTAGGCTTTGGGGCATTTACCCTACAGAGGGCTAGAAAAGAAAATACTCCACAGCACATGGATAGTCAGGAGTCCCAGGCCAACTTTGCATGTCTGCTACTCTGTATATACAGCTTAGTTAAGTCTTCTCTTATGCAAGAGAATATATCACTGCAGTTTCATTTCCATTGCACTCTGCTTTCTCCTCCCAGACTTTTCACATCCCTGAGATTACGCTGTGCAAGAGTCTTTGCATTTAGACTTAACTCTCCATGTATTAAAGCAAAGCCAACAAATCACGAATATTAGACAAGGAATGATAATATAAATTTACCAGTACCTCTGGAGATGTAAGTAGAGTAGTCCCAAGGGGTGAACTAAGAATAGCATCAAAGAGCTTGGCTAGGGTTATTGTCTTTAATGGACAAAATTGAATTGACCGCATACTGTCTGTAGTTAATGGCAAAAGTAGATTAATTTACAGCACACGACACCATGGTATGGTCAAAAATTGGTGAGATCGGCTACTGACAAGTCAGTGACAAGCTGACCACAGGACAACACTAATGCAAAGACAAGCATTTAGAGAGTTCTGAAGCTGCAGGACAGCAACAGCACAGCCGATCCCTCTTCAATGATAACAGCAATATCCAAAGCTGCCTACTTAGCAAGTTTTGTGTATTTTGCTGGAAAATTACCTATAGAACAAGACACTGCCTTTCAAAAAAGATATTAATTAGAGCTCTCAATTTTATTTTTATTGCAGTTTACTAAGCTGACTGTTTGGAAACGTTTTTGTTTTGCTTTATTGGAGAGCTACACAAACACATCGAAAAACTACACAAGCTTCTGTTCCTTCATTTGAAAAACAGTGCACGTTCATATGTAATTCAGGTCGGCTGCAAACAGCAACACCACAGTTACGTTCAAGCTGCGTGGTGAGGTTGGTCCAGAGTTTTGAACTGTAAGGGAAGGACCCATTAAACCAATTGTTAACACTCATTAAAGGGTTGTGTGTGAAATCTGTGGTCTAAGTTGTGCAAGAAGCCAGGGGTTACTCTATTTGAAGTAAAAAAACCTCTTATGCTGACCTGAAAGGTTCAATGGGTCACCACACCTCCCTAAGTCTCTCTGTGAAAATACAGTGAACCTAAATTCAGTGACTCATGCACTCGCATTAGTTTCCTATTGTTTCCACAACATTAAGTGTTCAAAAATCTTTCTCAAAGCCTATTAAATTCTTTCTTTCTACTGAAAGAAGTACTGCTCTATGCAGTGGCCTTCTCCGCCACTACAACCTCTCTGATGGAAACATATGAGAGCATACCACATAAGCAATGAGGCTGCTGAAGTGGTCTCCCCATGCTGCCCACCAGCAGAGATATGCCTCCACACAGGCATCTCTGCTGGTGCGGACTGCCAGCTGCAACTCTGACCTCAGGAAAAGCAGCACACACAGGCACAGAGTAGGTGGGGGAATTGTTGGGGGGACAGTTGATTAAAGTCTTGAGGAATCAAATGAGGTTAGATTTAAGGTCTTGCATCACGCAGGGAGTCCTGCTGAATTATTGACAATGAAAAGCACTTTAATTGCAGTGCTTAAAAGCTCTCAACTAAAAAAAGCCAGGAAATTAACTCTCTCCCTTCACATTGCTTTGGTTTTCCTCACATGCTCTATAGACCTTTGATAGTTACCCTTAACTGTCTTTTCACAAAGTTTCTGTTTCAGTTGTATCTTACCAGCTTATGCCTAGGACCTAATTTTTGCACCCCCTGGCTGAAGAAAACCAGGTCCTGAAAAGCTACAAACTTGGCACCATGTTTCTATTTGTAAAATCAGATGATTTACAGAGTGTGAAGATTTGGCCCTAAAAGCTTCACTTCATACTTAACATTCCCATCTCCCCTTTTTCGGTGGAGTTATGTACACGCAAGATTTAAGCTCCAAACTTAAAACAGTCACCAGCTTTCATTAACCTCTACATACACCGCCTGTATCTCCAGGCCATACTACATAGAACATCAGAGCTGTTTTCACTAGACATGAAGTCACTATAATATAAATTTAAAAAAAAAAAGTCAGAGCAGCCTGGTACCCACAGCCTTTGCTGAGTCTTTACTTACTAGATCACCTTGGAAAGCCACTTAAAGCATCCAGGGAAGTTGAAGTAGTGTTCTAGCTGTAATCTCTAATACCTCGTTCCAGCCACCACAACCTCTGAGGAATGCAGCTAGTGTCAAAGATTTAATGCTTTTTCACATTAGTGATGTCAGCACAAAATGGCCATCTTCTCTGAATAATTTATCTCCCCGCTGCATAATTTTCTTATCTCTTTTTCCCTTTTGGCTTTTTACTGTAGATGGGAAGGCAAGTGGCTGTTAGTCCTCAAAAAAATCTTACGAAGCATCCTTCCCATCAATCAATTAAAAAACACTTACCTTACACTCAACATGATTTATTTCTTGTTAATACAATTGTCTCACTATATCCTTCTATTATTATACCCTTAATTCCATTAGCCATTCACTTAATGCTCTCTTTAAAGCTGACCCCAGTCTGGGGAGAAGAGAAAGAAAAGTTCGTCTAATAGTGGCAATGCCAATAAAATTCTGAAGCTCTTCTCTTAAAATCCTGTAGGTCACAGGAAAGACAGGTACAGAACATATCCTGCTTGCTCTACAGCATAACATTTGTTTGTCATTCATTTTCAACTAAATGGTTTGTTTGCTCCAAGCTATTTGTATTTTCATATTCTACTATCTGCTGTACTCTTCCGACACAGCAACTTTGGCAGAGAAGGGAACCCGCTACCCTTTCCTCCTCTAACAAATACAACTCTGGTTTGCAAAAAGGTGAGGCTAACAGACCATCTCATCACAGCTCTCATGGCAGAGCGCCTGGTCACATACTTCTCAATGAGCCAACATTCCCATTAAAGCCTTGGTGATCATTGGCTGAGAAACATCGGCTTATTCCTCAGGTGAAGTTAGAGCCTGTCACCCTCCCGCCAACCAGGCAATGCTTATTAAGGCAACACATATACAGCTGGGAGGGTGCTTAGATACAATGCCTAACTACAGAATCCTTACTAGGCAGGACTAAGGTTACCCAAGTATGTTGCTTACATGACTGACAGCATCCTCTGTCAAATAAAGTTCACAGCTTTTAAGAGGTACATAACCATCAGATCAATTCTTAGGCACAAGAGAGTTTGCCAGTGCCTCAACCACAAAAGACAAATCCATTGGTAACAGGTTGCTAGTTTGCTTTCCGGACAACTCCCCCCCCAGCCATTTTCTACATCCAGGTAAAGATTCATCCGAGCCTGCCTCCCTAGGCACAGAGAAAAGTCATTAAACACTATGGCATCAGTCCTAAAGGCAGTTCTCACTGCTTGCTGCAGCACCAAGTTACAGTACTGAATTTTCTTTTCTCCACTGGAAATCAGATATGCTGTTCCACATACCCAATAGTATTATTCTAGGTATATTTAAACCCTATGCCACTTTTCGATCATGGTACAGTTACAAAGCCACTTAGATTCAATGAACAACATGGGTAACATCACTGCTTAACTAATGAGATTCAGATTGCACCTGAATACATACACAGTCTGAACCTGTGTACATCACTGCCATATATATTTCCACAGAATAGCCACATCTAGCTAGTAACATCTGGATCCCTTCATCCAGTATCGCGGACGGACCATCAGGCACAAGGGTCACCACACTGATGACATCAGCCACAGCTTCTGTTTTCTAAGCAATAAGTTCTCAAAGCAGAAGGCAGACCACCTTTTCTCATGTTGAATTATCACCTTAGCAGTGGCCTACATGCAGCATACCAGACCCCTCCTTAAGCAGCTCAGTGCAACAAAATACAGTTCATCTGGGCAGCCCCTAGTTCATAATGACAGAGTCAGGCCAGAAAACTCACAAATACAGCACACACTGTTCCACCTGCTGACCAGCAGTAGGCATGATCAAAGGTTGAAGGACCTTTAGGAAAATCTGAAAAACAGTAATTCTTGTGGATTGATTGTTTCAGGATCTTTATGCTTTCTTAACAGCTTCCAGGCAATTAGTCTTTTCTCTGTCTCTGGACTCCTTCCCTCAGTTTTGTTTTTAGTTAGAGTAATATTATTAAGACTGTGAAATAATTCCTACCTTCCTCAGTGCACACTCACACAGAGATGGATCCGTGCCACGGGATGTGTGTTTGGATGCTACGCTGGTATCAGCAAGAGATCAGGATCTCAGACTTCGGCTCAATCCCTTCAGGCAGCGGCCCAATGGTAGGTGTCAATTGCTGAATCCTGAATCCTTCCACTGCACACGAGACCTTCATTCATACTGTTGCCACAAAAACCAAGGCAGTTTGCAAGCTGCACGTGTTATAGCTTTATTTTCTTTCCCTTTTTTGGTGTGTAACAAGAGGCATTAATTCTTATGCTTTCACAAACACAGCACGCATTCTATGAGCTCAGCTGAAGCCAAGTCCATAGGATGGGATAAGATCATGCTCCCATCTCCAGAGGAACCACAATGTCAACTCTTGCCTGCCACAGCATCATGGTGATACTGTGCAAAACTAAAGGAACAGAAAGATATATCTGTACTGGGCACAACGGTATTAATCTCCCACAAAACTTACACATGCTACCAGGGGACAAGCCATCCTCAAAGCAGCACAATGTGCCCAAGCAAGAGCTGCCCTCAGAGATTCATCTTCTCTAATCACTTTCTTTGTTCCACCCTGTATCACCAGAAATTTAACTGGTGTTGCCAGTAAAAACATACAGGTTTCAGTTTTTGGTGTCATTTTTTATGATGTCCTTTTTATTACTATCACGATCATTGACAGCAATTCAAGATCAGAATGCTTTTCTTGGTTTGAGGTAGCGCTCTGCATATTTAGCAGCTTTCAAAAATAACAAAAAGATGAGAAGCAAATGTCTTTCCTGGCATTTGCAAAAGCTTCAAGACACTTAAAGCAACTACTAAGCAGACCACGCGATACACTAGCACCTAACCACAGAGCTTCCAATAGCATTGGCATCCATCAGCTGAACCCTACATGTTGCACTGGATTTTCCTTTACCTTGGGAGTTTCCTCCTCATTCTCCTCTGAAAATTCCTTACTATAACACAGTCTATTTCATGAAAGCAACTAACAGCAGAAAGTGTGCATATGCGTGTCTCTCCTCATATCTGGTATGCGTGACAGTCCTGTAGGTGTGTTCTGCTACACCTTGTTGGCACATTAGGCAACAGCAAAGTGGTCACAAAATAAATGGAATTCCAATTTGTTATTGATTTACTTTCAAACTTAATAAATTGCCCTAGTGTTGATAATTACCAAACCTCTGTCCAAATAAAACCATGACACTTCATAAATATCCAATAGAGCTAGATCTACACATGTCCCATTTCCCCCAGTATTTATAAATATATACCTTTAACACTGAATCTTCTGTTAGGAAATGTCATCTCGGTCATACCCAGATGTTTGATTTTAAACATGAATCTTTCCTGCTTTGACTAATTCAAACAAACACCCCTCTTACTGTAGGCCCCACACATAAACAATGTTGTACCACACACATTCCTATTAGAAGTTAAGAGGGGGGGGGGGGGGGGGGGGGGAAATCAATCCCCATGGTAATGTGATTGCTCTACTAACCTCTATCATAGACTAACCCTAAACCAGCCAGATTAGCATATCTGCACAGTTGGGGAAGCGATGAGCTACATCACCAAGGAGACAGCTTCTCATCTAACATATACAAGAATGTTTTGTGCCAGGTAAGCAACTCAAGTTTTCCTTTGTTCTATTTAGTCTCATTATCTCTCAAAGGTACATAGAGCAGTTCTCCCTTGTCCTACCCACTCCGTGGGTACTTAAAGGTTTGGCCACATCCCCTCTGCATGCTCAGAGGGCACGATGCCCCACAGTCTAAAGCCCAAGCTTTAGCTTGGTTTGAGACCTAGCTTATGTGAAAAGAAGCACTTCTGCCGTCTGCTCCTTTCAGCTAGTCCAAGAAGAAAGACGAAGTTTTAAACCACACAGCTCGATACCACCACTGGGATATTTGTTAGAGTAGGCAGACCCCTGAAGTTTGAAGGTAAAAGGCTGCTGATGCCCCCCTTCTCCGCAAGGAAAGCCTGTCTTTTGGCCATTATTAAAACCCAGACCTCTCAGGCTAATAAACATGGGAACTGGACTGATCTTTGTACAGCCTGCCTATGGTGCTTTATTGTTTAGACTGAACTGTTTTAACAGTAGGGGGAAAAACTTTAGATGTGCGGTGAAGAGGAAAGGGTATAGAAAAAAACATGGTAGTTTCTTTCCACACAACATGAGACTTTCCTGTACTATCACAGTGAAATGAAAAGGCATTTCTTCTGCCCCGATCAGTCATAACATTTAAACCACAGTTAGCCATGAAATCCTATGCATCATTTAGATCTTTGATGCTGAACTGACTTCATAGTAAAAATGTCTTGGCAGGGCTAAAGCACCTGCTGTCAAAGGGAAACACTGATTAAAGGGGTGGGTTTGTTTTTTGTTTGGTTTTTTTTTTTTAAAGAGTTCTTGTTCACTTTCACAAAACCACATTATGATAATCCTCAAGTTATAGCTCTGATGAGTAATTACTCCTGCAGCGTGGTTAGAGAACTGCTACTCAAAATCCTCATTAAAACCCTTATGTATTTCTCCTGCATTTGGCTTTCAGCTATTACCAATTACAACGATCCATGTATAAATATACACTTTCCTCCTTGATGATTATCCCTATTTCTCCTGCCTGATTCATTCAGTAAGGCCACAGTTCAATGCTTTTGAGGCCACAATGGCCTCTATGGGAATTAAGTCTGACGTCAGAAACACTGAATTGTGGCTTCAGTGTTAGATTAAATGAAGTGTGGGGGGGGGGGGGGGGGGGGGGGGGGGGGTGGAAATCACACTGAATATCATTGAGAGCACTCCTGCTCACATAGCCAATGGCAACCTATTTACTATGGAATGGGATAAGGACCTCACTTTAAGTAGAGCTCGGTAAAATTAATTTTACCATTTGGGACAAGTTCTTTTGCCGTTGCTTTAAGAAGCAGAAACAGAGCATAGTTACACACACAGTGCTGCTTTCTGTTCATTGTGTCAGCATTTATAGGGTGGGATTTCCTGACCAGTGGGAGAACCTATTAGGTTTTGTTAAGTTCACCTGTAGCCTAATAGGGTCAAAACTTACTCACACTGCCCAGGAGCAGTGTTTTCTGAAGATAAATACATTCAAAGATGATGCAGCTGATCATCGTAAATAAAAATATTGATGAGCACCAGGCTCATTTCCAGCAGTCTGAAATAAGAAAATAAGTTTGCTAGTCCTCAATTTGTTGTCTCACTTATCAGCTTCTTACTGAGAGAAGGCTGGAAAAGCCTTCCATACTTTGGAAAGCTATGCCAGGATTAATGGGTCTTCAAAGGTAGAAATATTAGCAGTAAAGTTCATTCAGCTTCCTTCTACCTGAGGCAGTGGCAATGGAAAAGCATACTGATGAAGCAAAGGAGAGAAGAAGAAACAGCCAGGATGTTTGGGAGCTGGAAGAGAATACAGATGCGCAAGACTCAAGAATGGGCAGAAACATGCAACAAGCACAGGGAAGCACAAACCCTTTGCAAGTTTGAGACAACCCCAAACTCTTAGAAGAAATTCATCTCTAAATCTAAGCAGCCTCTTACTCTGCTGGTTTTAGGCAATTTATACAACTTCCTTAAAGCTTCCTTGGCCTTCCCACCTTCTCTTTGGAGCAGAGCTAAGGGATTGCATTGGGTTTCACTATCTTCTTATTTCCTCTGTTTTTCAGAAGGGAGGATAAGACCTGTTTTCACAACAGAGCATTAGAGGGGTCAACACCTGCACAAGTAGCTATTTTTCCTTGCATCTCTGTTAAAATAAGGACCTTGACAGTATTAAACACTAACAAACTCAGTGTCTCCGTTACCCAAGAAGCTAGTCTAATACAGCCCCCATTTAAAGAGCAAAACACTATGGGTTTAAGATGCTCCAGTCGCTACGCACACATTTAAGGTCCATTCCCTAACTGAAAGAGCAAAAAAGCCCAGCTTGAAGAACAGTATCTAGATATAAAACATTATCTGGAGAAGTCTTCTCCCTTTCCATTAGCCCTACAAAACAGCCTGGTAATATATACACTATGAAAGGGTGCCCCTCTGAGGCATGTAAGAAAATGTGTATGCACTTGTTCTGTTCTTTGCATAAAGGCATCTGTTGTCAGCACAAGATACACTGGAAAAATCCTCCACAAACTGAGCCTCCTTCCCAATGGCTGCCAGTTTTAGACAACAGCTGTCAGCAAGGGAACAGTTGCACTGCTAATGAAACACTACAGGGGTAGCAAAATCACGTGATTTTTCAATTTGCAGAGAAAGACAATCAGTCAAATTACAAGGATGAAAGACTCAAACCTTGAGGTTAAATGGAACTTGGTAAATACACAATTATTCGGTGTGTCTTCATTATAAATATGGTTGCAGTCAGTGAACCCAGGCTTAGGGCACTACTTTGTTGATGAAGAGGATATTGTAGAAAGGGGTCAGCTCAGCAGTAATGAATCTTTATTTCACCAGTGCTAAGCAAGAATCAAGATATGCTACATCCAGAGGGCAGAGGTGGAAGGGACAGTTAAGAATAAAAAAAGCACAAGATAATCCACATGGCAACACAGGGTTTCCACAAACCACACTGCTCATGCACCTTCTGCATTAGGATAGCGCATGTCCTCTTAGAGACCAACCATCCCACCGGTGAGTTATATTCTTCCCACGGAGAGAAGAATTAAGTTTCCCTAATATCTTATCCTGTGATCAGTAACAATTTTTTCATGTGGTATTACTGCCTCAAATGACTCTTCACTAAATATTTAAACTGCTTTATAAAGTTAGCAAGCATTAAAAATACCCTTGGATGGTCAGGTAACCTTATCTTATACATGGAAGAATAAGCAAGTTATTCAGACATAGACATGAGAAGCACACTGCATCAGCATCAGAGCAGATTGGGTTTGAGATCCACACAACATACAGCAATTTAACTTGCATGAGTTTAGGGACAGAAAAAGATGCAAAACGCTTCATGGCAATGAAGTGCTACCGGCACTTAGTACAGGAGTTAAGTCTATGACACTCAGCATAGTTGCTTTCTAGTGATATACCCTCTGTGCACAATCATATTTATCTTTTCCAGAGAAGATGGCACAGCCATTGTATTTACCAACAGATAAACTAATTTCTAACATACAGTTTGAGAAGTTTCTTTTCTACTTTGTCCAAAAACTGTACGAGTCTAATATCTTAATAACTCTTAAACACCCTTTGAAATGTCTAGGACACGCATTCAGCAAGAGCAAAACCAGCATGTTATGACTCACTCAGAAAATTCATTTCAGCATCTTAAGTGTATCGACCAAAATCTCTACATGAGCATAAGTTAGCCAAAGAAACAAGCAGTGAATTTGAAGGGGAGGTAAGCTGTGCCGTAAAACCCATTGGTTCACAAGCCATTCCACAGGAGGTAATCCGTTTGATTCCCAGCAAGTCACTCAAAGATGAGAGTTAATAATTCAGTCTCAGATTGGTCTCAGTATTACTCTACTCCAACAGTCAAAACCCATATGTCTATCCAAAAAGAAGCATGAGGGTTTAAAACAGTAGAAAAGCAGTTTATTTCCCTCCTCTTCTATTTTTCAAGCTCTAGGAAAAAAACCAAATTACTTAACTTTGAAGCTTTTCCTCAAAAATCACATGGTTGTCACTTTTTGAAAGGTGAAATCAGAGTTTAACACTGCTCTTCAAATCCACTTTTTTTACTTCAGCGTTATGGAACACACCCAACATTAGAAAATTTGCAATGGGACACCAATACTTAGCAACATCTGCACTTAAAAAAACTAATCACTTTTTCAAAATCAGATCGCAAGTTGTAACTGAACTATGAAGGGACCCTGCCTAACACTCTGTCAAACTCATCCAAAATAATCAGCAGTATAAGCAACAAAATCATAGAAACAATTTCTCTGTATAACACACTTTCTGCCTATGCAAGGTCCCCTTATGCAAAACTATTTGTGGTCTTCCTAAGCACTTTCTGCCTATGCCCTTATCCCTTATGCAAAACTATTTGTGGTCTTCCTAAGCAGGAGGAAAAAGTCAAGGAGTAAAAAAAGAAAAAAAAAACAACCCAACCAAACACCACCAAAAGCAAAACACCACCAAAATAAAAAAAGAAAAAAAAAAAAACAACCAAACACCACCAAAAGCAAAACACCACCAAAAAAACCCACCCAGGCATTTTCCCAAAAGGGAGATTGATTATTTAATGGAATGGGTGGCTTCCACTGCTCTATCTTGTAATACCAAAACTGACTGCTCTTTCAGTAACTTGAAGAGGCACAGCCTTCATGGCTGAGAAGACTGACGCACAGGCCTACTTGCCTGTTTGCATCATGGGTGTGTGCATCCCTGTTCTTAGAAACGCCTCCTAGGATATTCAGATACAAAAAATATCAAGCTGCACCTACAAATCAATAAGCAGACCATTGCTATTAGATTTTATTTACAAGGTAAATAACCATAACCTGATCAAACAGGTAAGATCATAGGAAAACACTGAAAATATTTACTTTATGAAATAGACAAGCAATCCACACAGGATGCTTTAAGAGGAATGCCTTAAGAATGAGTACCGTTTATTAGCACACAGCTTTCATCATATATTTCAGTCTGAGGAAGTCTTGGTCATAGTCCTCGCTGGCTGAGCAGCAGGTAACAGAAATGAAGACTGGTGCATCGCAGGACAGAGCCTGGAGCACAGAGCAGTCATATAGACTTTGGCTCTCCAATGGTGAGCGCATACAATCAGTTCCCAGGGCACTTCTCAGGCTGTCATCAGGACAGTCTTAAGAGTTTCCTTTCAGGCTGGTTTTTTCTTTGGTTTTTTTTGGGGAGGGAATTTAATTACTCTAAAGATGGGCTGTCAGAGTTGTTCTCTTTAAAAACTGTTTCTGCTTACTTACCTCAAAGTAAAAGAAGCATGCACATCTTCTTACACATCTGCCAAGATTCTAGACTAACCTTGTAAGACCCAGGACACCAGCTGTATTCGCTCCTCCCCTGTCCCTACATACATTCAGGTGCTCCTTTTTTCAGGCAGAAATTCTGCCAGAGAAATAACCTCTAGTTAATAAAATGTGAGGAAGGCCCTATTTGCAGCACAAACTTGGACAAAGCAACAGACCCCTAGGACAGTCACAAACTGCACTTGAATTTAAACATAATTAAGACAATCAATGACAGCATTTTCTAGCTAGCCTTCCCAAGAGGTGGAGCTCCCTGGGAGATGACACACTGTGCAAGCAAAGGGGATCTTACTCACAGCTCCCATTGGGCCTGAAGACTATGTGCTGGTGTGATGAAACATAAGGTTATACTGGGTCAAACTGAATTGAGGCAATAAGAAGTCTTTCTATTACCACACACAGCACGATAACACCATTTAGAAACTGTTCAAAAGTATCACATGAACAAAAATGTTAGTCTGCTTCATAGATAAATAAATGGTATCTGTATCACCACCTGAAGTTCTGCTAGCAGTTTCAATAGAGAAAAGGAGTTGCAGTAATGGGTCTAAGGAACCTACAGCAACTTCACAACAGGATGACTGTCCTAGCATTGTTCTGCATGACTGAAAAAGCTCAGTATAATTATATATGAACCAGCAGAGACACTTAAACTAAAGCTATGGCTGCACAATCTTTGTGTAACAATTCCTCAAACAGATGTTTTGAATGCTATTTACATTTGTCTCCTTTGTCAAGCCTAAATAAAACATAAAAGCTCTACTAGAAATTCAGCAATACCAAGTATTGTCTGTGAGATTCTAAATATTTTTAACTCTTATTAACTCAACAGAAAATTATATTAGCAACATATTTGGCAGTACCTGTTAGAGCAGCAGGAGCAAGGCTGCACACACCCCAGAGTCAGGCAATCCAGGAGCCAGAGAAGGCCACAGCACTCAAAAGAAGAGAGCAGAACAGGTTGGTGGCAGCAACTAAGGTCAGCCACAGTCCAGAGATCTTCAAAAAAGTCTTCACCAACAAAGCACTCAAGTAAGGAACACAAGATGCATCAGAAAAGAGTCATGCTTCTTGATTTGAACTTAAAGAGGAGTCCCAAGCCCATGGGCAGAGAGTATGGGGTCAGGGCAGGTGAGCCTGCTCAGGGCAATTAAGGCTCCAGGTGTCTTCAGCCTCTGCCAGAGCTCTGCTCAGACACAAATGATCAAATTAATCTCAGCTGGCCTTTGAGTGAGTCCCTACTACCAGTGACTGGCTGGGGGGAACTGAAGTCAGTCACTTAAAATGTGTCAGACAAATCACTATCTAGAAGTGTCTCTTCATTGACTCTAAAAGGCACCTAGACAGCTAGGAGATGCACAGACATCTAAATTTTGCAGAGGTGAATCTCTCCCAATGACATGTATGCTATAGAGAGTCCTAGTCCAGGCTCAGGAACAAACAAGGAAGACAGCTGGAACTTGAACTGTCTGGGAACCCATTTGTTTCTCACATGTTTCTGTATGTTTTTAAAAGAATTTTCCTTTTTCAGGAAGCTGCTCTTTCCATAGGTCCCATACGGTGCCATAAGGAAAACCATGTGAGGTTGTTTCTGACTATAAATAACATGTTTACAGTTGTTGCCCAAGAGCTTCTATTTTTATGGACCTGCAAAACAGCTGGGCTGAGAGCCATTTCTCAGCACATGGGCTTTTAGCAAGAAATTATTCCAAAAACCTATAGTCTTCTCATTTTGTTGTGACTTCAAATGCATGGTGCAGTTCAATCATGCTAGGAAGGCTCCCTATTTTGGACTAAACAACATTGGGGTTGTTAAGAGCTAGAAATAGCCATAAATTGTGATCATCTAAATGGGAGTATCATTTCATAAAATGCTTTTTATGTGAACCCTTTTTCACAATCCAGTTAGGTAAGTTGTTATGGCCACTCTATATTTTCAGCAGTTGTACCTCTAACTTAAAAATAATGGTGCTGTATTGACCACAAGATAACCCTTCTTCATTATGAGTAACATCAGAGAATATATCTTTCACACATTTTTGCTTTATTCAACAGTTTTTGGTGTGCCTGACCTTATTCTATTAATGTTAAGCAGAATTAATTAAAGCCACAGGTTTTTTTTTTCTTACTGCAACACATTTTGCTTAAAAAAATAATGTATCACTCCCTGATTAATTTTTCATGACTTAAATTATTACTTTTTCCCCATGGTTGTCATTGTTCCATATCCTTTTTTATGAGCCACTATTTTTTTCAAGTATAAATTTGAACCTGCTTTACTAACGTGAACAGCTGTTAGGCTTATATAGCCAAGGCAGGGCTCCCAGCAGCCTTGAGCTGAAAGTTTGGCACTGAGACCAAAAGGCTATGGCTTTACAGCGAAATCATTCTGCACACTAAAGTGTGTGTTCCAGGGTGGAGGGAGACATTTGGAGCCTGCTGCACCAAAAAGCCAGCATTTTGGTGATGTTCACTCTCCTTGTTAAGTTCTCTAGACTTATCAGGTTCACATATCAAGGAGGAGTTATATTAAAACAAGCAGAACAAAATAAGGCATTTATATACAGTAGCTGGCACTGACACTGGCCATCTGAGTCTGAAAGCCCTCATCCAGTTGAAGCTACAGCCTCCAGTTCCTTTTTGGCCCTGCTTTTCCTACTACCAGCAAAAAAACTTTGTTACCTCTCCATTGTATTTAAAATTGTTCCACCACAAGCACTGAAGTGGCCAGCTATGTTTACCCCATACGTATATATACTTGTGCCATACCTATCTCATAGCCATGTCAGTCACAAGCTAGTAGCTCGTGTCCTCATGCACTGACTAGCTCTTTTCATATACCTGAATGATATTTGGCTTATAATGTTATTGCAACTGGGCTGCTCTAACGGAACAAGCAATACAAGGCATGTAGGAAGAGTCACAGCTGTTAATGGACCCACAGGTATAAATGGGGGGTAGGGAGATGAGATTTCAAGATATTCTTCAGGTCCTCTGGCCCCAAGGATTTGTCAGGCTTCAAAGCAGCTCAGATCACGTGTGTTTGATCTCATTTGTATATGTACTCATGTGTCTCAAGTTGCAATAGCCTATGTTTCCACACGTACCATTCCTATTGTAGGGCATTGCTTAGATTTGTGAAAACAAGGCATGCCACAGATTACGGGACATATGGAAACCATGCGTGGATGTTGTGTGAGTGGTTTCCGGCTGGTTTCATCACTTCCCTATGAAGGCTTTAATTGTGCCCGAATCACATATGTTTGTAGAGTTTAGACAGCTGCAGTGAGGCAGGGAAGGACTTTCAGTGACTCTCCTCATGAGTCTGTGTATGCGAATACTGGAAAAATGGGATTTCTATCTCAGGCTCTGCTTAATGGTGAAGGAAGATGTGTCGCTTCCTAGCACTCAGAGAATACCCCTCTGAATTCTGGGGCCAAGTGTAGAATTCCTCATAAGTAATTACAGCAATTCTCTGTAGTTCTGTGTTATAAGAGATATAATGAAGTTAGATAACTGTGTCAAGAAATTATGGAGGACAACATTGGTTCACAGAGCAGACTGGATGAAACTGGGCTAGCACTGGTTTTACGAAACCTTAAAGGAAATGTACGATGGGAAAAAACATTTCCCTAATCCTAAAATCTTTGTGAAGTACCAGTATTGGCTCTAACCTGCCACAATTCCCTGCTACCTCTTTGCCAGATTTTCTCTACTGCGATTTAGACATGCTTGCTGCGTAGTTTCATCCAGAACCTAACTCTTTGCCTGCCAGTAAAACTTGCACTGATTTCTGCAGTGTGCAATGCAGGTTCTAGTCTATCAAACTTCCAGCGGATGGTAATGTCTTCTGGACACCGTGACCAAGACATTTAATAGGGAAAAGCTCAGTATCCAGCTATCTGTTCCTCAAGCTATGCTTTCCTTCTGCTTGCTAGAGCTACCTTCATTTCTGCATCATTGACAGGGGATGTTGCTGTTCCTTGACCATGCACAAAAAGCAACAGACAAACTAACAAAGCTAGAAGTCCAATAGTGAAAAACGTATTAAAAACCTGATTGTTTTTTCCAGGCTTTCGTGGCAGGCTTGACATCCTTCTATAGTCCTCTACCAGTTCTTCCCTAGATTATTTGTGGCACAGCTAATATGTTTGAAATTAAAATGCAGGAAGAGAAGGAGAGTGTGGTGGTTGATTTTTATAAGCAAAAAGGTCTGGAATCAGAAGTGAAGCAGTTAAAGTAGCAGCAGCATGTTTACTAAGCCATTTGAAGTTGATAGCCCACACGGCCTGGCTTTTTTCTCTATCTTCGTAAACCGCAGTGAATTGATGGAATGACCTGGACTTGATCTTCAGGGCAATATGTCTGATGGCACCGCTGGATTGATAAATTGATTCAAAACTATTACCATGGTGAAAAAGCAATAAGGTCATAAAAATTGCATCAGCTGGCTAAGTAAATCCTGGCATTTCATGACAAGTAATGCAGAAGAATCGCAAGAGGATCTGGGCATGAGGCTGAATGAGTGAGCGAGAAATGACTTTGAAGAGCTCATCATCTCCGATCTATTCTTCCTGCCAGCGATTCATGCCTTCGCATAGTGCCACTTCATTATGGGGAAATAACTGTACACTTCTAGCATATTCCTGGCCGTCCCTGGCGGCCCCTGGAGGACCCTTAGCTGGTTAATACCTCATCATGGGCTTCATTGAACACTTTAATCTGCACTTGTGTGATCAATAGAATCCTGGTGTAAATTAAAAGGACAATTTCATGTAATCAAGCCTGTTAATGCTCATTTTGAAAACCATTATTTGTGGAAGCATTTAGGAGAAAATTACAAAACGACAGGCTGATGCACTCGGAGCCGATTCAAAAGGAGGTCTGTTTTGTGACTCTGTGTGTATAGATGGTGGGGGCCATCAGCAAATGCATTGCTGTGCTGGGCGGGGGGGAAGGGGGCAGGAGGAGGCAGAGGGGTAGTAAGAGAAGCAGTCCAGCAGGAATATGCGTTTGCCTGTTTGCCTTCATGCGGGGAAGAAAATGAAATTTTCCAGTGTTCTATTTCTGTGGCAAATTCAATTACTGTGGGGACTTGTTCAAAGCGGTGTAACTTCCAAGAGGCAGAAATTGAAAACCTGGCAGCTAATGAAACGGCAAATCACTAGTAAGTTCAGACAGGGGCTGTCAGTCAGATCAAACACCTAGAGAAAAACAGCCACTTCCTTCTAGTTTTCAACAGGCAGTCTTTCCCCCCGCAACACACACACACACACCCCTTTAAAAAGCAAAACAAAACTTTCTAGGGCACCACAGTCATTCTTTTCCTGAAATTAAAATAATCATCAGTGTCACATGCCGCTTATTTCAAAGGCTGCATAAGCCTGCTCCATCCAGGAAGGCAAATCCTGCTCTTACTGGGTACCTGAAGTTGGTTTTAAGCAGATGAATGAGGATAACACTTGCCCAAAGCGCTAAGCTGCACACTCATCTGAGTAGTTCCAGTCTGCACGCCTGTGTCCGTATCACTGCAACCTCCCATGTTTCCTGTCATTCAGAAGCTGACAGTTTTGCACCTTTGGGAAATAGAGAGATGGGAATACCACAGAACACTTTTCAACTATTTCAAAATGTACTGCATGACCTCAGCTGGCCAGTGCTGCCTGAAAGATAGATGTCACTTGTCTAATGTCTATTGAATACATCGACCTGCCACTTTGCCTTCTCTACATCTAGTGTATGGGTCCACCAGCGACCAAGTCACACTTTGAGGATGAAGTTCCATGTAGGAACACGGCCTAGGCTTTAAATGCTTCTTGTTCGTGCCCCCCCGTACACAGAATCATACCCAATATTAAGATCTTTATCCTTCTGTAAAATCCTGTCCCTCTTCCTTTTTCTCTCGATTCTGGAACAGACTAGACTCTTTGTTGGTTTGTTCTTTTCATATAGATGAGCTTCCTCACTGAGCTTCAGCAATGGTAACAGCAGAAGATGCTGTTATGGACTCCAGTCTGAATTCAATTCCAAAAATACAACTGGTTCCCAAGCAGTGGAAACTAGAAACTCACCAACCTTCCAGGATGTCCTTCTGTGCAGTCCTTTCAGAAATCCCTCCTTACCAATATTGACTGTTTCCTCAACAAGACGTGTATTCATCTCCAGTTATCCATACCTCTGCTGTCGGCGAATAGCCATTCAATAATCACACAGTCTCTTCTGAAATAAGAGACTGAACTGAACACGATACATTTGACTTAATATCAGACAGCCACTCACAGTGCCATTAAAGGGGAACAGGCAGTCTAAATTCAGGGTAAATAGACTGCAGCATATAAAACTTGCAAGTGCAAGGAGCTAAACTTATCTTTTTACTTTTAGGACAGGAGTCAATGGATTTATACCAGTGTAAGTGAGAAAAACTGGTAAACAAATAAAGAGCCCTTGTCCTTCATAAAGGGATGGCCCCTCCCTTTTTCATATGGTAAAGGCCACAAACAATCTGACCTTCTGTTTATAGATTGATATTAATGTCAAGATAGGCGTGAGCACCATCTCTCTCCTTTGGTCACTGTTGATGGCGAGTACCATTTGGGTTCTTCCATAGGAAAGGTGCTTGTAAACACAATAGCCATGTGTCATGCTCATTTGTTGCATGTCTTTTTGTGCCGCTACTTTTCTCAGTGAAGTCATTTAAACTTCAGACACTCCCTTTGTTGCCATCCAAGCTATTTGGTTCTATTGCCCTGGTTTTATTTCTCTTCTGGAAGAGGCCAACTTAATAAAAAGAAAAGATGGATGAAAATGGGTGAAAGATGTATGGGGGGAGTTGGACTTAAATATATAGTATATAAATATATTTATTTCTATAAAGCCAGATTTCTCAGAGGCCTATAAGAGGTTGGTTGCATGCAAAAGGAAACAGAGAATGGTGTATGGAAAGCTTACTTTATTCATGCTTTCTTGTTCTGTCTGAGCCAGCCCAGATAGCCATGAAAAGACAAGCTAATTTGTGTAGGAATCACTGGGAGCGTGCTAAAATGCTGAAGATTAACCAGGAGACAGAACTAAGCAACTCTTACAAAAACTCTGAAGGAGAGAAAGCCACAAGGAAGGACGCTAATAACGCAGTGCTTCTGCTACTTATTTTTATCTCATGGTCCGTTTTGGAATGAAGATCTTTTCAGTCCTCCAAAACTAAGAAAGCAAGAGCACTAAGTCTTGGTTAACGAGGCTAGTCAGCAGAAGACGTCCTGTGAACTTGACAGAAGTTTTTCATTGTGAAAATTTGTGTTGGCTGTGCAGACAGAAGTTCAAGTTCAGCATATTTATTTTGAGAAGGACTACAGAAAATGAAAGGAAGTGGGAACGACATGAGTGAAGAGAGCAGAATTTGACCCTACACATTTAGAAAAGGAATTCTTCAAACTGATTTGGAAGTAGCAAAGATATCTTGTGCTAATGAGAATTTAGATTTAATTTTTAGAAGTTCTACCAAAAGTTGCCTAAGAAAGTAACATGACCGTGATTTTCCATTGTCCTGCATAGTTGTAAAAGCCAATACAAGAAACTAACTAGGTATGAAATACTACCCAGTCAGCATACATTTGGTTTGAACAGTAATAAGCTCTACATTCCCTACTCCAAGTCAATTAAACTGCACATCTCATTTAGTGAATAACTTTTCCTGGGACTAAGAATGGCAGGATCCTGATGCTGAGATACAAAAACTTTTGTAGAGTTAAAGGAAAAGCTTATCCCTTATTTATGGATATGTAAACCATATCTGAAGTCAGTGCACAAATCCTAGAACAAAAAAGGAGACACGGGGATGACATTGTAGCTTTACATTCTGCACTTAAATTTTAAATATGTTAATATTTTAAAAGGCTTTTTAAGTGTGACTACCACACAAGTAATTTTGAGCCTGATTCTTTCTTGTATTAAAGCTTGCACTACACATTTTTTTTGTCTAGAAATATTATTTTTGGTTATAACTGTTAATTAACTTGTTTCCTGAGGAAATAAAACTTGCAGTCATGCTATCTGTCTGTCTTGATATCCCTCCCCAATAACTTTTCAACCCAAGAATACGTTCTGACCAGCTCTGATGGGCAGATAGAGCTCTCCACAATATAGAATTCCCACAGCCTTAGGAAAATGGGTGGCCAGAGAGAGGACACAGAGAGAGAGAGAGCAAGCCTCTGTCAGTGCCCCAGTAGAGATCAAAGCTGCAACATAAACTCACCATCAGGGACGCAAATGCTCTTGGACTCCTTTCAGACACTCCACACAGAAGCACATTCTTGAGAGACAGACCCACACGGAGCCAGACTTTATCAGCTCCCCTGTTAAAGGAACTGCTTGTTCCACCCCTGTGGTTCTGTCAGTAGTAACCCTAAATGGCTTCTACACCCAAAGAACTGTAGTTCCAGAGAACAGGCAAGGAGATGGAGGGTTCAAACCACTTTCACTTGGAAGTGATATAATGCTAGGGTGGTTTCCAGTGCACTGGTGGTGAGCCCATTTGCATTACAAGGCACTTTTACACTGCGGCTGATGTCAAGGAGCTGAAAAAATGAAAATCAGAATAATCCAACAGAAAAATTCACCGTGTGCCTTCTGGCTTTCCTGGCTGTATTTGAGCAGAAGCTACCTGATCACATTAATGCCATGTTCCACCCACTTGATCTAAGTATTAGGTGCCAACAACCTCAATGGCAAGAAGGCGGCCATCAGGGTCACTGCAGAACTGCTTTTGTCTGAGGTAGTTTAGCACAGGATCATTTTAAGTATGCATTGCACTGCGCAAAGTTTATGATGTAGAAACAATTGTGGGTTTTTTTTCCCCTGCAGTCACAGGCTCAGTTTCGAAACCGGCTCCACCCAAGCTGACTCTGAGTCTCCACCAGAACTTTGCTGAAATTAGTAGAGCTCTGCATAGGAGATGGCAGTTCAGCTTGGACTGCAAGACTGGGACTGAAACTCATGTAAAGGAAGCGAGAAAAATAGTGACTCTTAAAACATGTGATTAAGTCTAAGCATTTACTGGATAATAAATTACTTGCTAAAACTCTAAGACGAACTGGATCCTTATCATGATTTTACTGTTAATTCAATCATTCTGGAGTTCTTGATGTTAAGTTAATTAATTGTTGTTGGCATAATTATAAAATATCTTCAGTTTTATAATGGGTATAAAGTTCTGAAATATAAATTGAAGATACCTCACATTTTTAATAGTTGTTCCTCAACCTTTAAGGCATTTAGTTTTGTGTGGTCAATGAAGTCAATGTGAGCTTTTTTCTATTACATAGAGGACATTATCTGAGATATCATTTATCAGGCAACTGAACGGCTAGTGTTTTGTGTTCTTACTTCTCCCTATTTGTCCCTCTGTGATGCTTCCATACTGCACATACATCTGTCATAGATCATCCCATTCTGACACTCAGCAGATATACCAAGTATGGTCTCCATTTACTCCATTTTGCCCCTTTTCAGTTTATGTAGAGTAACCTTTCATAGAAGCTGCAGGACAACTGCCACTAAGGTCCAGGAGATGCAATGGTCTCATTCCAAACACATGCCACAGCATTGTCTACATAGCCTACTGCAAACTGACAGAGATGATATAAACCCTTATTCCAATAACACCTACAAGCTAGAGGAATCATGCTAGAACAAAACAGGGTAACGACGCTGTTGACCTTGCCTCTGTGGCCATTACAACCCACCTCAGCACAGTGTACAACTCTGCTATTCTATTCAGCATGCCCTCTATCTTGCTGGGAAGGCACAGGCAGCCAGCTGCATCACGCAGGTCCCTCTTTCTCAAACTGTTGCAATACTGCCGTACAGAAAAGTAGTCAAATTGGCTTCCAGGTGGTTATCAGGTCTTGGTAACAGCTCAGAGTGGTTAGACAGCCTGAATGTATCTCAGTGCTTTCTGCGAGATGCCACTTTATTCTTACTGTGGTTGCACCAATACCTGGAAGATGTCCTCAAAAGCCAATCATTATGGATGGGCCTCCCAAAAAACCCCCAACGTCTATACCTTGCAATGACCACACTGGGGTTCAGAGGCATTCTTCCCACTCTCCTTCCACAAATGATGATGTTACAATAAATATTTCCCCATGAGCAGATCATTCTCCCTAACCAACTCAGAGCATTGTCAACTTCCAGCTTTACTGGGAGGCACCCCACAACTATTTGGGGATCCAGCCTTGTTTCTGGAAATCTTGCCACTGTAATGCCACACACCCCTGAAGGAATTGGTCTTCAAGGAGGATGGGAAGCTGAAAGGTTTCTAAAAACCATGAAATCATATTGGGTACTAAGAAACCTGGAGATAGGGGTAGAACATGAGTTAATGGGACCACAAGTTCAAAGAAATACTGACTTTTTCACGGTAAGTGAGAAATTATAACAACCAGTGATTCTGGGGGTTGGTTTCTCAGCTTCTCCTGTTCCTCCATTCAGTCACCAGAATGTCAGATAAAACTAATTCTCAAGGTGTTTCTCGCCACCCTGCACCTCCTAGACAATAAATCACATCTTTGGGATCCTTTCCCAAAATGTATACTGTTCTAAGGATAAACTCTCCCCAGTGTGATCCCTGAGAGCTACATTCAGAGTTCAACTTCTCCCTCAAGGGTTTCCTGTAATCCATAAGCTTGCTGCTTAATTGAAAAGTAATGAAGATATCCATGCTTTTCCCCCAAGACTGTTGACTGCTACAGTCAAGCTTTTTCCTAGACATGTAAAGAATGCTTAAAAGTGCTCATGTCCCGTGGGTGTTGCCAGGCAGCTTTGTTTACTGGCTGTCCGGAAAATAAGTCTATCAGTCAGAGGTGGCTGCAGAATCTCAAGACCTGGCTGGTACTTAACTTGACTATAAAAAAAATTATTTATCCTTTCTCCCTTCAGACCAGCAGGGAAGGATTTAAGTCTCAGCTCAACATATGAGCTGAAAAAAAATCACATTTTATACAATCGTATAAAAGAGAACAATGAACACAGCTTATTACTAGTTTTTGACAGGGCTTAGTACGTCAGCAACCAAATCAATGTAAGGATTATAACATTTTGGAGTAAAAGACGCCAAAACCTGTCTAGATAGATTTGAAGGGCAGTGCGCTACAACATAACACGAAAAATTAGCTCCCTACGAGACGCTGCAAGATTAAAAAAAAAAAAATTTCATAATAGGTCCCAGTAGCATCACCTCCACAGCTTAACTTTAGCAACACGTCTCTGCACTTCTCACCCAGAACTTAACACTGCCGTGCAAAAAAGTCCACCCAGTTTTCTCACCCATTCCTTTTGCTCAGCTTTCTTTTCAAGCTTCAAGCATGGTGAAGGATGTCCTTAGATAAGCTTTGACTATAAGCTCGAGACTGTCCCTTATAGCTGTGTTCTTACTACATATCAAGAAAATATGGCATATTTTATGAGTCTGATCCCCTCTCACCCATGATTAGCTTGTCTTATGGCAAGTGCATTACACCTGTGAGTGTCATCTTCCAGGCATCTCACATCAATAAAAGTGCTATGCTGTTGTTTCTTCCAACACTTAAAATAAATTTTGAACAGAGATCATCTTTTTACTGAAAAGCATAAAGCAAAGAGAGATGGACTTTTCTGTTCCCATTTTCCCCTGAGCATGCTAAGCCTTAGGCCCACTTCTGGGTAAGTAACTGTGTTAACCACCTCATCTGTCCAAAAGAAACACCAGCAGTGGCACCATTTTAATAACACCGTTCCCCACACACACTGAAATTCATTACAAACTGATTTTAAGTAGATTGTCTTTTTAGGACTGATGCTGTTTTCTTTCACTGCCAGGACAGGGAATAGTCCATTCTAGGTCACGAATAAAAGAAAAATGTATAGACTTCTATCAAATTCTTTTTTTTTTTTCTTCCAGCTACAGAATATTCTCAAGATCACAGTTAGTAATACGAGATCTGAGGTATTTTCCTTTCATCCATGCATACTCTGTCTCCATCCATCAACAAGAATGAAGTCACAAGATTCCATTACCCAAAGATATCAGCGCATTGATGAGGCTGTGGGAAGCTCTGTTCTTTATTGAAAGTTGGTGAGTGGCTTTTCCAACTTAGGGAAAGAGATACACTGTATCCTCTGCATGCTTAAGCATTGTTAAAAATGGATAAAAAAATTCTATCAAACCAATTTTATCATTGCAGAAAAGAATATCACGTGGTGGAATCAATAAACCTCACAAGATACATAGGGAGATGATAGAGAGAAAGCCGTCAACTGCAAAGAGTTGGAGTCGTTCAGCCTGAGGAGGCTAAACTGGATGTGGGACCTAACAGTCATAAGATACATAAAAATTTTGCTGCAAACAGGAAAGGAACAACTTGTTCTCCACATTCACAGTGGATAAGCCAAGAAAGAATGGCCATAAACTGTGGGGAAAGAAAAAAAGGTTAGACATGAAAAAGCTTTCTAATGGGAAGGATGATGAAGCCCTCCAGCAGATCGCCTGGACAGGCTGTGAAGCCTCCAGAAAGGGACATCTTTAAACTCTAACTGAACAGACATCTGTCAGGAATGATAGAAGTATTGCTGAGCCTGCTTGGGGCAGAGGAGTGTGCAAGGCTGCTTTCAACGGTCCCTTCTGCCCTGTTTTTCTACAGTTTCTGTGGTCAGTTCAGGAATGCAGCTGGGGTAAAAATCATGGCAGTGAAAGGGGGAAATCCTCCGCCTTTTTTAGTGAAGGAATCCACAGGTGTGCCTGTGTTCCAGTACTGTGCCTGTTTTGTGTAGAGAAATGACACTATGAATAAAGTCTAGCAAGGCCTAACAACGTTAATACTTTATCTTAAAGTTGAGAGAACAAGCCACTCAAATTTGGATGCCAAATGCTCACCTTTTAGTTTATTCCAAGTATTCTACTGGAAACACTATAGCTACTTAGCAAAGACAATTTCTGCTTACAACCTATGCAGAAAAAGACAAGTGGGGAATAGATACACATCAGAATGATTGGCTATACCCTGGGACACAGGCAGCTAGGTGAAATTCCATGTCTCTTTTCAGTAGGCCATGTTCAGAGGAAGAGGACTGCAGAGGTTTGTCTCACCAGAGGAGGTAACCTTGGCTATTTAACCTGTTCTGTGCACCATATTGCATGCTGTGATACATCTTCCTCGCGGACAGCTCTACAGAAGCTTCGCTGTTTTTTCGTTTGGAAATTTGCTTTGCATTCCAAGCCCCAAGGCTGCGGCAGAGCTGTTTGTTAGCTCTCAGAAGTGCCAGCAGGGCAAAGGTAAGATTAGTTTTGATTGATGTGTAGCCATTTATAGTTTTCGCACGCAATCACTGCACAACCACTTGCTCAGGTGTACACACATATTTTCTGGGTTGCAAATAGCTCAGTGAAAGGACTGTCTCTAACTATCTCTAGCCTTGTATTTGTACAGCACCTAGCACAACACTGCCGAGACCATAACTAGCTTCTCCATGATAATCTGTAACAGAAACATGAAATACCAAGCTAAGTAAAGAAACAAGCATTTAAAGGAAATCTATGTGACTGCCAGAAGCTGTAATTTGATATTATATACATTTAATGCTTTGTACATTTAATTACATTTAATAGTCAATGTTTCCTGAGGCAAATCACTGGCAAAAGAAGTTTGGGGACCCATATGAAACCCTTTTTAGAGCTGAGTCAAAGAAAAAAGTCAGGAAAAAAAAATCTCTACAGGAAATGTTTATTAAAACCTCTTTGGGGAGACTGAAGGGCCCATTTTATGAGGCTTCCAGTTCAAGGCTCAGAAGAGAAGCAAATTTTTAAAATGCTAAGTAGGCAGAGTTGTCCATTTGACTATTTGGTTCAAGAAAGTTCAGAGGTTGCTCTTGTGACGCACTAGGCTGAGGCTATCATAGAAATCATGATAAATGTGTTTTCCAATGTACTGACCTGGATGTTAGCATATTTTTTTGCTGAACATTATGGGGTACTTCGCCTACTACATAATTGATTTTCCAGTAAAGCTTAGACTCCTTTCTGATTCCAATAGAAATCTGCGAACCATTTTATTATTATCATCCAGCGCTGGGGGCAGGCGGGGGAGGCAGGGAGCAGATTATGAAAATCCAGCCGTGTTGCAGAGTACTAGTTTAGTAGCTCTGAGAATAACCTGTCAAATTCTTTGTGTGTGTGTGCACATGCTCATATATTCACATAAACAAGGACATCTGCAAAGCCCTAAAGGTCTTTGAAAGCACGATAATACTTAAGCAACTGGAAAAGTACCAGCACTTATTCAATATTCAAAGACATTGGAACAAGACCTGGTAAAAACTCACAGCTGATACTTTTTTTTCTGTTCTATGTATGTTAGTTTTTCCCCTTCATCCTCTCACCTTCAGCACAAATATTTTTTCAATTTTCAGAATCCTTCTGCACAAAGCTATTTTTTTATTCCTCCCAAGTTTTTCTCCAGATTGAACCCAAACTATCAAAGCCTCCTAACAGTAAAAAAAAAAAAAAAAAAAAAAAAAAAAAAAAAAAAAAAAAAAAAAAAAAAAAATCAAGGAACCTTGGTATATTTATTTGCTTTTGAAACATATGAAAGACGTAATTTGGAAAAAGATCTCAGGACACACAACAGAGGAAGCTAGTGTGTACAATCCAACGTATATAACAAATGCCACATACGGTATGCAATGTATCACCCGCCTGTAATTAGATCATCTACCATATGTAAAGTTTCCCATATAATATATACCATAACTTAGGTCACACTGACAAACTCACTCTCTTCTTTACTTGATATATTCAGGCTGCAGAATTTGTTATTTCAAGAGTGCTTTCACCCAAGGCACTAAGCATGTATATTCACCCTGCTGCCCTTTCAGGGCAGCTGCCTTCTCCAGGCATTCAGAGAGAACTTAAAACTGTCTGCCAAACCAAAGGAAAGGTGCTAGGTGTGACGTCAGCCTGCAAGTTGTCGGATTTCTTTGCAAAACGCCATCGAGAGCCAACTGGCTGCCTTCTGGTCTCATATATATGTCCCTCTACTCGTATGAGCCCACATTATCATTTCTTTGACAGATATGCAAAACTGCCCCTTTCTAGTAATGGGACACAGCGCTGGACAAGGAAGTAGCCCTCAGTGCTCGATGAAGGCTTGCTTGCCACTGCTAGTAGTACACCGTTAGCATGATGGGAGCCGTGTGGCATACAGATGAAACACAGCTGGTTTGCACTCTTATTCCTTCAAGAGCGGGTCCAAGTACTACAGCGCTTAAAACACAGCCTGCAGGAAGTAAACAACAGCCACTAACACTAAAACTGCCATAGGGGTACATGGCAACAAATCAAAGCACCTTCCCATTTCATTAGCCTGCTCAACCCTCAGGCTGACCCACCCATCCTAACTGATGCTCTTTTCCAGGATAGTCCGAATTAAAACTATCCCCCAACGTAAAAGCCCACAACCATTTTGACTCCTTTCCCCTCTATAATAATTTACTTTGCCATCATGCTTTCCTCCAAAAGATCACAATGTACATGGCAAAAAAAGAGCGCATGAACAACAGTAATAGGTGGAGAAGGCAGGAAGAATGGACCAAGTGCATCAGTGCACCTACAGGCTTGCCAGAGCCCCGTTTCTAAAAAGGTTCATCATATTCCAGCAGCGATGGCTTTGACTGCTTTAATTCAGCAGTACGTGTCCAGGGGCTAAGGCCGCCTTGTCATTGATACACTTGACTGGCAGGCATGGATCTTCCCTGTCAAAATACCCAAGTGTTTAAGTAATGACTAGTGCCACTTGAGTGGAAAAAACTAGGCGAGCTGTCAATACAATGGGTGTCAGAAGCACATTGTTACTCATCCTAATCACAGTAATTGTACACAGGGACAGGCAGGGAAGAAAAGGAAATGAATGCCTATCTGCTGGCAACAATGCAACTTCATTTAACCTTAACAGACCAGGCATTGATATCATTTCTTCCTGGCACTCTCTGCGATCCTGATGTCAAAACAGCTTCTCATTTGCAATGTATGACAATTTCCTCACATCTGAAAAGACACTGCTGCAAGTCAATAGACTATAAATTGCACTTGGAAATGGGATCATCTTAACTAAAGCCTGCCTGCTTTCCCCAGGAGGCCCAAGCCCGCTCCCCCCTCCTTTTAATAATTTGTATGTTTAGGTGTTCGGTCAATTTACTTTACACTTGTAATGTCTTATAGCCAAGACCATCAATCAGATTCGGTGTGACAAAAATATCCTGCTACGATATTACAGGTTATTAAAGGGATGATGGGAGAAGGCTGCATGCATTTACTGGGCCCCTTTTTTCTCATCTCAGGAAACCTGTCACAGACCTAAGCTGGTGATTCATCTTCTCTTCACTATCAACAGGTAGCAGCCAAGAGTGGACTTTGATGAGCTGCTTTCACTACTCTTTTCTCCCCACGCTCTATCCTCCTCTAGCTGACCCACACGCACACACATTTTTCCCCACTCCTGGGACAATGCATGGCCCAATTGCTGTTGTGAAGGCCAAATGGGTAATTAGCTCACAGCTTCCGAAAAAGCCAGTGAAGAGTCCCAGGAAACCAGTGTCCATTGAAGGGCTTTCAGGAAGGGGCCCATCAGAGCCTGGAGCACTGTATTTTTTCAGGGAGCCAGGTTCACCTTGCAAACATTTTGCATAAAGCTCTAAAACAAATGTTGATGAAATGCGGTAATTCAGATACTCTTCTTAAAGATTTTTAAAGAAAAAATAAGCTAGATTATATATAATATTCTTACACATAATGAAATATATACATAATTTACTTATTAGGACTCACACCATTTTCTCTGAGCTTTACAGCCTAGGGCAAAGGGGGGAGGAGTGGGAGGGCAACAGCTCACTCCCTGATTTCCCAGGCTACTAACTGTCGGCACGCAGGGTGTCTATTTATGACACTGCACATCACCACCAGAGCCACATGTCAATCCCAAAATTGAAAAAGAAAGGCCTGAAATAAAGTAATAAGCACAAAGAACAACGTGAGGCCTACATGCTACCCTGGGATTTCTACAAGTGACAGCCTGGGTCAGCAAGGGTCTGAAAGGATGCAGCAGCCAGCACACAGACACTGAAGAGGGATATGTGATCTCTCTTCCCGTGTTTAGTTCAGGGGGAGAGAGTGTCACCCTGACTGCTTGTGGTATTCCAGCAGTCTTAACGTTTTAAGCCAAGGGTCTTATTCTAATATTGTAACATTTCCTGCCTTCCTTTGGAATAAGGATGATACTATACACCTGACCCATAACACCAGCGCAGCATCTCCATGCTGGCAGATCTGACACGCAGAGAATCTCTGGGAAAAACAGATATTTATTTTCTGCACCACATCTGTGCAGTGGTCATGAATGGGGGCAGTGTTACTCTCACGATAAAATACATGACTGAACTGGTGAAGCTCTGCTGAAGAACAAGATGTGCACAGCCCATCTGACCTGTGTACTGAAGTATGTTTATTATGTACGTACAGAAATATCTAAGTTACAGATCAATTCAGGCCCCATCACCTTTCCTCATGCTTTGCCATATTCTTTTCCTCTTTAATACCCTCAGGCTCCCATCAACTGATCACACAGAAAAGGTCCATGCTACCAAGGAAGAACAACAGGCTGTATCCAGTGAGTGACCGAACTGCAGAAATCCAAGTGAGACACACTGGTACTAGTCCTCCAGCCTTGTTCAGGACCAAGTCTTTAGCAGGACACTATTTAAAAGAACTCTGTCATCATGAGATACAATTTGGCTTAGTACCTAGGAAACACATTAGGCAATCAGAGACTACAGTCTCTGGTCCCTCTTGCAGAGGGACCTGGACAGGCTGGATCGATGGGC